>NW_027527456.1:726208-729366 GCF_008692635.1 Crocuta crocuta | reverse complement strand
CCATCAGACATGTAGGATTTACGGATGGACTTGGACGGAGCACAGAAAGGCTGGAACCATTTTCACGGGCTTCTGTCCCATAAGGTCGTGGCGTTTCTATCTTCAGAAAGCTGAATACAGACTCTGAGAACTCATTTAGACGACGGTTCCCAAGAGGAACCACTCCTGGGCCACACATGATGTGGTTTACTTTCAACATGGAAAACGATGTTTAGTCTCTAAAGCCGGGAATTCTCTGGAATCAGACACTTCCTAATCCCTTTTTTGCATTTCTGATTCAGGAAATCCAATCTAAAGACAGCATACAAAGTTCTGGGGAAATGGAAACAAATTTTTTTCTCAAGTGGATGGAGATGTGGGTTTATACATAAAAGTGAAAAAAGTGGTTGTACCATCCAGAATCCCACCAGAGAAACAGAATCCTTAGGGATATATATATATTAAGAATTTTGGGGGCGCCTGGGTGGCTCAGTTGGTTGGGCGTCCGACTTTGGCTCAGGTCATGATCTCGTGGTTCATGAGTTTGAGCCCCGCATCGGGCTCTGTGCTGACAGCTCCAGAGTCCAGAGCCTGCTTCGGATTCTGTGTCTCTCTCTCTCTCTCTCTCTCTCTCTCTCTCTCTCTCTCTCTGCCCCTCCCCCACTCATGCTCTGTCTCTCAAAAATAAACAAATGTTTTAAAAACACTGAAAAAAAATTATTGGAAAGAATGGGCTTGGGTGATTATGGGGACTGGCTAGGTCAAGTCCAAAATCTTAAATCAAGAAGGGCAGGATGGACTCAGGCACAAGCAGCCGCTGTCCTCCACAGGTGGAATTTCTATTTCAGCAAAGCCTCAATTCTGCTCTTAAGGCCTTCAACTGATTGAGTCAAGTCCACCCAGATGACCTAGGATAATCTTCCTTACTGCCAGTCAACCGATTAGGGCCGTGAATCACATCTACAAAACACCCCTAACATAGGTTAGCATTTGATTAAAAAACTAGGGACTGTGCGGCCTAGCCACGCTGATGCATAAAGCCGACCGTTATAGTGATGGTCGGTGTCTCATTTTGTTTTCAATTTTCCATCAGCGGACACATCCTTCTTTGTGAAAATAAATCACAAGCCCAGACAGGCTTCCAAGAAGAGAGAGAGAGTCAATATCATCAATCTGCGGGATTGGCATCAATACATATTTGGTCTATGAAGGTCATTAACCATCTGGTAAAAAGGAAGCTTCATTGATTACAACTCCCCCTTTGGGTGTCTGCTCTTGCCCGATTCCACTAAACTGCTTCCCGTTTATTGGTAGGAAAATTTGCTCTCCAGTTCAGTCGAAGTTTAACACCTAAAAAAGGAAGTAGTTCAAGGAACAGGTGTGTATTTCTTCATGTATAAATCATTTCCTCGTGCCGCAAATGTTCAATGAGTACTGGGCTAGGTCACTTGGCTATTTCCGTTCTCCCTTGAGATCAGAACGGTGGATTACACTTGTAGAAAAATATTGCTTACCCAAACTGACTTAAGGATACATTGTTTTGAAACCAAAATAAACCAACAGCCATTAAAAAATGGTGGATGCTGTAAATACGGAAACCTACCCAAGAGCAGAAAGCATTTTGTTTTGAAATGTACCTACTATCTACTACTGATTTGGGGAAAGTTCTTTTCTTTCGGAGCCTCAGTTTGCCTACCTGTAAAATGGAAATAATGCTTGCTATCTTGGGGGTTTGGGGGAGAAGTCGATGAGAAAATATGTTCAACGCCTGGAGCACAGCCAATGCTCTACAGATACTGATTTTTGGCTTCTGTCCATGAATATCATCTCAATTTGATAGCATTATTTTGGATATCAATATGTAGCAAAGAATCAAGTGAGGCTGCCAGTGTCCATGAACTTGCCACACTAACTACACTCGCTCACTGTAGTTTCCCTCGTTATTTACTTCTGTGCATATAAGGACCCTTTTTACACGTTATCATTTCAACCAAGGGTGTAAAGTTGCCAGGTATTTACGATTGCTTTTTTGTCCAAAACATCAGCATTTTTCCCCAATTTTATCTGGAAATGTCCCCATGAACCATCGCGGTGAAGTTCTGAGCAAATATTAGATGCCACCAGATTTCGCAAGTTTGAAATCGTTTCTGACTCAGGAACAAGGGAGCGTTCTTAAATTCTTTTCCATATCAGACTTTGTCATTCTGATGCGCTGATTGGCGGACATAAAGGTCGTTTTGTTTTATTATTAACTGTTAATTATACAAATATTTTATTTTCCACCCCAAAATGTAAATGAGTCTAAAATCCCCTTTGATCCCTACTACTCAGTGGTAACTACAATTATCAATTTGGTCTGTCTGTATTCTTCCAGGCCATTTGTCTGTGGACTTACACATATATTACTGGGTACAGACAGATGAACTTACGTGGAAAATAGCTGTTTTACTCATCTAAGGACAAAGGGGCCCATTACTGATTTTATCATGTAAACCTTGGTGTGATGGGTAGAAGAGATTGGAAGAGAGGACTTGCGGAAAGTGATCGTTTACTTCTCTATAGTCTGTTTCACTTTGGTCTTCTGAGCCTGTTTCTGGCAAGTTACACCACCAGAGCGTCTGCTGTGCACATGCAGAAGCAGCTTGTGGCTCCTGCGTCCAGGGGCGCCGGGGGGGCTCAGTCAGTTGAGCGTCCAACTTCAGCTCAGGTCGTGATATCGTGGTTCATGAGTTTAAGCCCCACAGCAGGCTCTGTGCTGACAGCTCAGGGCCTGCAGCCTGCTTTAGATTCTGTGTCTCCCTCTCCCTGGGCCCCTCCCCTGCTCATGCTCTGTCTCACTCTCAAAAATAAATATTTTTAAAAAAGGATCCTGCATCCAGTTTCATCAAGGGGTCAGCTCAAGAAAGACAAATGCGTAGCCCCCTGTGCCTTCTGAAAGTATCTCTCCACCGAAACCCATCATCAGTTCCATTTTACAAATTAAAAAAAAGGAAAAGGAAAAGAGTTTGGGCTTTAAAGTGTGAACGGGGGGCACCTGGCTGCCTGAGTCAGTAGAGCATGCCATGCTTGATCTCTGGGTCACGAGTTCGAGCCCCACATTGGGTGTCTCGATTACTTAAAAAAAAAAAAAGCAAACTGAAGTCCCCAAAGGCCAATTCTGTTTTCCAACTGAAACAAAT
>NW_027527456.1:725581-726127 GCF_008692635.1 Crocuta crocuta | reverse complement strand
TTTCATTAATGTCTTTTAAAACAGGAGGGGAAGGGAGCCTGGTTGGCTCAATCGGTTGAGCGTTGGACTCGATTCCAGTTCAGGTCATGATCCCGGCCAGGGTTGTGGGATGGAGCCCCAAGGGGGGCTCTGCACTGAGAGAGAAGCCTGCTTGGGATTCTGTGNCCACCTTGGGGAGGGGTGGGGGGTTGGGGGGGTGCTTTCCTCTCCCTCCCCGAACACCAGCCAAGACAGTAGGGGCGTGAGCGGCACCAGGCAGCCTGGGGAAGCACTCTCCTCCCCTGCTGCTGGCACTGGTCCAGAGCTAGCCAGAGCCCCGACTGCATCAGGCAGCCCCTGGGGGAGAGGGGGGCGCGTGGAGCACGCTCTGAGTCCACACTGCCCGTGCCCTTCCCCCGGCAGCAGCAGGTAGCCGGGGTGAGCGCTTTCAGCCCCTGCGGGCCTGGCATTGCCAGTCCCCCATCTGGTGATCTCCTGACCCCCACCCAGAGGCAGGTGGCTAGGAAGGCACTTTCCTCTCCTGCCAGTGGTGTGGGAGCAGAGAGC
>NW_027527456.1:723692-725464 GCF_008692635.1 Crocuta crocuta | reverse complement strand
CTGGTGTCGGCGGAGGATCCAGAGAGATGCTTCCCCAGCCGTGTCAGTGGAGGCAGAGCGAGGAATCTGGACTTTCACCCTTGTCTGCCGGTGGCAGCTGGTGCCCCTCAGGCTTCTAATTATAGAGTGCAGGAAGGATCTCAGGAGGGAGCTGGAGAAAGGGATTCTGGAAATCTGCGTGGGAAGTAATGAAAGACACCTGACTGGCCCAAAGGTAAAAGGAAATCAACAGGCGTAAAAATCCGAGGACAGAACCACGGTCTACGTGCTCAAGGTGGCTTCAAGTGGCACGCAAGCAGAGCAGACCAGAATAGCGCTGCAGGGGTTCTAAACACTAAAGTGTCCTTGCCCTTGGAGCCGGAGTCCACAAAAGTAGGCCAAGACCCGTGCGCTAAACCTAAGCAGAGTAACTGCCTGTTAACATAGAAGATTTACATAGGATCTTAACTTAAATCCAGAGTCTCCTAACATCCAAAATGTCCAGGAGAGGGGTGCCTGGGTGGCTCAGTCAGTTACGCCTCCNTCTCTCTCTCTCTCTCTCTCCTAGAAATAAATAAAACATTAAAAAAAATTTAAAAAAAAAGGCTCTTTAATTTTTTTAATGTTAATTTTTTTTGAGAGAGAGAGAGTCGGGGAGGGGCGGAGAGAGGGAGACACAGAATCTGAAGCAGGCTCCAGGCTCTGAGCTGTCAGCACAGAGCCTACACAGGGCTCGAATTTGTGAACCTCGAGATCATGACCTGAGCTGGTTGGGTGCTAAACTGACTGAGCCGCCCAGGTGCCCCAAGAAATAATGACTTTTAACTATTGAGAACAAACTGACAGTTGTAAGAAGGGAGGTGGGTGGAGGATGGGTTACATAAGGATGAGGATTGAGGAGTAAACAAGTCCTGATTAGCCCTGGGGGCTGTATGCAATTGTTTCTTTTTAAATTTCTTTTCTGGCATTCAAGAGTCTCTCATGGTTTGCCTCCCTCCCTCTCCGAGAACAAACTGAGGACTGATGAATGTGGGGGGAGGAGGGGGGTGATGGGCACGGAGGAGGGCACTTGTGGGGCTGAGCACTGGGTGTTATATGGAAAGCAACTTGACAATAAACTATTTAAAATTTTTTTTAATGTTTATTTATTTTTGAGAGAGAGGGAGAGAGAGACACACAGAGAGACAACATGAGCAAGGGGAGGGCAGAGAGAGAGGGAGACACAGAATCTGAAGCAGGCTCCAGGCTCCGAGCTGTTAGCACAGAGCCTGACACGGGGCTTGAACCCACAAACTGTGAGATCATGACCTGAGCCAAAGTCGAACACTCAACCGACTGAGCCACCCAGGCGCCCCTGCAATTACTGAATCACTATATTGCACACCCAAAACTAATAAAACCCTGTATGTTAAGCTATAATGGAATTAAAAGAGAATTCAAAAAAACACAATATTGAATACATCAATAAACAAAAGTAATAATGTAAAAAAATACAAATAATGGCTAAAAATGTCCCAAGTTTGGCAGACATAAACCTACATTTGTTTTTTGTTTTAATGTTTATTTATTTTTGGGAGAGAGAGAGCAAGCGACTGGGAGGGGGCAGAGAGAGAGGGAGATACAGAATCTTAAACCGGCTTTAGGCTCCGAGCTGTCAGCACAGAGCCCGACATGGGGCTCGTACTCACAAACCGCAAGACCATGACCTGAGCCAAAGTCAGATGCTTAACCGACTGAGTCACCCAGGAGCCCCTCACTGTTTTGTTTTTTTTTTAACTTCTTAATGTTTATTT
>NW_027527456.1:722873-723673 GCF_008692635.1 Crocuta crocuta | reverse complement strand
GCCCTAATAGAAACCGACAGTTTTAAGAAGCTCAGTGAAACCCAAACAGGAAAACCCAAAAATGCAACACCAAGACACGTCGTAAATAACTTCTGAAAACTAAAGAAAAAGAAAAATTCTTGAACACAGCCAGAGAGGAAAAAAGTATTACTTGTAGAGGAACACTAATTCAGTTGATAGCAAATTTCTCATCTGAAATCATAAAGGCTGGAAGGAAGCAGTACAGTTTTCAAATGATGACAGAAAAGAATTGCCAACTCTGAATTCCATGTTGAGCAAAAATATCCTTCAGGAATGAGAGGGAAATAAAGACATTCTCAGATGACATAAAACTTATTAAATTTTCACTAGCAGATTTACCATTAATGAATGGCAAAGGGACATTCTCCAAACAGAATGGAAATGACAGCAGAAGGAGGCTTAAAACGTCAGAAAAGGAAAACAATGAAATGTGTATGAATAAAGATAAATATCACAGACTATCCTTTCTTTGTTAATTTTCTTAATCACGATGGATTGTTGAAGCAAAAACTATAACACCATCTGATTTTGGGTTCAATGTATATAGAAGAAATAGGTAAGAAAATTCTATTTAAAAAATTGGAGAGTAAGGGGACCAAAGTGAAAATAAGGTTTCTATGCCCAGTAGACTGGGATAAAGTTAAATATGTGGTTTTTTTTTCTTTTCTAAAGTTCATTTATTTTGAAAGAGATGAGAGTGGGAGAGGGGGGGAGAGAGAGAGAGAGAGAGAGAGAGAGAGAGAATCTGAAGCAGGCTCTGCGCTGAGCCCTGATGCTGG
>NW_027527456.1:721517-722769 GCF_008692635.1 Crocuta crocuta | reverse complement strand
CAATGGTGGAGCTCAAATTCTCAAACCGTGAGATCATGGCCTGAGCTGAAGTTGGACGCTTACCAGACAGAGCCACCCAGCCACCTCACGTATGCGTATTTTAATGCCCAGGGCGAACATTAAGAAAACGGTATAAAGTAAAATACTCAAAACCACTATGTAAGTCAAAATGGCATTCTAAAAAATAAATTAAGTAGCCCACTGTAAGGCAAGAAAAGGAAAACAGAGGAATGAGAAATAGGACAATAAAATGTTAGACTTCAGCCATAAGATATCAATAACTATGTTAAAGGTAAATAGTGTAGGGGCACCTGGGTGGCTCAGTCGGTCAAGCATCTGACTTCGGCTCAAGTCATGATCTCATGATATATGAGTTCTAGCCCCACGTCGAGCTGTGTGCTGACAGATTCTGTTTCCCTCTCTCTGCCCCTCCCCTACTTGGGCTCTGTCTCTCTGTCTCAAATATAAAAAATAAAACATAAAAAAATTTTAAAGGTAAATCATCTACATACATGAGTTAAAATACAGAGATTCACAGAATGGTTTTAAAAAACAACCTAACTGTATGCTGTCTACTAGAAACTCACTTCTTTTTTTTTTTTGAAATGTTTTATTTATTTCTAGGAGAGAGAGAGAGAGAGAGAGAGAGAGAGACAGCGTGAGCAGGGGAGGGCCAGAGAGAGAGGGAGTCACAGACTTTAACAGGCTCCAGGCTCTGAGCTGGCAGTCAGCACAGAGCCCGACGCGGGCGAGATCATGACCCAAGCGAAAGTCGGACGCTTAACCGACTAAGCCACCACCTAGGCGCCCCTAGAAACTCACTTCTAATATAACAACCTAGGTAGGTAGAAAGTAAAAGGATGGAAAAAGATATAGTACTCAAATGTCCATTTATAAAAGGAGTGGTTTTATTAATATCAGAGAAAGTAGACTTCAGAGCAAACAAAATTAGCAGGCACAAAGAGGGATGATGATAAAAGAGTCAATCTGCCAAGAAGACGCGGAAATCCAAACTGTGTACGCACTGAACAACAGGACTTCAAAGTACATGAAGCAAAATCTGATTGAAGAGAGAAGAGAAACAAATCCACAGTTATCACTTAAAGCTTCAATATCCCCTCTTAGCAGAGCTACTAAACATGAAATCAGCAAGATTATACAACTCAAAACCATAAAGCAACAGGATCTAATTTATAGGACACTCCACCCAATCATAGCATAATTCACATTCTTTTCAAATACCCATGGAACA
>NW_027527456.1:720475-721500 GCF_008692635.1 Crocuta crocuta | reverse complement strand
ACAGCCACCGAGAAGGAGAGCTCATAATCTGGGTCATAAAACAAACTTCAACAAACGCAAAAGAGCTGAAATCACACAGACTGTTGTCTGACCATCATGGAATCAAACTCAAAACTACTAACAAGTCAACAGGAAAATCGCCCAACAGTTGGAAACAAAACAACACATTTCTCATGAATCTATAGGTCCAAAAGGCAATCTCCACAGAAAAATTTTCAAAATACAATGAACGGAACAAAGATGAAAATATATCGAAATCTGTGGAGTGTAGCTTTAGCTAAAGCAGCGCTGACCTGGGAATTTAGAACACTAAATGCTTACTTACTTCAGAAAAGGGCAAAGGTCTCAAATCAATCATGTAAGCCCCCACCTCAAGACACCAGAAAAAGAGGAGCAAAATAAAACACACACACAACAAGCCGAAGGAGAAAAATTATAAAGAGCAGGAATCAATCAAACTGAAGAAAGGAAATCAACAGAGAACATCAATTAAAGAAAAAGCTGTTGCTCTCAAAAGATCAATCAAATTGATAAACCTATAGCAAGAGAGAAAGATGCAAATCACTAATAGCACAGAAGAGATAGGGGAATCTTACGAAAGATCCTATAGCCATTGAAAGGAAAATAAAGTCCTCAGCCCAGTACCCATATTCTTTGGAAGAAAGATGCTATGTGAACGTCTGCCCTTAACACGTAGGGAGTCAATCCATGAACAGAATGTTCATAAAATCTGTCAGTATTTGGTAAAGAAACTTGCAAACTATGACATTGCTTTGACACCAACCGCCCTCCCTCCACCCAAAAAGAACTACTGTGTGAGCCAGCCATCTCACTTCTGGGTATATACCCAAGAGAAACAAGACCATTATCTCAAAGAGGTATTTGCGCTCCCGTATGCGGTGCAGCTTACTCCCAATAGCCCAGGTATGGAAACAATCTAAGTGCCTGTTGACAAATGAACGGATGGGGTAAATGTGGCATATATGTATATACGTATATATATATATATATACACACATATATAT
>NW_027527456.1:714606-720308 GCF_008692635.1 Crocuta crocuta | reverse complement strand
CATGATTTCAAGCCCGGCGTCGGGCTCTGTGCTGACAGCTCGGAGCCTGGAGCCTGCTTCGGATTCTGTGTCTCCCTCGCTCTCTGCCCCTCCCCGGCTCAGGCTCTCTCTCTCTCAAAAAATAAATAAACATTAAAATATATATGTATATAGTTCTTTTTATTTTGCTCCTCTTTTTCTAGTGTCTTGAGGTGGGGGCTTACATTATTGATTTGAGACCTTTGCCCTTTTCTGATGTAAGTAAGCATTTAGTGTTCTAAATTCCCAGGTCAGCGCTGCTTTAACTAAAGCTACATTTCACAGAGTTCAATATATTTTCATTTTTGTTCCGTTCATTGTATCTTATATTATATATGTAATATATAATAGGAATATATATGTGCATATATATATACATACATGTATACATATGTAAAATAGGAAATAAAAAGTCAGTGTCACAGAACCAGAGAGTGGAATAGTGGTTACCAGAGGCTGAGAGGGTGGGGAAAATAGAAGTTGGTAAAAAGGTATGAACATTCAGCTATAAGATGAATAAGGTCTGAGTATCCAATGTATACCATAGTGACTATAGTTGACAACACTCTATCATATAATTAAAATTTGCTAAGAGAGTAGAACTTAAATGTTCTTGCCAACAAAAAGAGTAAATATGTGAGATGATGGATGTGTTATAAAAAAAGGAATATTATGGGGGCACCTGGGTGGCTCAGTCAGTTAAGTGTCTGACTTTTGTTTTGGCTCTGGTCATGATTTCATAGTTTTGTTGGAGTTTGAGGCCCATGTCAGGCTCTGTGCCGACAGAGCAGAGCCTGCTTAGGATTCTCTCTCTCTCCCTCTCTCTGCCCCTCCTCTGTTTACTCTCTCTCTCTCTCTCCCCCTCTCAAAATAAATAAATAAACTTAAAAGTTAAAAAGAAAAATAAAAAAGGAATACTATGAAAAACCCTAGGCATTTACATCTGACAACTTCGATAAAATGGGCCAATTCCTTGAAAACCACAAAGTACCAAAAACTCAACCAATATGGGACTTACAGTCTGGATAGTCCAATAACTATTAAAGAAATTAGAAATCAGATTAGTAATTTAAAAGGTCTTGGGGCGCCTGGGTGGCTCAGTCAGTTAAGAATCTGGCTCTTGATTTTGGCTCAGGTCATGATCTCACAGCTTCATGAGCTCGAGCCCCGCATCAGGCTCTGCGCTGTGCAGGGCCTACTTGCGATTCTCCCTCTTTCTCTGCCCCTCCCCTGCTCAGACTCTCTCTGTCTCTCTCAAAATAAATACATAAACTTAAATAAAAACACAAAAATAAAAGGTCTTGAAAGCGCCAGGTCCATATGGTTTCACTAAACAATTCCACCAATCATTTAAAGAAATAATACCCAATTTACACAGTCTTTTCCAGAATACTGAAGAGGAGGGACCCCATTGGTGTTAGCAGTCTCCAAGACCATTCCCGGGCCCAATGATTCACTAGAAACTCAGCATATAGTCAGGCTCATGGCTATGTTTTATTACAGTCAGAGACCGGAGAGCAAAATTAGCCAAGGCACAGGGGGTGACGTCCAGAGACAACCAGAACAAGCTTCCAAGAGTCCTCTCCCAGTGGAGTCATACGCAACATACCTTAGTCCTCCAGCAAACAGTGTGACAACACATATGAAACGCTGTCTATCAGGGAAGCTCCTCAGAAACTCAGTTCCCAAGGCATTTATCGGGGGTTGGTCATATAGGCACCGTCTGCCTAGCATTTACCACAATTCCAGACTCCCAGAAGGAAAGCAGATGTCCCACACCGACCATATTGTTTGTACAAACAGCTTAGGCACAGGGAGCCGCTCTTATCAGTCCTAGTAATGACGGGAACCCTCCTCAAATCCAAGTTTCCAGATGCTAACTGAGGACCAACCTTGCAAGCAGGCCCTTCAAAGATAGCAGTTGGGCCTGTTACTCTGCACAGCCTGGATATCAGGAGACTTGAAATGTGGTCGCGGCACAAATCACACATGCTCACACAGTTCAGGCGTGGCGAACCGCTCTTATCAATTCTGGGAATGGTGGGAACCCTCCAGAAATCCAGGTTCTCAGTAGCCTACGAAGGGCCTGCTGTGTTAACTCTTTTCTGCACAACTTCCCAATTCATTTTAGGAGGCCAGTATTGTCCTCGTTCCAAAACCAGACAAAGTATGGGGGGAGGGGGAACCCTCAAAACTTCTCTCATGAACTTGGATGCAAAAATCTGCCACCCCATAGTAGCGATATAAAATCCAGGAATGTAGAAAAAGAATTAGACCACGTGGGGCCTATTCCAGGTATGCAGGGTTAGTTCAAAACTCAATATTCGATCAATGCAATCTACCATATCCACAGGGCAAAGGAGAAAAAGCATATGATGGTATCAATTGATACACAAGAGGCATTTGACAAAATTCGGCATTCGTTCGTGATAAAAACTCTAGGCAAACTAGGAATAGAAGGGAACTTTTTTCAGCTTGATAAAGGGCAGCTAATAATTTTCTTTATGGTGACAGACGGCACGTTTCCCCCTAGGACAGGGAACAAGGGAAGTATGTCCACTCGATGACTCTTACTCAACGTAGGACTGAAAGTTCTCGCCTGCACAATAAGGTAAGAAAAGGAAATAGAAAGCAGAGAGATTGGAAGGGAAGAAATAAAATGTCTTCACAGACAACATGAGTGGCTGTTCAGAAAAACCCAACGAATCTGCCAGAAAACTTCTAGAACTAATAAATGGGTTCAGCAAAGTTAAAGGATATAAGATCAACACACAAAAATTAATTGCATTTCTCTATACACACTGATAATGAGCAACGAATGAGAAAGCGGAAAAAAACCCACAATACGATTTCTAATCACTCCAAAAAAAAGAAATACAGTGTACACTTAACAAAACATGTATGGGATCTGTATGCTGAAAATTCCAAAACGCTGAGGAAAGAAGTCAAAGATCAAAATAAATGGAGAGGCACACAAATCATCTTCATGGATTGCAAGACGCAGTAAAGACGTTAATTCTCCCCCTAATTGATCCATATGTTTAACACAGTTCCTTTAAAAGTCCCAGCAAAGTTTCTGCAGATATAAACAAACTCATTCCAAAATTTACATAGAAAGGCAAATGACCTTGAATGGCTAAAGCAATTTTGAAGAATAAAATGGGAAGAATCACTCGACTCAATGTTAAATCTTACTATACAGCTATAGTAATTTGGACTTTGGTACTCACAGGGGGTTAGAAACATTAAGAACAACAGGACAGGAGAGGGAGCCAAAAATAGCCCCACACAATTAGCCCAAACACCGCACCCAACTGATTTTGACAAAAGCAATTCAATGGAGGAAAGAGAGTCATTTTAACAAGTTGTGTTCGAGCCATCAGATATCTATAGACAAAAATATGAATCTCGACCTCATTAAGTTCACATTTTATACCAAAATTCAAAATGAATCATAGATTTAAATGTAAAGTATGCAACTATAACACTTTTAGAAGGAAACAGAAAATTTGTGGAACCTGGCGCTAGGCAAAAAATTCTTTAGACACGACATGAAAACGACGATTCATAAATGCAGATATTGAGGGGTGCCTGGTGGCTCAGTCAGCTAAGCGTTCAACTTTGGCTCAGGTCATGATCTTGTGGTTCTGGGTTCGAGTTCCGCCTGAGGCTCTGTGCTGACAGCTCAGAGCCCGGAGCCTGCTTTGGATTCGGTCTCCCCCTCTCTCTCTGCCCCTCCCCCACTTGCACTCTGTCTCTCTCTCTCTCTCTCTCAAAAATAAATAAACATTAAAAAAAATAAAAAATAAATGCAGACATTGAGAAGTTGGACTTCATCAAAATGAAAAATTTGGGGCTGCAAAATCTCTTAAGGAGATGAAAAGACCAGCTACAGACTGGGGGGAAATTGCAGACCATGTATCTGACAGAGAACTCGTATCTAGAATATATAAAGAATTCTCAAAATTTAACCGTAAGAAGTAAACAGTACAATCAGAAAATGGAAAAAAGACATAAACGAACATTTCACCAAAAAGGATATACAGATGGCCCATAAGCACATAAAAAAATGTCAATATCATTAGGGAAGTGCAATTGAAAACAAAGAGAGATCACGAGACACCTATTAGAACGGCTAAAATAAAATTATAGTGACAATACCAAATGCTAGCAAAGATGTGGAGAAACTGGATCTCACACATTGCTGGTAGGGATGTAAAATTGTACACTCTNACACTTCCCACCCGACCCAGCGATTGCATTCTGGGACATTTGTCACAGAAAAAGGAAAACTTATGTTTACACACAAAAAACTACATGACTGTTCATAGCAGTTTTAATCTTAATAGACAAAAATGGGAAACAACCCAAATGTTCGACGGGTGAATAAATGTACTGTAAACACACTGTAGAACACCAAAGCATAACAATATCGCTAGTTAGCAGGAAAAAGGAATGAACTATTGACACAGGCAGCAACTTGGGTGGATCTCAAGGCAATTATGCTGAATGAAGGAAAGCCAATTTCAAAAGGCGTGATTCCATCCCATAATCTTCTTGAAATAACAAAATTATAGAGATGGAGAACATGTTAGAGGCCGCCAGGGGTTTAAAGGAGGTGAAGGAGGTGGCTCGGACTATATTGTGTAGCTGGAAGAATTTGTGTTGCGGAGAACAGTTGATTGGGGTGGTGACACAAATCGACGCATGATAAAATTGTGCAGTGCTATTACACACTGACACAGAAATGAGTGCATGTAAAACTGGTGAAATCTGAATAAGGTCTGTGGATTGTACCAGTGTCAATATCTTGGTTATGTAAGATATTAGCATTGGGGGAAACTAGGTGAAGAGTGCATGGGTCTGTTCTGTAATATTTTTACAGCTCCTGTGGATCTATGATTATTTCAAAATAAGTTAATCAAACAAGGTAAGCCTGAAGGACACTGAATGTTTTAGAACTCACGCATTTGCGTATCATGAAACGGAATCACATCTTTACTATGTAAATCGGACAAAATACAGAAGAGCCTACATTTTTGTTCAGCCAAGAAATGTAAATGAAAATGACAATATGAGTTCATGGTAATTGCACATGGTCCATTTCCAAACCCAGATAAGTAAACCAAAAAAGGGTTTGTTGCTTAAACATCTGTATGAGTTAGGATTCCACCAGAGAAGCCAACCAATAGGACATTTTACACACACACACACACACACACACACAGTTTATTTATTCATTCATTAAGAGATATTGGCTTACACGACTGTGGGGCTGGCTAAGCAAATCCAAAATCTGTAGGGCATGCAGTCAGAAAGGAATGATTGGGCCCACCCAGATTATCCAGGATAATCTCCCTTTACTTTAAATCAACCCATCAGGGGCTTTAGTCACAACAGCAAAATATCTTCACAGCAACACGTAGATTAATGTTTGATTGAATAACTGGGGCGGTAGCCTAACCGAGTTGACACCTCAAAAAGCCACACAACATCACACAGACCATTTGTGCTGGCAATTGAATAAATTTATTCCGTTAATAGCCACCCTGGCTTCATTATCATAGGTAATTCAAGCGCAAACAACTTAAATCAATAGTGGCCCACAATGAGTTTTATACATGAGGGTCCACTTAACAGAACTTTAGAGTTGAAAGGGGCCATGCAAGGCTTCATTTGTCTTT
>NW_027527456.1:714308-714495 GCF_008692635.1 Crocuta crocuta | reverse complement strand
TGTGAAGGCACGTTTAAGAGTTTGTATCATTGTGTAGCCCTGGGACATATGTAGTTCCCAGGCATTTGGCAAGAAACTTGTTTGGCCGCTTCTCTGACTTTTCTGAGTTGCTAGGAAATCATGGCCTCAGATGTGCGCAAGGGTTTTTTGTTTGTTTTTGTGTTTTTTTGATGTGAGAACCGTTTAT
>NW_027527456.1:713498-714223 GCF_008692635.1 Crocuta crocuta | reverse complement strand
CGGACGCCGTCTGATTTTATAAGAAATCAAAACCGTGTTGGTGGTGATTTCAGTGGCCTGGAGGGAAAGGCGACCTCATTCTGTGTATTCAGTCCGGTAAAGATAACTGTCTGCTTCTCTCTAAACTCGGAAAGTAATGGAAAATAATTTATGTAAAGACTGGTTGCACAACATCTTGGCTCAGTTTAAGCAACTCAGAATCCACTTTCCCAGAGTAGTTCTCTTAAATACCTTCCCTGAAGCCACTTTTTGCCAGCCTGAGGGTGGGGGTGAGGGTGAGAAAGGAGTCGGTCTGAACAAAGCATTGTGTTTTTATTTAATTTAATATTNTGTATCTTTCCCTTAAAAAAAAAAAAAACTCCTTGTATTTTTCATCCAATCACCTCCGGAAAACTCGGGGATGCAGGTCTGGTTCTAGAACCCACGTGTTCTGTTTCCCTCCTTTCTGAGTCCTGTTGCTATGCCTTGGCAGTGTGGTGCGTGCCTTCTCACTTTGAGGAGCCTGTAAATCTTGGTAACAGGTAAGAGAAAGTGGAGAAGGCTCTTCCACTCCTTCCTGAGGTGTTTGTGATCGGCTGCAAGCCAGGGGTAGCTTGGAAGCAGCCTTAGGGGCTCCTGTGTCCTACCGCCTGGCCTGTACACGAGGTTTCCAGAAGTAGGAGGAGTTCTGGCCCGGGGCTCATCGCGGTTGAGGCGGATAGGTTAGTGAACGCAAAAATTAAGAA
>NW_027527456.1:712805-713028 GCF_008692635.1 Crocuta crocuta | reverse complement strand
TGAGAAGGAAGGGGTGTGAGGCTGGTGGGTTGGGTATGATCCTTTGATAATGCTTGTCTTTTCCCTCCCTTGTGTTCCATCAGCCATAACAATCCATTTCTCTCCTCAGCTACTCCAGTCTATATCGTCTTTTTGCCCACTACTTTGAGGCCTGACTGCAAAACTAGGCAAGTATTTGGGGGGACAGTGGGGGAGGCAGGAGGCACTGGGTGTGTGTGAAGGC
>NW_027527456.1:712539-712780 GCF_008692635.1 Crocuta crocuta | reverse complement strand
TGATCACTGGTACAGATGCTTTTATCATAGGACATAATGCACCTATCTCCTCATGGAGGTTATACAAAACAGGCTCTGTCTGAGGAAGGTAGAGGTCATATGCTGGCTTACATTTAAAAAAATCTCTTGGGGCGCCTGGGTGGCTCAGTGGGTTGAGTATCCGACTCTGATTTCGGCTCAGGTCATGATCTCAGGGTTGTGGGATCAAGCCCTGCATTGGGCTTCATGCTGGGAGTGGAAC
>NW_027527456.1:699885-712486 GCF_008692635.1 Crocuta crocuta | reverse complement strand
CCACCTCTCACCCCTCCCCACTCCTCTCCACTCCCTCCCCCTCCTCTTTTCCCTCCCTCCTCTCTCCCTCTTTCCCTCTCTTTCTGCCCCCCCAATAAAAGTTAAAAAACTAAAAAAAAAATCTCTCATCAAGGAATAAGTTACATACCACACCTTATAGGTGAGGGGTGAGTGTTTGGTGGTTTAGAACTNATTCGGTTTTCTGTTTTCTGAAATACTTGTGACTCCCCCATGGTTATTTTTGCCTCTTCCCCCAGGTCTCTCCGTAGACAATAGCAGTAACGCTCTTACCATCAGAACTACCTGTTTGGTTCTCTTGGGAGACAGAAAGAAGGGTCCTGGGGAGAATTTGCCTGACCCCATGGCTATGTTTGGGGAAAAGTAACTCAGAAGGCACTCTGCTGAAGAAAGTATGTAGGGGGCCGAGCGTGGGGAAATGGTACCAGGGTTTTGACCCATAGGAGATACCCATGTGTTCATTAGTATTCTTTAGCAGCAAATAATTTAATCTCCGTCACAACCCAGAGGCCATAGCTGAGCTCTGCTACCCAAGGAGTTCCTCGTCCGTTGATGTTGGCTGACAGGCAAGGAAATCCAAGCCTGGAATGTGCTTTCTGGAATAGCTGACAAGAGAATATGCTATCAGCATGGCCAGTACACCAGGCCTTGTGTGTCGGAATCTCCTGGGACAGCTCTTCTCTATTAGATTTTAAAAGCTTCTTATTTTGATTATAATTACAGAAACGTTGCGGGAAGAGTACAAAGAACTCCTGTGTTCCCTTTACCCAAGGTCACGGATTACTGATAGTTTGCTCCCGCTTGCTTTATCATTTGCTCTTTCTGTTTCTTTTTCTAAACCATTTGAAAGTAACCAGAGATTGGCACTTGTCAAGGGCATCGTGTTCTGAAGGGCGGCTCATGTGTAGCTGTGGAGGATAGCAGGACTTTGGTGGTGATGCAGCGCCCCAGAGGTAGAGGCGAGTCTCCCTGTGGCTGTAAAGGGCATATGCGTAAGTCATGTGAAGTCAGTCTCTGGTGCTCCATATAGAAGTCATTATCAGGTGTAAAGGTGGTTACGATAAACTCCATTTATCATTTATAAACATTGTCATTTATTGTTTAATTCGTTCAGCACACATGTACTAAGTGCCTCCTATTTGCTAGGGGTATAAGAGGTGATAGGTAACCCATCCCACTAAGTGTTCACCATCCAATGTAAAGGAAGAAGGAAATCTATCACGGTGAGAGGGGGGAGAGAATTCTGTTGAAGGAGTTCACAGGAAGTGCTTAAACGCCAGACTGGTTAAGGATCTGAAGAGTAGATACGTGGGAGAAGAATGTGAAGATCCGTCTTCTCTGAGGCTTGCTGCTCTGAGATAACAAGGTCCGTGAGTTAGGAAAGCCTTTGGTGTTGTCTATACGCAGCCTGTATATACAGGCTATGGGGTCAGGCCAACTTGGATTCGAATCTACCGCTTGATCTTGGCCGGTACTCCTGTATGCCTCAGTTTCTTCATCTGCCTAACCACATCTCCAAGGTAATAATTAATTGAGGGCAAAATCGCTCTGTAAACATTCATTTTATCTTCGCCCCGCAAAAAACAGCATGTGGAGAAATAGCATGAGCAGTATTAGGTATTAAGATGGGATACAAAGGAGCGTTTCCCTTTTTCCTACAAATGTATATGTAATTGCTGATTGTGCTGAGAGCTGTGATGGAGATCACTATAAGGGGCAATAGCAATAGCAGCTGTGACTTGTTAGCCATCTCCTCTGTACTGAGCACTGTCCTAAGGTACTTGGTATAGGATATCTCTGTGAGGTACGAGGCCAAGGTACCTTGCCCGTGGTCACACAGCCTGTAAGGGGTAGAATGCTTTTGTAAGGGAGACTAGCAGTGTACCCCAGACCCTGGATAATGAGCAGGAATAAGCAAGGTAAGAGGGAGAAGGGGTCGTCAGGCCGAGGGAACACCAGGAGTTGTGAGGACATTGAGGTAGGAGAGAGATGCGGAAAGGATCCACAGAGGTTTGGCCAGGACCTGGGGAAGGAGAGGTGAAGTGGGCAGGGGCAGGTTGACAGGGCCTTATGGGACCTCATTAAGGAGCCTGTGTTTTATTCCAAGGGCAATGGGAGGCTGCTGGAAGGTGTTTTTCCCCTTAAACCATACGGGGTGCGTTGGCAGGGGTTGGGGGGGGTGGTGGCATGGCGTGTGTAATCCAGAAAAGCATCTAGTGAGGCATCAACAAAAGTAGCTTAAAGTCATTTCCCCTTCAGTGTCCCACTTCGTGATCCAACGGAAGTAGTGTTTCTGGCCCAGATGTGTAGATCTTAAACAGTTTCCACTGCCCACCATTAACATGGCTAAAAAGAGTCGCTGTGGTGCTGGAAGAAGCTGGGCCTGCAGAATGTTTCTAGAGGGTTTCATTAGATTTATACTAAATCTGATGCCTCATAGGCTTTCGGCTTTCGCTGAGCCCTGTCAAATGGGGGAAAGTAAAACTGAGAGAAGTCGTTCCTGGAAGCCTGAGTTGTTGCTCAGTGTTAGAAATGGAACTGTTGAGTATAAGACTTTGGTTTAAATATATCATGATAAAGATGCTTCAGTGACTAAATGGAAATTTTTAATGCTTTTTGTTTTTTTGGTGTGTGCCATCTGTGATGGCAGACAGCACATTTGTGAGAATCTGGGAAGACGTAGACAGTTTTTCAGTACTTATATATTTATTCTCATCCAGGTACTGCAGGTTTTTCTGTTTGAAACTACTTCTTATGTGCAGAATGAACTTCACAGGAGGAAAGCCAGTGTTCTCTTCCCCTTTCCGTATGTACCAGACCGCAAACATATTTACTCTGAAGTAGCCTGTGTCAGTTAGCTTTTCGGGGGCAGGGAGGGTGGCTAGCTGGTGGTTGGATCATCTCAGCTGGCCTTGCTCACACATCTGGTGCTTGTCAGGCCAGTTGGTCTAGGAGGCCCTAAGCAAGGATGCCTCATCTCCACTCTAGGTAGTCTCTCCTTCGGCTGGCCAGTCTGGGTCTGTTAACATCGTGGCCTCAGAGGTGCAGAGAGTGGCCTGTGAGAGTGAGCACCAGCGCACGAGCACTTGCTCAAGTGTGTGCCTGTGGCACGCTTGTTATCGTCCCATCAGCTGAAGTAGGGAAGTGCTTCCTTGGCTAAGCCCAGAGTCAGAGTGGGAGGAAACCATCTAAAGGTGCAAATACGAGGTGCTTGGCTGCCTCAGTTGGTTAAGCGTCCGATTCTTGATTTCGGCTCAGGTCATGATCTCACAGTTTCTGAGTTCAAGCCCTGCATGGGGTTCTATGCTGAACCTGCAGAGCCTGCATGGTATTCTTGCTCTCCCTCTCTCTGTGCCCCTTCTCTGCTCATGCATGTGTTCTCTCTCTCTCGCTCTCTCTCTAAATAAACTTATAAAAATTAAAGGTGCAAATACAAGGAGATGCAAAAAAAACGGGGCCCATTACTGCCATGATGTATGATAATTATTAGTGTAACCATTTTTCCTTTGATAAATCTTGTTAAACATTCATTTCTAAATGTAGTGTAGTCTCGAGACTAATACGATTGTGCCATTTTCTTTTCTAAGTGTGGAGCTGAGTGACGTTTTTTCCAGAAGGAAACCGAAGGGAGACAGTGTGCCCTGGATGTAAATATTCTTGTGATGGCTTGACTGCTCACTGATTTTGTGTAGCTATTAACAAAGGAGTTCATGGGTTTCCTCACCTCCTGTTCAAGATTTATCACAAAAAAACTTAGTGTACTAGGCTGTACTGCATTTTGTAGTCCAGCAAAAAGATAGTTAATTGGAAATCCATCACTACCTGAAAGATGAGAGAAACATTTGCAGCCTTTCCTTATAACCTTTATGTGATTTATAGTTTTTACCTGGGAAGAAATCCTTATTTGGGCATTACAATAAAGACAAAGGATTCTCTGTAGGTGTGTTTATTTGGTCAAAGATTTCAAAGTCTTCTGGGGTGCCTGGGTGGCTCAGTAAGTTAAGCTTCCCACTCTGGCTCAGGTCATGATCTCGAGGTTCATGGGTTTGAGCCCCGCTTCGGGCTCTGTGCTAACAGCTCAGAGCCTGGAGCCTGCTTCGGATTCTGTGGCTCTTNAAGTGCTTCCTTGGCTAAGCCCAGAGTCAGAGTGGGAGGAAACCATCTAAAGGTGCAAATACGAGGTGCTTGGCTGCCTCAGTTGGTTAAGCGTCCGATTCTTGATTTCGGCTCAGGTCATGATCTCACAGTTTCTGAGTTCAAGCCCTGCATGGGGTTCTATGCTGAACCTGCAGAGCCTGCATGGTATTCTTGCTCTCCCTCTCTCTGTGCCCCTTCTCTGCTCATGCATGTGTTCTCTCTCTCTCGCTCTCTCTCTAAATAAACTTATAAAAATTAAAGGTGCAAATACAAGGAGATGCAAAAAAAACGGGGCCCATTACTGCCATGATGTATGATAATTATTAGTGTAACCATTTTTCCTTTGATAAATCTTGTTAAACATTCATTTCTAAATGTAGTGTAGTCTCGAGACTAATACGATTGTGCCATTTTCTTTTCTAAGTGTGGAGCTGAGTGACGTTTTTTCCAGAAGGAAACCGAAGGGAGACAGTGTGCCCTGGATGTAAATATTCTTGTGATGGCTTGACTGCTCACTGATTTTGTGTAGCTATTAACAAAGGAGTTCATGGGTTTCCTCACCTCCTGTTCAAGATTTATCACAAAAAAACTTAGTGTACTAGGCTGTACTGCATTTTGTAGTCCAGCAAAAAGATAGTTAATTGGAAATCCATCACTACCTGAAAGATGAGAGAAACATTTGCAGCCTTTCCTTATAACCTTTATGTGATTTATAGTTTTTACCTGGGAAGAAATCCTTATTTGGGCATTACAATAAAGACAAAGGATTCTCTGTAGGTGTGTTTATTTGGTCAAAGATTTCAAAGTCTTCTGGGGTGCCTGGGTGGCTCAGTAAGTTAAGCTTCCCACTCTGGCTCAGGTCATGATCTCGAGGTTCATGGGTTTGAGCCCCGCTTCGGGCTCTGTGCTAACAGCTCAGAGCCTGGAGCCTGCTTCGGATTCTGTGGCTCTTTCTTTCTCTGCCCCTCCCCCACTTGTGTTCTCTCTCTCTCTCTCTCTCTCTCTCTCTCTCTCTCTCTCTCCGTCTCTCTGAAAAATAAATAAACGTTTAAAAAAAAAAAAGTTTGTAAAGTCTTCCCTGTGGTTGCAGTGAAGAACCCAGTATTGTGCTGTGAAGTGAGTGGTCAGTGACCAGCAATTTGGGGCATCGGCCTTTGGCCTTTGCTTGTGAAGTTTTCCCAAGTAACTAACACCTTTCACATAATTGAAATAGGCTTTGCAACCAGCTTGTGGCCTGAAATATATTACATGAAAATGCAACTAGACCCTAGGAAGCGTGTGTGGGAAACTGAGAAGACTCACTTTGTATATCTTAGCGATGTACGTTCCTCCAGAAAATTGCCTGGTGATAGAATCTTAGCTTCCTTTCTTCCCTCCTAGGATAAAAATTAAAAATGGAAAATCCCTGACATTTTGAAAGTCAGTGACTTGAAAAGAGCCATCAAAATTATAAAGGCATATATCATTTGACCCAGCAAACACGTCCAAGAATTTATTCAACAAATATTTGCATATTACTTGGAGTATTGCTTATGATATCAAAATACTGGTAATATTGTAAGTATTGATCAAGGCTTGGTTATTATAGTAGGATATTACACTGATATTGCATGATCTCTAAGATGTACAAAATTAAGGAAAATAGGAAACAGCAGTGTGTCTTGTATGCTACCATTTGTGATAGCTCCTGGGGCAATAATGTGCACTGTATAATGTGTACATTTTTGCTTACTTGGACATAAAATATTTCTGGAAAAGTGTTCAAGATAACTGATAGCTATAGGGCATATATAGCCAGGGTAGAGGGTTGGAGGAAGACTCTTCACTGCATGAACTTTTGTATATACCTTTTGACTTTTTTTTTCTTTTTGGCTGTTCTTTTTCTTTTGACTTTTAGGCTGATCCTTTATTGAAATATTTTCTTTGGTAGTTCTTTTTTTTTTTTTTTTAAATATTTTTATTTATTTCTAGGAGAGAGAGAGAGAGAGACAGCGTGAGCAGGGGAGGGCCAGAGAGAGAGGGTGTCACAGACTGAAACAGGCTCCAGGCTCCGAGCTGGCAGTCAGCACAGAGCCCGATGCGGGGCTCGAACCCACGGACCGCGAGATCATGACCTAAGCGAAAGTCGGACGCTTAACCGACTAAGCCACCCAGGTGCCCCTTCTTTGGTAGTTCTTAACTAGCTGGGCCTTCCACCGCACCACTATTGGTGTTATCTGTAATGTCATGAGGGGGGCAGCCATCAACATCGCAGACCACAGATTGGGGCTGTCCCCAGGATCTCTGGCTAGAGATCGGTGCTGCTTCTGCTGGGCAAGGTTTCCAGTCTCCTCAAAAGTGATATTTCCACTGTGCTTAATGTTTTTCTGCCTGTCTCTGTCTCTTGGCTGTACCTTAAGGGCTTCGATAATCAGGGCAGAGGCAGAAGGTGCCACTTCAGTTTGGGCCTGTCTGTTCTGAGTGGTCATTTTCACTGTAGTCCGCAGACCCTCCCAATCTCTGGTTGCCTTGGCAGTGTCATCACCAACCTTTTTTGGAGACAGACCCAGGGGGCCAGTCTTTGCAGCCCAGACAGACAAGGCACTGACTTCCCCACCAGTGCACCTTAGGTACACAGTACACAGCTTTGATCTTGTTGGGGTCGAACTTAGGCGGCATGGTAGAGGTGGCTGGTGTCAGATAACCCCGATTTGGGAGGACCAAAGAGAGTTGCACCTTCACCACCTCCAAGCTGAAAGTCAAAAGTACCTTTTTAATTTTTTTTTAATTTTTTTTTTTTTTAATTTCTAGGAGAGAGAGAGAGACCGCGTGAGCAGGGGAGGGTCAGAGAGAGAGGGAGTCACAGACTGAAACAGGCTCCAGGCTCTGAGCTGGCAGTCAGCACAGAGCCCGACGCGGGCCCGAACCCACAAACCGCGGGATCATGACCTAAGCGAAAGTCGGACGCTTAACCGACTAAGCCACCCAGGCGCCCCAGTACCTTTTGAATTTTAAGCCATGTGGATACATTACCCTATTTTAAAAACCAAATTTATTTTAAAAAGAGATGGTATATGGTGACGGTGACGTGACCTTCCATGGACTCCCTCCCAACAGCTGTCGCTGTTAGAAAAATACACGTATCCAGTCAGTTTTGTTTCATAGAAATGCCTCCGTGTACTCCTGAATTTTTAGCTAAGGTCCTGCCTTTTCCAGAATTTCATATGAGTGGAATCATAACAATATGTAGCCTTCTTTGGTCTGGTTTCTTTTGCTTGATTCATCCATTTTATGTGAATTAATAGCCTGTTCCTTTTTATCGCTGAATAGCATTCCATTGCATGGGTGTACCACAGTCCGTACAGTTACCCGTTGAAGGATGACTTGGCTGCTTCCAGTTTCTTGGTGCTCATGAATAAAGCCGCAGTAAACATTAGCATACAGATTTTTGGTGAAACATAAGTGTTTTAGTTCATTTGATTAAATACCTAGGAGTGGGACTGATGAGTTTTTATAAGAAACTGTCAAACCGTCTTCCAAAGTGGTTCTACCATTTTGCATTCCCGCCAGGTGAGGTGTGTGTTAAGTTTCATTTTCCTGCATATGGATGTCCAGGAGTTCCAGAACATTTGTTGAAAAGACTATCCTTTCTCCATTAAAACTGCTTTTGCACCTGTGTCAGAAGTGTGACTGTGCCTGTGTGGGTCTGTTTCTGGCCTCTCTCTATTCTGTTGCATTGATCTGTGTGTCCATTATTGTGCTATTAACACACTGTCTTGATTTTACTGTAGCTTTTTAGTAAGTCTTAAAATGAGGTAATAGGAGTACTCTTTTTTCCTTCTCTCCCAAAATTGCAGTGGTGAGAGGACATCCTTAAGTTGTTCCAATCTTGAAAAACATTCCATCTCTCACCATTAAGTGTTAGTTGTATGTTTTTAAAATATATATACGCTATAGTGCTGAAAAGAGTTAGCATAGCAGTCCTGATGCTGCTTGCTCCTTTTAGCAGGCCTTCTTAGAAGATTGACCCTTGGCTGGTGTCTTGAAAATAGGCTTTTCAAACATTTTGAAAATAAAATATTACACTCAACCTTCATTTATTACTTTTCCAGTGTTCTTTATTTCTTTATGCTAATCCAAGCTCCTACCCTAATCATCAATTTCTGCCTGAAGAAGTTTTTCCTTAACGTTCCTTTTGTGCCAGGTGTGCCGATGGCAGATTCTTTGCTTTTGAGAGTCTTTATTGGTTGCTTCCCTTCTGAAGGACGTTTTGGTGGGATGTGGAATTCTGAGTTGGCCATTCTTTTCCTTTGCAACGTATTATTCCAGCGTTGCCTTGCTTGCGTGGTTTCTGATAAGTCGGCTGCAATTTTTGTCCGGTTTCTCTCTATAGTTAATGGGTCTCTTTTCCTCTGACTGCCTTCAGGCTCTTGGTTTTTGCCCGGATGTAGCTTTTTTTTATTTTGTCATATTTATCCTGCTTGGTGTTCTTCTGAGCTTCTTGTGTCTATGTATTGTTGTCTGTCACTAATTTTGGAGCGTTCTCATTTTTTTTTTTTTTCCAAATCATTCTTGTACTCCATTCTCTGTTTTTTTATTCCTCCGGAATTCCAATTTACGAGTATGTTACACTGTTTGATATTTCCCCACAGTCCTTGTATGCTGTGTTCTATTTTTTCACTCTTTTGTCTCTCTTTATTTTAATTTTTATTGATCTCACCAATACTTGATTGTTATGCTCACAGAATCTTTCCTTGGCTGTGTCTAATCTACTGCTTAGCATGTTGGGCTTTTTCTTTTTTCCTTTTTTTGAGCATGTTGGGTTTTTTGGGTTTTTTTACTTCTGTCATTTCGATTTCTTTCTTCTACTTTTTGTCTTTTTGCTGAAATTATTCATCTGGTCTTGCATGTTGCCAGCCATGCAACTCTCCCACTAGAGTCTTTAATATATTAATCGTAATTCTTTTAAATTTCATTCTAGATAGTCCCAACATCTGTATTCATATGGAGTCTAAATTTGATGATTGCTTTGTCAGTTGGAATATTTTCTTGCCTTTGACTATGTCTCATGAGAAGCTGAATGTGGCTGGAAAGCTGTTGAAAGCTGTTGAAAGTGCACATGGGCAGGAGATACTGAGGTAAATATTTGATGTGTTTGGAGAAGAAAACAGGTGTCCTTCTGCTAGGCCTCTGGTGTGAGGATTTGAGTTCATCGAGTCAGGAGCTGGCTGGTGTTTGGTGTTTGGTTTTGGTAGGGCACCAGAGATTGCGGACTCCTCTAGTGATACCTTCTTTTTTGACTCCTGCTTGGCTTCGGGTTTTTCCTTTGTGCTGTGTCCTGAGAGCTGTCTCTTACAGCCCTCCCAGCTGTATTCCACTCTTACTAACCACATAGCTGGTTTGCCAGGTGGTGGATGGTGGGGGAGGAGGGAGTTTTCTGATGACTTGATTAAACCTCAGACTTAGGCAGGTATTGGAGCCTGGGTCTTGAGTGTGTCCTTTACAAGAATGCCTGCTCGAATGCCTGCTCATCCTCCAGGGGGGAAGCTTTTTCTTTTTCCTGTCTTCCTCTTCCCCAGCTGCAGTGAGTATCCACCAGTGTCCTTAAGCCGAGGGTTTTAAGCCCTTCCCCCTACAGATTAAGCCTTTTGTTCTGTACTGGAGTTAAAGGAAAGGGGTCTGGGTGGATTTCACAGTGGGTGTTGTTTTCCTCAGCCAGCCAGCACTGGGATGGGAGCTTTCTCTGGGATTTTCCCCGATTCTTTCTCTAAGAGCCTGGCGGGATTCCTGTAGGAAAAACTTGTAAGAGGATGGGAATTCCTCCACCCCATGTAGAGCCTAGGAGCCTCGTACTCTCATGACATCCCATACTCTGATCTTTGGTAATTTGTTAGAATTTCTGGTTTAATCTTCCTACCAGTTTACATGCTAAGATCCTGTGCCTTCCTGCAGGCGTCCGTCTCTTCAGATATCCGGATGGTGGTTTGGCCTGTATTCAGGTCTCTCATAGGTCCAAGAAGAGTCCTTGGTTTTTTCAGTTTGTCTAGCTTCTTTCTCGTAATGGTGAGAATGATGGCTTTCCAGTCCTTTACAAATCAGCCAAAACCGGAGCCCTAAAATAAGTTTCAATCTATATAAATGTCTAATGCAGTGCAGGGCCCATAGAAACTCAGTGACAGGTCAGTTTTTCCTCTCTTTTTCTCACCTCTTTGCATGCTCTGGTTTTATGGCTAGGGAGCCAGGAATAATTGATTTGCGTTTGAGTTCTGCATATTTTAGTCTTCAAGGGGTGCCTGGGTGACTCAGTTGGTTAAGTGTCCGACTTCGGCTCAGGTAGTCATCTCACAGTTTGAGGATTTGAACCCCGCATCCGGCTCTGTGTCATCAGTGTGGAGCCCACGTAGGATCCTCTGTCTTCCTGTTTCTCAGCCCCTCCGTGCACGCACTCTCTCAAAAGTAAACATTAAAAGAGAACCTCTACACCACCGGCAGTATGTTATATGTTTGTCTTGCTCCCTTTCAGAATTCTGTATCTGCCTTCCTAATTATCAAGAGCATCATTAGCACTCAGAAATAATTTGCCTCATTTCAAAATTAGAGCTTGATTTGGTCTTTCCACAGTATAGTTTTGTTAGTAACCACGTGTTTGCCATTTTTATTCCCCACATTTCCAGGTGCAGTTCAGTTCAGGTCGGCAGATATTTAAGTGCCCACTGTGCTGTAGGTGAGGCAGTAGGTGTTGAGTAGAATACAAGCGTGACCTGGTAAGTAGAGTAACCAAGAGGTTCTCAAAGGCAGTGGAAACCCTTTGGATGGAAGGATATTGCACCTTGGGAGATATCTCCATTTCAATCTAGAAGGATTTAGAAAATTTTTTAATTCTGTTTTTACTTATACTAGAGATACACTAGAGATGCATTCTAGTAAAAATGGAAAAGTTGTAGAAAGAGCCATGGTTGTCCGTGACATCTTATAACATCCTCATTTCATCACATTATCCTTCTGAGGGTTAATTTTGATTGCTTATTTTTGTTTTACTATGCAAATTGCTNCCCGACGCGGGGCTCGAACCCACAATCCGCGAGATCATGACCTAAGCGAAAGTCGGACGCTTAGCCGACTAAGCCACCCAGGCGCCCCACAAATTTATTGAACTTTTAAGGAATGTTTGTTTAAGGGGATAGCTCATCATTCAGTTTGGACGTGTGGCCCGTTAATGGTTCTTTGCTTCATGTTGTAGTGTAGCTCTGGCCTATTACCCTCTTCTTTAATTATCATCCAGTAAAATCGACTTTTGGGGGATATGCATAGTCTTGTGGATTTTGATAAATGTATAGATCAGTGTAACCACCATCATAATCCGGGTACAAAGCCATTTTATCACCCCCTAAAACTCCTTTATGTTACCTCTTCGGTCACAGTTTTCTCATCCCCCGCCCCCCCCTTGGCAGCCGCTGATCTGTGCTCCATCACTAGTTTTATCACTTTGAGGATGTCGTATAAATGGAGTCAGACTGAATGTAATCTTTTGAGTCTTGCTTTTTTCCCTACTCACCGTAATGCTTTTGAGATTCATCCAGGCTGTGTACATCAATAGTTAGTTCCTTTTTTTATTGTTGAGTAGCATTCCATTGCAAAAATGTACCACATTTGGGTTGTTACCAGTTTTTGCTAATTATAAGTAGAGCTGCCATAAGAATGCATGTGCAAATATTTATATGCACATATATTTGCATTTTTAAGCCAAATACCTGAGCATGAGATTGGTAGAATTATACTAATGTTCATAGTAAAACTAGTTCGCTGGAGTTTTAATGCTAGAATGGATAGAGTAGTGGAGACTCTAGTTGTTTGAATCATGCTTTTGGTTCTTTCTTACTAGTTCTGCAACCTTTAGTGAGTTTAACCTCTTGGTGTCCCAGTTTTCTCTTTGTAAAATGAAGTTAATGATGGTAACCACTGGGACTGGTGTGTGGAATTAATGGCAGGTTAAGGGTAAAATGCTGAGCAGTGTCTGGCATACCAGATGTTATTGTTATTATTTCATGTTTAACGGAGCCTTGTCAGAAACATTCATCTTTAATTAAAATAGGAGAATTAAGTAATCCATAAATGTTATGTGTTTAGTAGGCAAGCCTTCAAAGCAATGCCGTCCTCTAGGGGAAATTTTAAAAGTTTGCTTTAGTGGTGAAAAAGTTCAGGACCATGTGTATGGGAGTCCTCTGTAATACCCAAAGATTGGATCGCGTGCCCGTTTTTGATTTTACTTGCCCTCTCCACATTAAAGATTCACGTTCACCAAAATTTAGTACATTGCTATACTTAGTGAAGAGGCTGCAAAAACTACCTCAGCATCAACTAACATTCATTTAGTGCTTGCTGTATACCAAGCCCAGGATAGGCATTCCTCAAGTGTATAAACCGGAGTACCTCCCCACAAGATAAGAAATTTGGATCATCACCAAAC
>NW_027527456.1:696024-699542 GCF_008692635.1 Crocuta crocuta | reverse complement strand
TGATTTCTCAGATCCTATCTTGAAACACATCTTTTTACAGGAAACCTCCCCAGTCTTGAGAGAATTGCAAAACTCCGTGTGCCTGAGTAAATCTCTCCCTAGAGCACTGTGTCGTTAGAAAATGCAAGAGGCCCCTTTCTTGCATAACTTGCTCTATAGTATGGTCTGGCTCAGTCTGAGAGAGCACCAAGGGCAAAGGGGATGTGTTTTCCCCTGGAGAACTCCCTGTCCTGTGAGGCGCACACGCAGGCCTACTCATTCACCTACCATGCAGTGAATGAAAGCCAGTATGCGCGAAGAGGAACCTAAGTGTCCTTCCTTCTCTCCTCTGTTCAGCTGTTTTGTAACGTATTCACATGTCACGGTCTGTCAACTGAGGACAGTTCTTCACCTGGGCTTTCAGGGGAGCTAGCTGGGTGGAACGAGAAGTCTAGGATGTCCTCTCTAAACTGTCCTCACTGCCTCCCCTCCCCAGGTAGCACCACCACCCAGCACTCAGGTGTACCTGGAGCCTTTCCTCACAGTTGGAACATCCTTCCCTCTTTGCCCTGCCAATCCTGCCTGGGCCATTTCTTGCATATTGTAGCCCAGCAAGAGACGTCCCCATGCCTCAACACCCGCTCGTTTGGACGCCATCTTGTACTCCATATTTCCTCATTAAATCGTGTCTTGTCTTTTCACTTTGTCACCCGATGCCATGCGTCCTTACTCTGTGACCTGTTCCGTATATACATGACCTGAAAGTCATGCAACTAGACTGCTATTCCCAGAGTGGTAGGAAGCCCTCAGATTCTTCACATCCTGTCTCCCACAAATACCTGAAAGAGAATTGCCGCCTGCTATTTAATTAGCAAACTAAACATCTGCTCCCATTTTGTGTTTAAACATTACATGTAACATGTTCTAATGGCCACATAAGGCTTGCGGGAAGTGATAGTTTGAGAAATCAGTATGTATCTTGTGGACTGTCCGAAGCGGGTGCTTTGCCGCGCTGCCACTGTGGAAAGGGCGGCTCTCTAGTCTGCCTGGGCAGGGCATGGCTCGTAGCACAGACTGCAGGCAGAACTGCAGGCAGCCCTTTCCTGGCTCATGGTGTCTAGCCTTCCCCGTAGTTCCCGTAGTTCTTTTCCCATTACACTGTAACAGAGGGCTAGGAATTTTTTTCAAATACAGACAAAGCATTGTAAACAGCTGTATTGTACTTGTCTCACATGAGACGTATCTTACACAGGAGAGGGGAGTGTGTGTGTGTGAGAGAGAGAGAGAGAGAGAGAGAGAGAGATGAGCCTAAATTTAGCTCTCTCTGGGATACCCAATTTAAATCCAGTATAAACACTTCTTCTACCTCTAAACCTAGCTGTAAAAGCTCACTTATGCCCTTTAACGCCTTGAAGAGGACCCATGTAGGCACTTGCCTTTAGGGAAACCGTCCCTAGGCTGCTTTCTTGCCAGGATCTCTATGCCACTATACTCCACACCCAGTTCAACTTCCTTCCGGACTGCTGTCCATGGAGATGCAGGTCCTGAAGGCCGCCTCCCTGTACCACCAGGCCACCACTGACTCCTTGCTGCTCACTGCACGGTGGCCAGTGTCTGTATTCCTGAAAGCCTAGCAGTTAACGTCTTCCACATCCAATCATAACCTTTCCCACCATCCTTACCTCTTAACTTTTCAAATCCTCTTCTCTACCCACTCCACCCACCCGACCTTGCAGTCTAGATCTAAACATACCCTGAGTCATCCTGCCGCTCCTGTGTGTACTGCCTCTGCCTGAAGTTCTCCACATTCCTCTGGGTTCCTTCCATCCTGTACATTCCTCAGTACCTACTCAGAAGCTTATCTTCTTTTATCTCAGTGGTACCTTCCGTCTTTGAAGGCCCATGGGATTTAATGTGCTCGGCACTCATTTTCCCAAACGGGATGGTGTGATAGAATGGTTAATGGCCACAGAGTCCTTTCGTTTCTGTATGTATGTACCTATGTATGTATGTCACTTTGCAGCCCCTCCCCTCAAGGTAGAGTCTGTTTCTCTACTCTCTGAATCTGAGCTGTTCTTGTAACTTGCTTTGTTGAGTAAAATGCAGCATCAGTAGTTCTGCATGACTTCTGAGCCTAGGTCTCAAAGCCTTGTAGCTTTCCCCTTGCTCCCTAGGCGCCCTGAAGCACCCTTATGAAGAAGTCCAACTAGCCTGCTAAAGGGAGAGATGACGTGGCAAGAGAGGGCCAGTCAGCAGCCAGCCAGTAGACCTGAAGGCAGACGTGAGACCCAGTCACATTGCCAGATGACTGACCATATGAGGGACCCTAGGAAAGAGTAATAGAAGAACCACCTAGCTGATTCTACCGAAGGTTGCTGACCCACAGCATTGTGAGCACATGAGATGGTTGTTATTTTCAGCCACTAAGTTTGGGGATGATTTACTATGCAGCAGTAAATAAGTGAAAGGGCATGGTTTGTAGTGTTATATTCCCAGGGCCTAGAAGACATGCCCATGGAAGGTTTCCTTTAAAAGATTTTTGTGGATCACTGTCCTCATGGTGTCACTCCCCTCTGCTTAATAGACAAGTAAGCTTTCAAACCTCCTTGTCTCTCCCTGGTGCCCAAACAGTTCAGAGCTTGGGCTCAACGCTGTCTTCCAGAATAACACCTTGCAGTCTTTCTGTGCTCCACAGGACCAGCATCCATCCATTTGCTCCCTTCACAGACCCGTGCCAGGTCATACCTCTCAGCTCACCGCGGCATCCCTTACCACTTACCCTTGTTCGCTAACACTGTAGGGTCAACCCACGGACGCCTGAATGCCGTAAAGCTGTTCGCAACTCCCCAGCCTTCCACCATCACTTTTAACGCTCCTACCCGATTCACATGTGCTTATAATTAGGAGAGACCTTAGAGATCGTCTCAGACAACCCCTTTGAGTCATGAATGAGGAAAGGAATGCCCAGATAAGAAATAACCATAAAAAATGGCTTCCTAAGGTCATATGTCGGCAGTATCAATACCAGAACCCACATCTCATGCAGATTATTACCTAGTAGATTGCTAATTTGTGCTTTGTGCATGTGTCTACTTCACTGATTAGACTGTGGAAGTTCTTTGGAGACAGGCATAATCTTTCACTTCTGCCTTTTCACACTTTCCTACTATCCCCAAAGCCTAACCAGTGACCACTGGACATATCTGTAGTTGATAAGTACTTGTTGATTAATTGATATTTGAAAAGCCCTTATGCTTGGAACTGTTCTATAGCTTTTTTGTAGGGCTGCCAGGTTTTTGAAAAAAAATTACTAAGATATAATTGACACACAATGTTATATTAGTTTCAGGTGTACAACATAGTGATTCAACAATTCTGTGTATTATTCAGTGCTCACCACAATAAGTGTACTCACCATCTGTTACCATACAGTGTTAATACCGTATTATTGACTGTATTCCTGAAGGTGTACTTATCATCTCCGTGACTTATTTGTTTGATAACTGGAATATTTTTTTTTTTTACCTCTTAATCCCTTT
>NW_027527456.1:693449-695989 GCF_008692635.1 Crocuta crocuta | reverse complement strand
TTTTTTTCTTTTCTTGTTTGCTCGTTTATTTTGTTTAATTTCACTTCACATAATACCTTCTAGGTCCATCCTTGTTGCACATGGCAGGATTTCATCCTTTTTATGGCTGTATAATATTCCATTGTATATAGCGCATCTTTTTTTTTACTTTTTAAATTTTTTATTTATTTTAAGTCTTACTATTTTTTAATATAATTTATTGTCAAATTGGCTTCCGTACAACATCCAGTGTTCATCCCAACAAGTGCCTTACTCAATGCCTATCACCCACTTTCCCCTCTCCCCCACCCCCATCCACCCTCAGTTTGTTCTCTGTATTTAAGAGTCTCTTACGGTTTGCCCCCCTCCCTCTGTTTGTAACTATATTTTTCCCCTTCCCCTCCCTGGTGGTCTTCTGTTAAGTTTCTCAGGTTCCACATATGACTGAAAACATACGGTATCTGTCTCTCTCTGACTGACTTATTCCACTTAGCAGAATACCTTCCAATTCCATCCACGTTGCTGCAAATGGCAGGATTTCATTCTTTCTCATTGCCATGTAGTAGTCCATTGTATATATAAACCACACCTTTATCTCTTCATCAGTTGATGGACATTTAGGTTCTCTCCATGATTTGGCTATTGTTGAAAGTGCTGTATGAGCATTGGGATCCATGTGCCCCTATGCATCAGCACTCCTGTATCCCTTGGGTGAATTCCTAGCAGTGCTGCTGCTGGGTCATAGGGGAGTTCTATGGTTAATTTTTTGAGGAACCTCCACACCGTTTTCCAGAGGGGCTGCACCAGTTTGCATTCCCACCATCAGTGCAAGAGGGTTCCCGTTTCTCCATATCTTCACCAGCGTATATAGCTTCCTGATTTGTTCATTTTATTGCTCTGACCNTTCTTTCTCATTGCCATGTAGTAGTCCATTGTATATATAAACCACACCTTTATCTCTTCATCAGTTGATGGACATTTAGGTTCTCTCCATGATTTGGCTATTGTTGAAAGTGCTGTATGAGCATTGGGATCCATGTGCCCCTATGCATCAGCACTCCTGTATCCCTTGGGTGAATTCCTAGCAGTGCTGCTGCTGGGTCATAGGGGAGTTCTATGGTTAATTTTTTGAGGAACCTCCACACCGTTTTCCAGAGGGGCTGCACCAGTTTGCATTCCCACCATCAGTGCAAGAGGGTTCCCGTTTCTCCATATCTTCACCAGCGTATATAGCTTCCTGATTTGTTCATTTTATTGCTCTGACCGGTGTGAGATGGTATCTCAGTGTGATTTTGATTTGTATTTCCCTGATGATGAGGAATGCTGAGCTCGTTTCATGTGTCTGTTGGCCATCTGGATGTCCTCTTTGGAGAAGTGTCTATTCATGTCTTCTCATTTCTTCACTGGATTATTTGTTTTTCGGGTGTGGAGTTTGGGGAGTTCCTTATAGCTTTTGGATACTAGCCCTTTATCTGATATGTCATTTGCAACTTTCTTTGCCCTTTCCGTGGGTTTCCTTTTAGTTTTGTTGATTGTTTCCTTTGCTGTGCAGAAGCTTTTTATCTTGATGAGGTCCCAATAGTTCATTTTTGCTTTTAATTCCCTTGCCTTTGGAGATGTGTCAAGTAAGAAATTGCTGCAGCTGAGGTCAGAGAGGTTGTTGCCTGCTTTCTCCTCTAGGGTTTTGATGGTTTCCTGTCTCACATTCAGGTCTTTCATCCATTCTGAGTTTATTTTTGTGTATGGTGTGAGAAAGTGGTCTAGTTTCATTCTTTTGCATGTTGATGTCCAGTTCTCCCAACACCATTTGCTAAAGAGTACCACATCTTTACCCATTCATCTATGGGTGAACATTTGAGTCGCTTCCATTTCTTGGCCATTGTAAATAATGCTGCTGTAAAGATAGGAGTGCACTTATCTTTTCAAAGCAGAGTTTTTGTTTTCTTTGGGTAGATATCCAACAGTGGAATTACTGGGTCTTATGGTATTACTATTTTTAAGTTTCTGAGAAACCTCCATAATGTTTTCCACAGTGGCTGCACCAATTTACATTTCCACCGGTAGCGCACATCCTTGTCATTACCCCACATCCTTGCCGACACTTGTTATCTCTTGCCTTTTTGATGCTAGCCATTCTGACTGATACGCAATGGTATCTCCTTGTGGAGAACTGTTCTGTATCTTGCTTGTGGCGGTAATTACAACTGTATGCATTTTTCAAAACTTGAGTTGTACATGAAGCAGGATAAATTATGCTGTGTATAAATTTTTAGAATTAAGGTATAATTCAAGGCAATTATGCTGAGGAAATCCATTTATTTGACAAATGTGACTAAATGTATAGGTTACATGTTACTGTGAGAAAAGGAACTTGGCCCTTTGAAACTGAAAGTGCACGTAATAAGCGCTCACGCTAGCTTCCTTCCTCCTCACGCGCAAATGCTCCAGGCTCATCTGTCAAGACTGCATACATGCCCGAAGAGGTGGCTGGGCCTCAGGTGACTTCTAAGATCCTGTGGTTGGTTTGAAAGGTAAATAAATGATATCTTGGAATGCTTCTG
>NW_027527456.1:679738-693441 GCF_008692635.1 Crocuta crocuta | reverse complement strand
ATCTTGGAATGGATGGGTAAAGTAAAATGTAGAAGCACCACCGCACTATTCTAAAAGCTGGTCCCCTAGAGCCTTCGTTTTACTTACAAAGACTTGCTCAGGTGTAAAACTATTAGGCCTTTGTTAATAGAAATTACTTAACACTTAAAAATAATACAGAAAGGTGGCCAGATGTTCTTTCCAGCTGTTCTCCTGGAACAGCAAGAGGCCCACCCAAGGGTTATTTAGTTCTCTGCGGGATCGCATCTTTGTTTGGAAGTGACTTGTTAGCTTAAAGATTTTTGTCGGGTAGAGATGTGAAAATCCTTTTTGTTAGAAGAAATAATCTCGGAGGGTACGGATGAGCTGGCCTGTAGACATTAACCACTTTTCTGCTCAATTTTGCTATCTTCCATGGCTTTGTTTGATTTTGGTGCTTGTATATACCAACTCTCTCAAATATTCTCTGAATTATCCTGATTCTTTCACAGATAAAGTAGTCTTTGACCTGTGTTCGCCCTGTATTTGTGGCAGTCCCGTTTTTCATTTTGAAAATTATATTTTTGATGCCCAAAACATCCTACGGCATTGCCTGTGCCTCACGCCTCATCCTGTGAAATCCACTACTGATAGCTGGTTTTAATGCTGCGCCAGCACCTGAAATACCTTTGTGATCATGCCGGTACCTGAAGAGGTCTTCACAGGAAAAACACTGGATACCTCTGCAAAAGACTGCAGAAAGACTTTCTGGAACTACTCTCACAAAATAAGAAACTGATGCTCTTTCCTATCATGTTATCGTTCTGTTTATAAGCCAAGAGGATGACATTAAGAACCTTTGTTTTAGGAGATCCAGAGCAAACAGACTCACGCTGGGCCCTTCTTTCCTGTCAAACGCTATTCCTTATAATCCAGTTTTCCTAGTAATGGTCATAAAATAACTATATTGAAGCAATAAAAATTGATAAACTGCCAGCTGCCTCAAAAATCTAATAGCTTTGGCAAAATACACTGCGGCTCATTCTGATAGAGCCTCCTTTTCCCTAACAGGTTTTATTTTAACACTTTCCTTTTCATGCTACTGAACAGCATAATCAAATCAACAATTCCACGAATGCCCAGTGTGTTGCAGGCACTAGGCGCTGCTCAGGCCTGACCACCCCTACCCTCTGCCTCAAGCAGGCTCCACTGCTACTCCATGTCAATTCTTGATTTGTAGTTGTCCAGGAAGAAAACGGAGAAGGGTTGCAGCCTGCCCCGTTAGCACCCAAAGAATCAAAAGAGTGGATCTTTTTCACGTTGTTAAAACCTTGATTATCTATGAGGCCATCGAGTATTAAATATATACAGATTTGAAACAACATGTGAGATGGGAAGGGCAGGTTAAAACATGGTTCACTAACAGCTAAATCAGCTTGATGACTTTATTGAAAGAGGCATGTAACAAGTATCCTGTAATAAAAACTCAATTTCAGAAATTATCCAGGTACGGTGCCCATTCATATGAGACCAAAGTGCCAGCTTTCCATGCGGCGCAGAGAATCCTCTGCAGAGGAATTCTGAACCAAAATTCTAAAACGACAGAGAAGAGGGGGTGGAGTGGGTTTGGGAAATGGGACAAGTAGAGGGAATTTTTTCAATGCACTTTCTCCCTGGTGATTGTTGAAACAGAGTTCTTTATTATTTCACTCTAACGTGTTTTTGAAAAAATTACACGTTGGGCCACCTTCGGCCTTTGGGTGTAGGTAGCTGGAAGGAACATTGCTCCCCCCCTTAAAATTTTAAAAAGCCAGACTGACTTCAGATTCATGCCTTTTATTAAACCCATCGGAGGGGGAAGTATTTTGCTCAAGTATTTGTTGAGAGAATTATTTGTTTAACTATTTTACTCATTTTTAAGTTTGGTGGTTTGTTTTCTTGCTGTTGAATTGTGTTTTTAATTTTTAAAAATTTATTTATATAGATTTTAAATATTTTTAAGTAATCTCTACACCTAATTTGGAGTTTGAACTTACAACCATGAGATCAAGAGTCATACACTCTAGTATTTGAGCCAGCCAGGCCCCCATATTTATTTATTTTAAGTAATCTCTACATCCAGCGTGGGGGTTGAACTCTCCACCCTGAGATCAAGAGTCACATGCTCCTCCGACTGAGCCAGCCGGGTACCCTTCTTACTGTTGAGTTTTGAGAGGTGGTTTTTTTTTTTTTAATACTCTGGATAAAAATATTTTGTTGGTTACATAATTTACTAACAAATATTTTCTTTACATCTTTGGCTTGGCTTTTCATTTTCTTAACGGTGTCACTTACCAATTAAGATTTTAATCTTGATGAAGTCCCGTTTATCATTTTTCTTTTAAGGACTTATTAACTCTGGGTCATGAAGATTTTCTCCTGTTTTCTTATAAAAGTTTTGTAGTTCTGTGTTTTACAGTTAGGTTTATGCCTGTTTCCCGTTAATCTTTGTATGTGATGCGAAATTTAGGTGGAGATCTCGTTTTTACACATGGATATCTTACTGTTGCAGCACCATTGGTCCAAAAGACTGTCCTTCCTCCTTTAAGTTGTTTGTGCACCTTTGTCAAAGCTCAGTTGCCTATATTTATGTGGGTCGATATCTGAACTGTTTTGTTCCATTGGTCAGTTTTTATCACTTCACCAATATCACTGTCTTGATTACTGCAGCTTTTATAGTAAGCCTTAAAATCATTTAGTGTGATTTCTGTAACTATTCTTTTAAAATTTGTTTTAGCTATTCTAGCCCTTTTGCCTTTTTTTTTTTAATAAACTTTATAATAAACTTGCCTGTATTTACAAAAAGTGCTGCTGGGATTTTTCTTGAATCTGGGTTAAATCTAATGATGAATCTGATGAACTTGGAGATAATTGACATCTTTAATATGCTGAACATTCCACCACATGAATATAGTGTATTTCACCGTTTATTTAGATTTTCTTTTATTTATTTCATTAGTGTTTTGTAGTTTTCAGAATGTAGATCCTGTACATATTTTGTTAGAGATCTACCTAAATATTTTATTTCTTTAGAACTATTGTATACATTTTTTAAATATTCNTGCTAATTCATGGTTAAAGGATTTTTAAAAAATAAATTCTCTGATGTATTCTAAGCAAACAATCATGTTGTTTAGGAGTAGGAATAGTTTCATTTCTTTCTTTCAATCTATGTGCCCATTTTTCCTGAGAAAGTGTGAATGTGAGTGGAGGAGGGGCAGAGAAGAAGGAATCTTAAGAGAGAATCTTAAGCAGGCTACATGCCAAGCATGGAGCCCCACATGGGGCTCAATCTCACAACTGTGAGATCATGACCTGAGCTGAATGCTTAACTGACTGATTCACCCAGGGGCCCCTATTTCATTTTTAAAATTTATTTATTTTTTAATTAAAAAATTTTTTTTAATTTCTGAGAGAGAGAGAGAGACAGCATGAGCAGGGGAGGGTCAGAGAGGGAGAGAGATACAGAATCTGAAGCAGGCTCCAGGCTCTGAGCTAGCTGTCAGCACAGAACCCGATGCGGGGCTCGAACCCATGAACTCTGACATCATGACCTGAGCTGACTGAGCCACCCAGGCGCCCCTCCCTATTTCATTTTAAAGATTTTACTTTTAAGTAGTCTCTACACCCAACCTGGGCTTGAACTCACAACCTCGAGCTCTAGAGTTGCAGGCTTTACTAACTGAGCCATCCAAGCACCCCTGTGTACCATTCATTTTTCTATTTATTCATCTGTCCGTCCATCCATCCATCCCTTATTGCACAGGCCAGGACTTCCAGTGTGATGTAATAGGAGTAGTAACATAACACTGTATGTCAGCTATACTCAAAACATTTTTTAAAAAATAAGAGTAGTGAAAAAGAGCATCTTTTCTCCTATTTCACCCAAGTCTGTCATCTTTACGTTCTTTTATTCAGTTGAGGAAGTTCCCTTGTATTCCTAGTTTCCTGAGAGTTTCTATCATGAGTGCATGCTGAATTTTGACAAAGGCTTTTGTCGTCATCAGCAGAAATGCTCATGTGGATTTTTTTTTATAGATGTAATATGGTTGATTACATTGATTGGTTTTTAGACATTGAACCTGCCTTGCATTCCTAGGGTAAACTCCACTTGTTGTAGGGTTTATATGTTGCTGTTAGATTTGCTAATATTTTGTTGGGGATGTTTGTTTCTATATTCGTGAGGGATTTTGGTCTGTAGTATTCTTTTTTGTATTCCATCTGTCTGGGTTTGGTATCAGGGCTTGATAAAATTTATTAGGAAGGATCCCCTCCTCTCCTGTTTCCTGGAAGAGATCTTGCAGATTTGGTGTTATTTTATCTTGAAATGTATGTTGAAATTTGCCAGTGAAATCATCTGGGCCTGAGTATTTCTTTTTAAAATGATTTTTAGCTGTGAATTGAATTTGAATGCCTTAATAGATAAGGCATTTTTTGGGTTATCTATTTCATCTTCAGTGAATTTTGGTAGTTTGTGGTTTTTGAGCAGTCAGTCCCATTTCACTTAAGGTGACTAATTTCTATGCATAAAGTTATTTCTCCTATCCCCTTGTCATCCTTAAAGTGTTTGCAGAGTCTATGGTGATAATCCCCTCTTTCATTCTTCATATGGCTAATTTGAGTGTTCTTGCTCCTTTTCTCTCTCCATCTTGCTAGAGGTTTATCAATTTTATTGATTTTTTTCAAAGAACCAGCTTTTGTTTTCATTGATTTTTCTGTTTTTTTTTTTTTCTGTTTCTCTGTTGTTTTTCAGCTTCATTGATTTCTGCTTTATCTAGATTATTTTCTTGTTCTGATTCCTTTGGATTTATTTTGCTCTTCTTTTTCTAGTTCCCTAAGGTGGAAGTGTAGATTGTTTATTTGAGACTGTTTTTTTCCCCCTAAAAGAGCATTTAATGCTATAAATTTCCCTCTAAGCACTGCTTCAGCTGTAGCCCGCAAATTGGGTTATGTTGTATTTTCCTTTTTTTGTAGTTCTGAATATTTTCTAATTTCTCTTGAAAGTTTCTCTTTGAAGGGCACCTGTGTGTTTCATTTGGTTGAGCATCTGACNCCCCCTCAAGAAAATTTTTTAAGTTTCTCTTTGACTCATGGATTATTTAGATGTGTGCTATCTAATATCCAAGCATTTGGAACTTTTCCTCTATTTCTGTGTTGTTGATTTCTGTTTTAATTTNTTCCACTTACTTGATAATGATTTTCAGTTCTTACATATTTTTGCTGATTTTCTGTCTACTAGTTCTGTGTATTAATTAGAGAAGAGTATTGAAGCCTCCAAGTATAATTCTGGATTTTTCTACTTCTAATTTTTGGTTTGGCAGTTTTTGTTTCATATATTTTATTTTTATTTTTTCAAATGTTTTATTTATTTCTGAGAGAGCGAGAGAGAGCATGAGCAGGGGAGGGTCAGAGAGAGAGGGAGACCCAGAATCTGAAACTCGCTCTAGGCTCTGAGCTGGCTGTCAGCACAGAGCCCGACGCGGGGCTCGAACCCACGAACCGTGAGATCATGACCTGAGCCGAAGTCGGATGCTTAACCAACTGAGCCACCCAGGCGCCCCTGTTTCACATATTTTAAAGCATTCTTGTTAGGTGTGTGTACACATTTAGGATTGTTAAGTCTTTTTGGTGAGTTAATAACCTTTTACCATTATGTCATGTCCCTCTATATCCCACTTTATCTGTTATTATTTCCTTTTCCTCCCCACTTCCCTGCCTTCTTTGGGGTTATTGGAACCTTTTTAGTGCTACCTGTGATTTTTGCGTTCATCTCTGCATATTTTTGTGGTTTCACTAGGACTTACAATACACATCTTTGCGCAATCTACATAGTGTCAACACTTTATCACTTCAAGAAGAATGCAGAAACGTTATCGTTTACCCTCCATCCTTTATGTTGCAGTTGTTTTTATACTACATGTATACCTATACTACACCTACACCTATTTCCACACAGTATCATATTTGCTGTCAGCTGTCAAATATATTTTAAAGAACCAAGAGAATATTATATTTACCCAGTTATTTCCCATTTATGTTGCTGTTCCTTTGTCCCTACTGTTTGCTATAATTTTCCAACTGTCTAAAGAACTTCCTATTGCAGTTCTTTTAGAGCAGGTTGCTGGCTATAAATTCTCATTTCTGAAGGATATTTTTGCTAGATCTAGAATTAATGTGTTGACAGTTCGTTTTTCCCCTCACTTCAAACATTTTGTGCATTTCCCTCTGACCTTCATGGTTTCTGATGAAAAAATCCACTGTAATGTCAAATTACTGTACCCCAATAAAATGATGTGGCAAACAAACGCGAAAGAAAAAATGTTAAATTTCCTGACAACTTACAGCCCATTGACAAGTCCTTGAGACACGCAGAGTGGCCTCTGTCTAAGAGCTCAGCTGCCTCAGTGACACGTTGCTAAAGGGCAAAAGCCAATCTTAGCTTAACGCTATCCTGATCTCCAGGATCCTGGAGGTCTGAAGTTTTCAAGTCCTTTGGAAACTTCCTTATCTCTAACCTTCCAAATATATGGTTAGCAGTCATCCTGCAAGCATATGGCCCGCTGATAAATACCTGAAGGGTCCCTGTGACTGAAGGGTTACTCAACTTACTAAATAAATGACCTTTCCCTAACAATAGTTAGCCCCCTCAGGGTCCTAGAAACCTTGTTTACAAAATACCTTGGAGGCGTGTGCTGTCCCTAAGCCCCTCCCAACTTGAAAGTGTATAATCAGCCATTCCTCACAACCCCAGTGCTTGTTACTGCCCATGGGTCCTATCCCTGTGCTTTAATAAAGCAAGCACCTTTTTGCACCGAAGACATCTCAAGAATTCTTTCTTGGCTGTCAGCTCCAAACCCCAACATTTCCACATCATTTGGCACCCAATATGGGGTGCCAGTGGGGCTCAGTCTTCTCATCTGGACTCTGAGCCTCAGTACAGACTTGATTAATGCTTTCTCTTCTCTTCCTTTACTTCCAATTCAGGGGCATTTCGAGGAGTGTGGTATTCCTGGAATATTGCACGTCGATTGCTCAGGCTGCAGGCCTCTAGCCCGTGGCTACTCTGTGGGGAGGAGAAAGCCTGCCTTTTGGCTGGAAGTTCGTACCATGGCCAGAATGGTAATAAGAGCCAGAAACTTGATGCCCTCTCTTTATTCCTGTCCTTAAACAAAGTTGTCTGGGCATGGGACAGCCACCTAAGTCACCAGGACAGCTGCCCATCTTGTCTCCTGTGTGTGGTTTCTTCTCATTGGTCTAATGTGATCCCCTTCACATCTCTGGTCTATCCACGTCTGGCTGTCTGGCTGTAGGACCTCCACTCATTACTGGTGGAAACTAGTACCCAATTGAATTAAAATTCAACTGGGGACCGTTTCCTAGAGAAGTTGGCCGTAAAGATCACACGTGTTGGAATGTTGCTTAGACCATGATGGATTTCTCTATCTTTATACTGTTTTCTGTCAGTGTCCTCTACTAACTGCTTAAATTACAGCTTTGGGCAATTTCCCCCTTATAAGACTTTCCTAGTATTCTCCATAGGTTACAGATGGTGAATTCTTCATGGCAAGGCAAGGGCCAGCCTTCATGGCACAGCCTTCAAGGCAAGGCACGGCACAGTATCTCAGTCCATACGCCAGCACCCATTTTGCAGTCTAGAATGTGACGGGGAAATGGGATGTTAGCATCCCTCCTATAGAGCTTTTAATGATAGGGTGGTGATCATAGCAATTTCTTTTGAGGGAGGCCTCAGGTCGCTTTGACACCAGGGACCTCTGTCATATCCTGTGTATAGTTACTCCTATAATGTAAGGTTTTTGTCTGGCTGCTTTAAAGGTTTTTTCCCTTTGTGTTTTTGTTTGGTAGTTTGATTTAGATCTGTCTGGGTATGGATTTCTGTGGGTTTCTCCTGTTTGGGGTTTTTCACTTCTCAGGCCATTCAGAGTATCATAAGTAGGCTCTAGGTTCCAGAATAGACTGGAATAATAATGATAAAAGACTTCTTTTGAAATGTCTTTGCTTCATAGGGACCTGCACATAATAGAAATAGAAATATTTGCTATGTATCCCAGACTGAAATTAACATTAGTTTAGTAAATTATAGTTATAACTCCTGCTCCCTTTCAAGCAAGTGGAAGATTATTGCAAATGGACCAGGATGGGGGGAATTGAGCTCCAGAAAGAAGGAGTGGTTTTGTAGCTTTACATACCTGGTAAACTGCAGGTCTTTAAGTCAGTTTTCCAGTTCCCTTTCCACTCTAATATGTTGCTATACACTTACAGAGTTTGCCCCTACTCCCCAAGCTGAAACTTTAGCAGAAGTTTATGGTGAGATGTTGGTTTTGAAATGTCTGCTTTTTTTTTTTTTTTTTAATCAGGGAAAGTCTGAATTTTTAAATTTCTTCTGGGAGGCATCAGGTCTTGGTTTGAGCAGGGATTGGTACATTACAGCCTGCCAGCCGAATCTGGCCCACTACCTATTTTCGTACAGCCCACAGGCTAAAAATGGATTTTTTTTCCTGTTTTTAAATGGTTGGAAAAATCAAGAGTATTTCATGATATGTGAAATTTAGATGAAGTTCAAATTTCAGTGTCCATAAGTGAAGTTTAACACTTTGCTTCAGTGTCCATAAATGAAGTTTAAGTTTATCGGAACACAACCATGTCTATTTGTTTACATATTGTCTATGGTTTCTTTTGTGCTGCGGTGACAGGATTGAAGAACTAAGACACAGACCAAAGGGCCTGCAAAGCAGAAAATATTTACTCTCTGGCCCTTTACAGAAAAAAGTTTGCTAACTCCCGGTTTAGAATGATGTCTAAATGAGTTGAGTTAGAATGTCCTTGGTCTGAGCTGTGTGAAGAGGGTAGCCAGAATTCAAACTTTGCTCTTTGAATACGTGCCGTAGGTATAAGTAGAAGATAAGAGTTACTAAATGATTACAGTACTTGTCTTTTAATGCATATTAAATAGTTTTAGTTCTAGAGCAATATTTCACGTTGTCTGTACTTTTAAAGTCAGCTCTTCAGGAAACCCTGCTGTCTGTGACAGCACGAATGGACCCGGAGGGCTCCATGCTAAGTGAACTAAGCCACACACAGAAAGACACATACTGCGCGGTGTCACTTATTAGATATGTGATTTTTTTTAAGTTGAACTAGAAACAGAGTAGAATAGTGGTTGCCAAGAACCGAGGAATGGAGGAAATGGACAGAGGTTGGTAAAAGGGTATGCATTTGCAGTTATAAAATGAATAAACTCTGGAGATCTAATGTACAGCATGGTGACCACAGTTAACAGTACTGCATTACATATTTGAAAGCTGCTGAAAGAGTAGAACTTCAGTGTTTTCACCACAGAAAGAAAACAAAGCACGTGAGGTAATGGATGTGTTAATTTGGTGGGAGCCCTTTCATAATATACATCAGATCATCACATTGTGTACTTTAAATATTATAATATTATTTGTCAGTTATACGTGTGTAAAGCTGAGGGAAAAAATAAAGGGCAACCAAGCAGGCTCCACACTGTCAACACAGAGCCTGGTGTAGGGCTTGATCTTCTGAACTGTGAGATCATGATCTGAGCAGAAATCAAAGTTGGGCATTTAACTGACTGAACCACCCAGGTGTCCCATGTCTAGTCACTTTTAAATGTAGAGGAAATCCCAACTCTGACCAGGAGCAGAGCCTGCCATTGCCCCTCACCCCTACACTATACATTTTTTTAAATATTTATTTTTGAGAGAGAGCAAGAGACAGAGCGCAAGCAGGGGAGGGTCAGAGAGAGGGAGACAACAGAATCCGAAGCAGGTCCAGGCTCTGAGCTGTCAGCACAGAGCGGGACATGGGACTCGAGCTCAAAAGCGGTGAGATCATGACCTGACCCGAATTTGGACGCTTAGTCGACTGAACCACCCAGGTGCCCCTCACCCCTACCCTATAGTTGGCTTTTCCTCTCATCTGCGTACCTGCCTTGCCAGCTGGCGTCAGAAGTCTGTTGAGATGCCCATGGCCAGTTTCTCCTCCCACTTCTTCCCTCGGTCTCAAGGACCAGATGAGCCACATCTGTACTATGCATGCACTTAAAGATGTTTTTAGGCCCAAGTTAACTTTTGTTGCTTGAAATTTAAGCTTCTTAAGTGAGTTGCCTATCACAGAGTTCCTAGAAACAACTCATTTTAAATGTACTATACACATTAAATTTTAGGGTGAAAACATTCTCTTGATTTGGAAATTTACCTTTTAGATGACAGGAAAATAAATATCTCTTTGTGCTCTGCACATGTATGTAGTGTGTGTGTGTGTGTGTGTGTGTGTGTGTGCATGCGCGCATGTGCTAAAACTGCATTCACTCCTGGGTCTGTTACCACTGTGAAACATAGCTGTCCTAAATACTATGGGCCATACCGCCATGGAGGTGAAACCAGAGTCTGGGTAACAGTCACTCTGCAGACTTTTGCCAGCTCTGTTCCGCTTCTCCAGCTTCCAGGGCAGTCTTCAGATACGGCCGCTAATCCTGGAGGTGTCTGCTGCGTTTTCCTGACTAGGTGTTCTAGGGCTCCCAGTGTCATCGACCTCCTCCTCTTCCCTTTCCTTCTCGTACTTTTGGTGGCCTCTGGGGCAGGAGCCTTGCTGGGCTGCTAGTGCTCTCAGTCCCTTGAGGCTGTTCTCCTGTGTTGGCACAGCCCCCAGTGTTGCTAATACAACTGACGTGCCTGACTCTGCCCATGTGGGTGACCCGCTCATCTGGTACCCACTGGATTAGTTAAGGGCACTGATGTGTACTGTGAGGCTCTTGACTCTCTCATCCTCCTGCTGTAGCTAGAGCTTCGGGGCCTGTAGGAGTTGCACGTCAGCTTGTTAAGGTTTCTTTGGAAAGCCCCTCTCTGACTGGGATTCTTAATCAAGCCCTTGAAAGCTGAGCTTTAGGTAAGCCTGAGTAACTTAAGGTGCTTTACAGCCATTTTCTGAGTCGTTACTCCCTCATGCTTTGGGGAACCACTAGGTCATGTTGGTGAGCTACTGTCTTCTCTCGGGACTGCCTTCTTTACTAGGAGCTTCCTTGTTCCCTCAAGAACCTAGATTCCTGGTAAGGTAGGCTGCTCCTAGGCATGTCCTGACAGCTGAGAATCCCACTGGTATCTTAATCAGCTGCTCAAGTGGAGCCCCTCTGTGGGTTTGTGTGTGTGTGTGTGTGTGTGTGTGTGTGTGTGTGTGTGTATAATATATGCCCTATTGTGCATACATTTCTATTCCTCTGTCTCCTTGAGATTTTTTAAGCTGGTCAGCTGCTATAGGAAGCCCAGAGCTTAATTTCTACCTTTACCTAAACTATGCCATCTCCTATATTCGTCTGAGATATTGGCATTAGTTTGTCTTCCTGCCCAGATATTCTGCCAGGTACAACCTCTGCCCACTTCACGTCTAAGTGGTTGACCTACATATCCAGTGTTAGTACTTCATAGAAGTTGACTTTCATTCTTCCTAAATCTTCACCTACTTTTGAATCCTAGTCCAAGGATTGTTATCTTCCTTTTTCTAGTTTCTGGAGGTAGGAGTTTAGATTACTGATTTGAGGTTTTCTTGTTGTCTTTCTTTTTTTTTAATCAGTAACTTTAATGTTTATTCTTGAGAGAGAGAGAGAGAGAGAGACAGAGAATCCCATTCAGGCTCCATGCCATCAGCATAGAGCCCAGTGCAGGGCTCGAACTCACAGGCTGTGAGATTATCGCCTGAGCTGAAATCAAGAATTGGACTCTTAACCCAATGGAGTTGCCCAGGTGCCCCAAGACTTTTTTTCTTTTCTAACGTAAACATTTAGTGCTATAAACTTCCCTCTCAGTACTGCTTTATCTGTGCCTCAAAAATTTGGGTATGTTGTGGTATTTTCATTTTCATCGAGTTCAGTGTATTTTTAAAATTTCCCTTGACACTTCTCTGTGACCCATGGCTTATTTAGAAATACATAATTTAGTTTCCAAATGTGTGGAGATTTTCCTATTATCTTTCAGCTGCTGATTTCTCTGTTTATTCCATTGTGGTCAGAGAATGCACTCCATATGATATCAATCCTATTAAATTTTTTTTTAAGTTTGTTTTGTGGCCCAAGCTATAGACTGTCTTATTATATTTTAAGTGGGTGCTTGAAAAGAATGTAGTCTACTGTTGTTGGATGCAGTGTTCTACAAGTGTCAGTTAAATCCTGCGGTTGATTATGTTGAGCTCTGTCTCCTTGCTGATTTTGTCTATTGGCTCTAGCAGTTGTTAAGAAGACAATGTTGAAGTCTCTAACTGTAACTGTGGTTTGTCTATTTTACCTTTCAGTTCAACCAGTTTTTGCTTCACATATTTTATAGCTGATGTTTTGTGTTTTTTTGTTTTTTTGGTGCATACATATTTAGGATTGCTATATCTTGGTAGGTTGGCCTATTGTTATTTAGTATTCTTCACCTATGGACTTTTCTTTTTATTGATGCCACTCTTGCTTGCTTTTGAGTAATGTTTTGCATCTTATTTTTTCCCCATTTTTCTTTACTTCCATCCTACTTAATTCCTTATATTTGAAGTGAGTTGTGGTAGATAGCCTATAAATGGATCGTATTCTTTAACACACTCTGCTGATCTCTGCCTTTTGATTGGTGTATTTAGACCATTCACATTTGCTGGTCCTTCAGAGATCAATAAAATGTCTGTCCATAGAATACATTTTCTGGAATCATGTTTGACTTCTTCGTGAGTGACTCTTCAAGTACATTATATAATGGAAAGCTTGATAGATGAAGAGTAAGATGACCTGGGGCCAAGTCTTCCTTTGCTATACAGCATCTGTGACCTTGGGCAAATGATACCACCCAGTTCCATTGAAAAATGCTCACTGAGCTATTAGGCATCAAATACTGGGCTAGGTACTAGGCATACAGAGAGAAGACATGACACACTCCTTGCCTTCCAGGAATTTAGAGTCCAGTGGGAGACCTATACAAGTAATCAGGTAATTACAAGGTTTAAATATTATGGTAGAGGTTAGTAAGGGCATTTACACAGCTTGGGAGTAGGAGAGAGTGTTAAGTAAAGCTTCCGGTAAGAAGTGGTGGCTATGCTGAATTTTAAATGACCAGAGAGATCAACCAGGTCAAAGGGAGCAGAGGATGAAAATTTTGAACATTTCTGAAATTTTGTTTCCCTGTGTTTAAGGTGAGATTGGCAGTCCAGTCAAAACAACACCTAACCACCACTCCAGACACACATATTTAATATTGTATAATCTAGATATCCTCAGGCCTTGGTATCCTGTGGGCTTATTTATATCCAAATTGCATGGTTCTTGGTTTCATTGGCTCCTGCTGGACTTTCAGCCTCCAGCAAAGTGTTCATGGTTAGGTCCACAAGTCATCATAGGGTATCTTGCATGTCTTCATAAATCACTATCGATTATAGTCACCTTTCTCCTGTGTAAGTCATTTATACAGTAGCTGCTTAGGGTAGGCAGTAGCGAAGGGGGCAGAATCAATCATAGGCTTCAAAAGACTATTAAATTTACACTTGATTTATGTTATATTTCTAATTCCTGTATTCACCCTAGTGGTGTCTTTTGCATCTCAGTAAGTAAGGATTAAATAATTTTTTAAGAAAGTTCTTCAACCATCTTAATCATTCTTACTCCTTTTTTGAGAACTCCTTTTCCATCATCAGTATTTCTAATAATT
>NW_027527456.1:658942-679696 GCF_008692635.1 Crocuta crocuta | reverse complement strand
CACAGCATATAAGAGCTACCAGGTAACTGCGTTGGTATTCACCAGTGGCTATGCCTTTTAGAAGAGTGTCTGGCTTGGAAAAACAAGAAGAATGATAAAAAAAAAAAATAGTTGGAAAGCAAGACTTCAGAGTAGCAGGTAAAAGATTATGATCACCAGCTCTGCAAAAGAGAAGATTAAGAGGGTGCCCCTTCAGTACTTAGAACGTTTTAAACAAAATTTGGTAGTGGCTAGTTATAGGTAGTAAAAACAATATTAGGACTGTATTGCTCTGATGGGTTTCGGAGAAGATGGCAGCATTTCTAGCAGTTGTTGAAATGGATCCCAAAGGGATATAGTGGGCAGGATTGGGGAGGGGGTTTCTTACATCACCCAACCTTCCCATGGAAATAACAAGACATAGTAGGGAGGTATGGTTGTGGGAATCAGTCCATGGGTTCAAATCTCAGCTCCCTGATCTCTTACTGAGGCTCCATTTTTTTAATAAATGGATAATATGTGAATAGGTATGACTAAATGAATTAAAGAAAAGGGTGCCCCCATGAGTATAGTTCCCCATGCCTCTCTTTACAATCTATTCGTAGCTTGGCTCCCCAAACTCACTGCTCACCAGTTTTTCATACCAGTCTGTAGTCTAATATACGGAATTATTTATAGGGTTTTTTTTTTTGTCTGTTCATTTTATTTTGTTTTAAGCATGTTGTGCTTTTTCATGTCATGCGTGATATGCCTTTCACCTTGGGAAATTTATCTTAGTCCAGGGCTGGCTTTCCACTTGGGGTACGCCAAAACCCAGTCTTGTTCATATGGAGGATCGACCCCTACTTAAGGATGGACTTGAGGTCACCTGGCTCTTGAAGTCTGATCTGTATAAGTCAAGTTAGCAATTTATTGATAGTGAAAATTCAGCTGATTGCATTTTTGTGTGATGTAGCCACCTCACACCAGCTTGAAAGATATAGTTGTATATATCCCTCTCAAAATCCATGGTGAATGACATCATCATAACAGCTTGAAGTTGACCATGGTGGGAATATCTACATCACAGAAATCAGTAAGCTACAAATTACAGCACATCCCGCCCCAAGCCTAATGTTAAACATTTATCAACACAGCAGTGGTACTCTCTCTCTGTCTCTTTGGGTGAGTTGTATGGGAGGCCAAGTCATCGTAAGTGTGGACTCGGACCAGGGACTTTAGTGATGTGATTCTCATGTTTGATGTCATCAGCATGAGAGCTCTTTTTGGTCCTTTTCTGAAACTGTAGTATTCCTGTCTCTCAGCTACAAGGGGTGGGTACTTGGACATGAGCTCCATCTCCCTCTGGGCCATGCTGGGATGGAACTTCTGATTGTGGGACTCTCCTTTTTTTGATCCTTCAGACTGATCCACCTTTTGTCTTCACAGTCCATTGTAAGTAGAATATCAAATAAAATTGTTTGTTTTTACTAAATTGTAATCATATTCTAATCCTGCTTCCCCGAAATAAAGTCACATTCACTTCTTTTTTGCATCCGTGCCCCTCCTAGATTAGTTCTTTTGGAGTTTTGAGTGCTGATAAGCTTTTTGGTCCCCGGTACAGGCAGTATCAGAGTTTCCCCTCGTAGGTGTCCAGTCTCTTCCAATGTGTGTTTTAACTAGTTGGTTTTTTTTTTTCCTCAGAGCAAACACCTACATTTTGCTCATCTCTAAGATCCCAAGAAGTACCATGCTGTTTGGTTGGTCCATGTCCTGATGATGTGACACTTCCAACATGGAGCCTACATGCCCTCTCTGGATAGATGTAACTATCCTTCCATGCCCCTAGGAAATTTGGAACCTTCCCTTCTTCTCTTCTAAAACTTATCACTCTAGGTTGTGGTAATTTGTTTTCCTCTCCTCTTTATCCATCCACCAGAGCCCAGAGCTCCTCAAAATTACAGACCTTGTAGAGCTTATCTGTCCCTGTATCTGAAGTACCCAGCGTGGTATAGTATCCTGTACATAAATCTGTAGCATGTATAAATTAACGAGTAACATTCTCTGAAATTAAAGGTAATGTGAAAGTTAAATTAGCCTGTGGGAATTTTTAAGATTAACATACCTAAGTCCAATTTTTATACTGTGGGTTAAGAATCAGTTCCTGGACAGCCTTTTTGCTCCCTTTATAATATTTTGCAGCTCTAATGATTGCTAAAGTATGTGAAAGTGCCTTTGGAAAGATTTCTGTACAGGAAGGATCACATAAAGGAATGTCACTCTGGGTGTGTAACTTTGTCCTGGAATTATGTGGGCAAATGANGATTATGACTCAAAAAACCCTGCCTGTGTGAAGAAAGGATGCCTGTGTTCTCCCTGCAGTTATTTTGTGGGCTCTCTTTTCTCACTGTGGTTTTGACTTTACGTGATCCCATCACTGGCAATAAAGATTTGGGTTAAGTACCAAGTATTATTGCTAGTTCAGCAGACAAGAATGCGAAGAGTAAGAGAAGTACACACGCTAAAGAAGGATAAAGGGGGTCGTGGTGGTGGTAGTGGACAAAGAACACATTGCGTATGCGTGCATATAACATAAGGGATGGAATCTAAAATGTGAGTGGAAGTATAATGTACCTGAAGAAAAAGTGAACAAGTCATAAGTGTACAGCTCCATTGATAATTTTGATGTGAATATACCCATTTAACCAGTGCCTCAGTCAAGGAAAAGAACATTGCGGGCCGTCTGGGTGGCTCAGTTGGTTGAATGCCTGACTTTGGCTCAGGTCATGATCTCCTGGTTTGTGAGTTTGAGCGCTGTGTCGGTCTCTGCTGGCAGTCAGCTCAGAGCCTGGACCCTCCTTCAGATTCTGTCTCCTCCTTTCTGCCCCTCTCCCACTCGCANTACTTCTTTAGATTAATCCTATTTTTATATTTTTTGTAGTTGCAGAATATGTGTGTGTGTGTATACCTTGTGATCAGTAAACTACAAGGCTTTTTCCAATTTGGGGCTACCACATACAGTGCTCACCTGAATGTTCTTGCACATCTCTTGAAGAACAAATGTGTACATTTCTTTAGACCTGTAACTAAGAGCTTGGTCATAGGGTATGCATGTGTCGGGCTTCAGTAGGTACTGTCCAACAGCTTTCCAAAGCATTTAAACTATTTACAGTCTCGCCAGCAATATATAAGAGGTACCATTTGGCCATGTCTTTGCCAACACTTGCGTTGTTGAGGTTTTGAATTGTAGCCATTCTGATGGATACTAGTGGTATTTCATTGTGGCTTTCTTATTTTCTTTTTATTGAAGTATAACTTGCATGCAGTAAAATGGAAAGATCCTAAGAGTACAGTTTGAGTTTTGACAAATGTATGTACCCATGTAACCCACACTCCAGTAAAGATATGGGTGATTTCTGCCATCCCAGAAAATACCATCATGTTTCTTTTCAGGCAGTATTCTACAACTAGAGGCAACCACTATTCAGATTCCTGTCTCCATAGACTAGTGTTGCCTGTTCTTGCCCCTCATGTAAATAAAGTTATGCAGTGTATATTCTTGGGTCTGGATCACTTTTGGCTTCTTCTGTTCAACATAATGGTTTTGAGATTCAGCCATGATGTCCTATTTATCATTGGTCCATCCTGTGTTATTGCTGAGTGTTTCATTGTATGAATGTTCCAGAATTTGTTCATCTGTTCTTCTGATGGACATTTTGGGGTGTTTTTTTTTTTTGGAAGTCTAATTGTTATTTTCATTTGCGTTTCCCTAATAACTAATAGTGTTGAACATCTTTTCATAGTTTATTTCTACTTGAATATCCTCTTGTAAAGAACCTGGTTGAGACTTCTGCCATTTTTCTATTGAGTTGTCTGTCTTGTGATTAATTTATTGAAGTTCTTTATATAGCCTGGAAATGAGTCCATTCTAGTGTGAGAGAATCTCTGCACTCAAGAGTATCCTTTCCACACAAAAACCTATAGAGGAATGTTCATAGCAGCTTTATTTGTAATAACCCCAAACTGGAAACAACCCAAATAGCTTTCAGTGGGTGAATGGTTAGACCCTCTGTGGTACAGACATATAATGGAATAAAAAGAATGAACTACTGATACATGGAACAACTTGGATGGATCCCCAGGAGCATTGTGCTAAATGAAAAAAAAAGAGCCAATCTTCAAAAGTTTATACACCGTATGATTTCATTTATATAACATTCTTGGGGCACCAGGGTGGCTTAGTCAATTAAGCGTCTGACTCTTGATTTCCTCCAGGGTCATGTCATGACCTCACAGGCCCTGAGTCCCAGCCCGACCCCCCTCCTCCCTTTGAGCTCAGTGCTGACACGGAGCCTGCTTGGGATTCTTTCTTTTTCCTGTCTCTCTGCCCCTTCCCTGCTCCCCCACATGATGCACGTGCACAAGCTCTCCTCCTCTCTCAAAACAAATAAAATAAACTTTTAAAAATTTCTTACGACAATTGTATTAAGGTATAATTTACATACTATAAAATTCACGTTTTCTTTCTTTTTTTAAAAATTTTTTAAAATATTTTATTTATTTCTAGGAGAGAGAGACAGCGTGAGCAGGGGAGGGTCAGAGANCGAGATCATGACCTAAGCGAAAGTCGGACGCTTAACCGACTAAGCCACCCAGGCGCCCCAAAATTCACATGTTTAAATATACAGTTCAGTGCTTTACCAAGTTCTGTAACCATCTTCCTAATCCAGTTTTAGAGTATTTCCATCGCTGCAGGAGAATTCTTTGTGCCCGTTTGCCATAGCTCCAACCCCTCCCCCCAGTCCTAGGCAACCACTAATCTACTTTCTGCCTCTAGATTTGCCTTTTATGAATACTTCACATAAATAAAATCATATGCTATATGGTCTTCTGTGTCTGGCTTTCATGTAGCATAATGTTTTTGAAGTTCATGGTTGTGCCATGTATCAATAATTCACTCCTTTTTATTGTTGAATAATATATGTATATACCACATTATGATCATTCACTGTGGATGGACATTTGGGGTATTTCTAGTTTTAGATTCTCATGAATAATGGTGCTGTGAACAATCATGTACATGCCCTTGTGTTAGACATATTTTCATTTATCATGGGTAGATTCCTAGGAATAGAATTGCCAGGTTATATGGTAAATTTCTGCTTAACTCTTTAAAGAAACTGCCCAACTATTTTCCAAAGGGACTGAACCATTTTATAGTCCCACCAGCAATTCCAGGAGACTGTTCCATGTACACCCGAAAAGCACATATATGTATGTTGCTCGTCTTGGTAGGAGTGTTTTGTAAATGCTAGCTAGCTCAGTTTTTTAATACCGTTGTGTAAGTTTTCTATATTCTTGCTGATTTTCTTTCTAGTTCTGTTATCAAGAGTGAGTGTTGAACTCTCTGTTAGTGTTGAATTATCTATTTCATCAGTTCCTTGTCTTTAGTTTTAGCAGTTTGATTATGATGCGTCTGCATGCGGATTTCTTTTGTGTTATGTTTAGTGTCCTCTCAGTTTCTTGGCACTTCTCAGCTATTTTTTCTTCAAATATTTTTCCAGCATCACACTCATTTTCTTCTCTGTGTTGGATTCCAATTATACAATTGTTAGATCCTTTATTGTTAATCTGCTGGTCCTTGAGGTTTTCTCCCCCTGCCCCCGCCATCTTTTTTCTTTCTATTATTTAGATTGGCTAATTTGATTACCTGTTTCAAGTTCACTCCCTCCTCCATTCTGCTATTGTGTTCTCCCGGTGAATTTTTTATTTTGGTTTTTAAATTTTTCATTTCTAAAGTTTCGATTTGATTAGCCTTTATATCTTCTCTTTACTTTGCCAGTACATTGTATTTTAACTTGCTTTCACAAGTGTTCAAGTTCAGGGATTGCTTATTTGACCATTTTGTATAATAGCTGCTTTAACATACTTGTTAGATAATTTCAACGTTTGTTACATCTCTGTTAGCCTCTATTGATTTTCCCATGTGAGTTGGCATTTTTGTGGTTCTTGATATAGCACGTAATTTGGGGTTTTATCCTGGATATTGTGAATATTACGTTATTAAATTCTGGATCTTGTTTCAGTCCAGTGGAGAATGTTGATGTATTTGTTTCAGCAGTCAGTTGGCCTGGTTAGGTTCAGAGTGCAAATTCCAACTCCCTTCCTGTGGACTGTAGTTCCAGTGTTACTCTTCAGGTCCTTTGCAGTGCTATTCATATCTGTCCCTTGTGTGACACCCACTGGTCAATCCGGGACCTGGGTGTTCCTGTTAGCTCACTTCTCAAAGTCTTTGACGTGATAATTAGGATCAAGTCCACATATGCATGGGTGGGAGGTGATCCAAGTCGATCATAAGCAGCTTTATGGGTTTCCTTTCCTGAGCTCTTCTCTTTTGTTATTTTCCTGGTACTTTCTCGTTTCCTAGAGCTTTCCTTTTTGGTCCTCCAGCCAGAAACCACCTACTTTCACGATGCACAGCCTCTGGAACACAAGGGGCAGGCAGACAGAGAAAGCGAGAAAGTGAGGGAAAAAAGCGGGATTTGGTTTGCTCTTTTGGAGCTATAACTCTACTGAACAGAATGTTAAGTTTCCTTTCCCTTGAGAGTTTTAAGTCATAGGCCTTCCTTTTCCAGTTAATTTCATTGCTGCAGCCTCTACCATGGGATTTTTCTGGGCATGGAGAAGAGAGGAAAGGGAGAAAAAACCCAGGGGATTTCCCCCTAGTTTCTCTGAGTTACAGTAGTTCCTGTTTCCCAAAAAAAACAAAAACAAACAAACAAAAAAAAACACCCATCTTGCACCAGAACATGCACTCTAACCACAGTGTTCACTCACTTTCAGGTTTTGTTGTGTTGGGCTCTGGCCAGAGAGTACTGGAGGTTAAAAAAGTGGTAAAGTCATCACCAGTTCAGTTGTACTTGGCATTCAGGTATTCTTCCCTGATCTACCTGCTGATACATACTTTTAGAGTTCTCTAATCGCTGCCATGTTCTGTATAAATTTTATCATTGCATTCAGTGGACAGAAAGTTGAGTATGTTTATTCCATCTTACCCGGAGTCAGAAGTCTTAACTGATTTTGTAAGTGATGTTTCGGATTGGTTCCCTTCTTGCCCAAAGTATTTATATCTCTGAAATAATAGTTTTAGAGGTACAGCTTTTGCTGTAATTTAGTAGATACGTTTCTGAGGGTGCGCAGAGGAGCTGTGTTATTGGGCCGACTACAGAAGGATCTCCTGAAAAACAAAGCCACTTTTCTGAAGGCCTGTGTGGTAATCTCACCCGGAAGCACAGTTCTTTGTCCTCTCGTAGCATATCATTGACCTCGTTGTTTTCCTTGGCCCTGCCTCTCTGTCACATTCTCTTACTTCTGTCCTGCTGTTTTCCAGTGACCTTTGCCCCCAGGATTTCATTCATCAAGCTCTTTCTCCTCCTGCCTCCCCTGTTTGTCTCTGGTTTCCGCCGACCACACTCCTTCCTAACATTACAGTCTTGCATTTTATCACCAGACACCGTCTTCCAAGGATAAATACACTTCCCTGTGGCATCTTTGGACGTAAGTGCTTGCACTTGACGGATGGAGAAGCAAGGCTGGGGAGGTGGGGGTGAGTAGTCCGCTTTTGCTCATAGATTAGGGCCAGACCGGAGTCTCCGCAGGGCATTGTGGTGGTCTAGCCAGCTGCTTTTCCAGCATATTCGGGATTTTTCTTCCATGCCATATTTCTGAGGGTAGTGGGGCCAGGCCACATGAAGCTCCAGCACAGCCAGGGATATGGGTCTAGGAAAAAGATAGTATTCAAACCGCACTAACTCATTAATTTGGGAATGTATCAGAACCTTTTGAGCTGTGTTTTGGTTTGGCTTGGTTTGTTGTTAATCTTGAAATACAATAGGAAGAAACTACTAAATAATAGTGCTTTTATGAAAGTCTTTCCTCTTGTTAGTTACGTGGTACCAAATCGCTGCAGGTAGGGAATCCTAAATAGGCAAAAATACATGGACAGAAAGCACATGTTTTTTCATGCTGCAGCATGCTTTCAATATTTTTATGGTGGAAACACATTCCATAAAAGCCATAGCGGGCTTCCCTGGTGTCTATTCAGACCCATCAGGTTCCAGGCGTGTAAAGGCTGCTCAGTTCAACCTTCTGGGCATATATTCACCGTGTATGGATAAAAACTTGTTGGTACAAAAGATACGGTACCTTTTGGAAAGAAAATCCTCAGGTGCATTCTGGTGTCTCAGTAACTACCACTGAAATGTCTTACCTTGGCCCGGGAGCGTGGCAGCCACAGGGAGCTGCCTGAGTCCTGACCCCACAGTTTTTGTTGCCAGACTGACGCTCCTCGCACAAGGACGGGTCAGTGATACTCGTTTTCCACTGCTAAGACTTTTCTGTTTTCTTTTGGCAGTAGCCAAAGCAGCTAGTTAAAAAGAAAACGCTCGTTATTCTTAACTCTTTGGTTTTACCAGTAATATTCATTTCAGTGGGACGTTTCTGTGGCGGTCTCCTTAGTTGCGGGAGCAATTTGATTTTGGTACTGGGAGAACAACTGATCAGTCACAGAAGCAAGCAGTGATTAAATAGGCAACAGTTCAACAAATAATACGGATTTAATTATGTGCGTAAGGTTGACCAGGCATGAGAGTTAAAGTTAGCTTTATTCAAGGCCAGAATAATTTTTGCAACCCCCTGCCTGTATTAATTTTCAGGCCCAATTAAATGAACTAATCCTTATTGATTGTGAAATATTACCGAGTAACACCATTAAATGCTCTACTGAATTCAGATTGTTGCATTATATTTTAAAGCTTGTCTTGGGAAAATTTTGCTGCATCTTCCATAGCCTGTGAGCTCTAAACTGGGAGGTTCTGGCCCAAGGTTGATGGAATCTGAGAAGTGGAAGGATCTTGGAGGTCACCAAACTCAGATGCCTTCCCAGTGCAGGAATCCTCTCCACCATACTCTGTCAGGCAGGCCCTTGTCTGACTCTTGATCCCATCCCCCCCTTCCCAGCAAAGAATATGTATCTTTCCTCCATGCGATTTTGAAACGACTCACTCCTCCTTCCGTGATAAGTTGTTCTTTATTCCCCAGCCAAGATCTGCCTTTGCCTTCTAGGAACTCTCACCATGGTACCCAGCTCTCCCCTTCATAGCCACACAGAGCAGATCTCCTTTGTCCAAAATCATCAGAGCCATTTATTTTCCTGCTTGCCGTTCCCCTTTTCCCCACCTGTGGTCTTCTTAGGCTAAAACAGTCCTGGTTCTTTCCACAGCTTATTATTTCAAGGGTTCTGATGCAGTGGAAAAATTCAAACAGTAATATAATGAATACTCAACTTTCCGGCAACCAGAATTATCGATGATTGAGATTTTATCATATTTTTTTCTTAAATAAAGACATTAAAACATTACAGAAATAATTCTTTGCCTGTGATCATCTCTTCCAGGGCTGCCATCCTCCCTCGTCAGTGTCATGCACATATAGGTATGTATAAACATCGAGATTTGTTTTAGAGCTCGGTTTTAATTTTACATAAATGGTGCTATATGATTATGTCTGTGTGTTCACACAGGAAAACGTCTTAGACCTTTTCATTTATTTTGTATTAATCTTTCCATATTACTTGTATATATTTGTGTAATCTTTCCATACTGTATATTAGTCATTCTGTGTAACGTAATGTTTCTGTCTGCCTGCCTTCTGGGCATATAGTAGGATTGCAGTTCCTGCCCCGTTTGAAGTTAGGTGTGGCCATGTGACTTGCTTCGGTCAATGAAATGTCAACGAAAGTAACGGGTATACTTCCACATGCAAATTTTAAGAGCCAGTATGAAATTTACTGCATTTCATGCCCCTGGCAAATAGAGATGGGGCCTTTGTCAGCCTGGGCCTGTGAAGAACTATGCTTAATTTTTCTGCCAGCTCACTTTAAACATGTAGCATAAGGAATGAGCAGACTTGGATTGTGTTAAGCCACTCATATTTTATGTTCCTTTTGTTACTTTGCCAAACTTAGCCATCCTGGTTGACGGCCACTCATATTTTACATTCCTTTTGTTACTTTGCCAAATTTAGTCCATCCTGGTTGACGGCTAGACCTGTGTCATTGTTTTTAGCTGCTGCAAAGTGTCCTAGAGCGTGAACGGACCTTATTCTGTCTGGCCACTCTCCTCTCGACTGAAGCCTAAATACTTGCTGAAATTTTCTTTTTATCAGTAATTCTATACTGGTGACTATGTAAGTTTGTGAGCATTTCTCCAGGGTATGTATCTAGAAATGGGATTGCTGGGTCACAAGGTATAGATATTTTCAGTTTTACAGGATTCTGTCTTTGCTTTCCAAAATGGCTGTGCCAGTTTACATTCTCACCCTTTCAACTGTCATTTGTGTGACATGATTCCCAAATCTTTTTCTAGGTTCCTGTCTCTGGATTCACTTTTGTTAGTCATGTTTTCTGTAATACTCAGACTGAAACTTGCTTGTTACTTGTTATCCAGCTGAGGTAGATGGTATCTTCCCAAATTTAGCCCAGATTGAGTAGCTGCATCACCCTGTGTGGTATTTGCTGGCATCCTGCATTTAGGAAATAGGGTTTTTAGGGGCGCCTGGGTGGCTCAGTCACTTGAGCATCAGACTCTTGATTTCGGCTCAGGTCACTATCCCAGGGTCATAGGATTGAGCCCCGCATCAGGAGCCTGCTTAAGATTCTCTTTCTCTCGGGCTCCCTGGGTGGCTGAGTCAGTTAAGTGTCTAAGTCTTTATTGTGGCTCGGGATCGTATCTCACTGTTCATGGGATCAAGCCCCGCATCAGGCTCTGCATTCACAGCTTAGGATTCTCTCTCTCCCTCTCTCTCTGCCCCTCTTGCACGCTTGCACGCATGCACTCTCTCAAAAATAAATAAATAAACTTAAACAAAGATTGTCTTTCTCTCCCCCTCTGCCCTTCCCCCCACTTTCTCTTAAAAAGAGGAAATCATGTTTTTGAAATTGCAGTGGCTTTACATACCTTCTAGTTAAATTTCATCCTGTTTTGTTTTTTTTTTAAATCCTGTTAGCTTCTGTATCCTCCTCTTTCCTCTAATGAATGTTACCCCTCGTAGATCAGTAAGCATAAGTTCACCTACATTACTGATCAGAGTTTTAATCAGCACAGGGCTAAAGGCATAGGTAGCTCTGTGTAGCACTACGAGACCCCTTTCAGGTTTACTTGTCTGCAGCCTTCATTCTTCATCTTACCAACTGGAAAATCCTGGTGGCTTTTGTCAGCTACTTCCATGTATATACTGTACTTAAAATTTTTGTCTCGATAAATCAGTCAAGTGGCTGGAACAGAAAGGAGTCTAGGGTAAGTTGAGTGTGTCGTGATTTTGATGAACCCGGGCTAGCTGGTAGTGGCTATTTCTTTCTCAAATGCTTACCCAACTAATGCTTTATTAATTTGGTCTAGAATTTAGTTTGGAGTGAGGTTCACACTTTTTATTTGTAATGATTATATTCCATGCTCTGAAAATAAGGGAGGTTTTTGTCTGTCCGGTGTGTTGGGAGGTCTGGTTTCTGTAAGTTTTCATAGATGAGAGGAAGCAATTCTGCTGTCATAGCTGCAAATTGTTTTTCAGCCCTGAGAGGGAGAAGAACAAGGCAGGTTTTAGGATTATGATGAGGCAGGATGGTGTCTTTTCCCTCCTGCACCACCAGAACCAAACCTGTTCATAGTTTTGGGTTTTGTTTGTTTTGTTTTGTTTGTTTTGTTTTGTTTTAAAAAATTTTTTTTTTTTTANTAAAGCCAAAGTCAGATGCTCAACTGGCTGAGCCACCCAGGCACCCCAACGTGTTCATAGTTTAAGGAACGACGAAGACTCCCTAGGCCAGTAGGTCAGGTTAGCCTTGCTGTTGGTCTTTCTGTTGTTCTCTGGGGCCAACCGCATGTCTAATTTCAGTTATTTTTGTGTTAGGATTCTTAGTGACATGTGTCAGAATCCCAACTCACAATTAACCTAAGAAACAAAAAGTTCACTGGCAGATGAATAGCCTTTAGGTCTGTCTGGCTGTATCCTCACACTCCTCGTAGCCCTGAATCGCCTTCTCTCACCTTTGCTTTCCTCTGAGTTAGTTTCACTCGCAGGCAGGCTGTCTGCAGCGTACACAATGCCTCTTCCCCGGTGCTTCTGTCAGAACCCTTGGATGGCTTGTTGATACGGCCTTGGTCATGTGCCTTAGACCCAGAAGGGGTGTATTTGGGAGGGAGGGAGGGAGGGGTAGAGTTGCCCTCACCCAGACCACATGGACTGAGAGCAAGCCCTCATTCATTCCTCCTTCATACATTTAGTGAGTGCCCACTATGTGATAGGTGTCATGTTAGACTCAGAGGTTATCAGTGTGAGCAACACAGGCATAGTCTCTGCCTTCTTGAAGTGTAGAAGTGTTTTAAAAAAATGGACTTTGATGTGCTGACAGTGATAGAGGAGAAGTTACTGGTGCTGGAAAGCAGATGACAGAGTTTCTGACGTGCTCTGAGGCAGGTGAGTGAAGGCTGCCCCAAGGAGGTGTTGTTTAGGTTGAAACCTAATGCAAGGAGGAGTTAGACATGTGAAGTAGGTAGGGTGATAACGAATGATGGCGGGGTTGGGGGATGAACAGTATGCACAAAATCTTGGAAATAGAAGCATATTCCAGGCACTGAAATGAGGCCAGAATTGCTGGATCACAGAGAGTGAAGGGGCAGAGGGGCACAGGTGGGGCTGGAGAAGTAGGTTGCAGGGCAAGGCCACATGGCTTGCAAGAGGCTTGGAAGCCATACAGTTCAAGCAGGGAATCAACGTGATCATAGCCGTGGTCCATGTGGGCACCTCATTTCCTGAGATACAGCTTAGTCTAGTTAATTAACTAGCCAAGATCACCCTCCTGGTTGGGTTTTAAATCTAGACACACCACAGTATCTGTCATGTGTCTAGACCTGGCTCAGTCCCTGCCTCTCCCAGAAAGCAGTCCCATTGCCCCTTTTTGCCACTGGGAGAGTGTAGGTATTTCTCCATTCCTGTTCCCATAGGATCTTGATCCGAGAACTCTCATGATTTTGTTTCCCTCATCAAGGTCTGGACAGGATTTGTTGGTGGCTGCCCAGGCTAATGGTTGGCATCTGTGCAAAAAAGTATCCTAGCAGATCTGACATTGAAAGGCCTGCTTACAAGGCTGTCCCTTGGTGGGCATCTGGGAACTTGACTTTCAGGAGTGTTCCTATCATTCCCAGAACTGATTGATAAAGGTGGCCCATTGTGCCTGAACTGTTTATACAAACAATGTGATTTCTGCGGAACACCTGCTTCTTAGAGTCTGGAGTTTGGGTATTTGCCAGTCAGAGGGTGCCTATGTGACCAGCCTCCAGTCAAATCCCCGGGCACACTGGGTGGCTCAGTCAGTTAAGCATCCAATTTTGGCTCAGGTCATGATCTCCCGGTTCGTGGGTTCGAGCCCCGCATCAGGCTCTGTGCTGGCAGCCTGCTGTGCTGGAGCCTGCTTCAGATTCTGTGTCTGCCTCTCTCCTGCTCATGCTCCATCTATTTCTCGCTCAAAAATAAACATGTAGAAAATTTTTTTAAGCCCTGGGCACTGAGTCCCTACTGAGCTTCCTTAGTAGACAGCGTTTCACATGTGTTGTCACAACTCGTTGCCAGGGAGATTAAGTGCATCCTTGTGGAACTCCACTGGGAGAGGACTCTTAAAGGCTTGTGCTGGTCTCCCCTGCATTTCTTCCAGTGTGCTTTTTTCCTTTGCTGATTTTGCTTTGTGTCCTCTCACTGTAGTAAATTCCAGCCAAGAGTATGATTATATACTGAGTTCTGTGAGTCCTCCAGCTGAGAAGTGGGAGGTGGTCTGGGGGGCCCTGACCTAGCAGCACCCTTGCAAACCTGTTGTTAAACGGTTGTTCAGCGCTTGTTCAAAGGAAAGAGTGAGCATAATGAGGAACCAGGGCAGGGAAAGGGGCTCTCTGGTGGTATTGCTGACTCTCCTCTCCTTCTGAGCTGTCAGCTATGGCGCTAAACTGGTACTCTCCCCTCTACTAAATGACAGCCCTCCAGGGGCCTACAGGGAACTCTGTGAGCCCTGGGGAACCATGGAAGGGTTTTACGCTAAGGACTGTCATGATTGGATTTGCATTTTGGACAGAATAAATGCCCAAGAATCATCAGGAAATTTTGTGAGGAGGGTTTGTTTTACTAGATTAAAATTTACTACAAAGCCNGAACCGCGAGATCATGACCTAAGCGAAAGTCGGACGCTTAACCGACTAAGCCACCCAGGCGCCCCTTTCATCACCTCTTTATTGCATTAATTGATGAGGCTTGTAAGAGTGAACATGTGGGACTCAGTTCCTCCTTGGCTTTACCTCTGAGACAGGTCCGTGCACAAAACAGGGCATCACTTGCACCGTATGCAACAGAACCTTCTGAACCTGTTTTTAGGTGGTTGTAGTGCTGTCAGCTGTCAAAGAAAGAATGTAGGGTTCTGAATTTAGAACCTGGGAAAAACAGTAAATAAACTAAGAACTTTTTATCAGTCTCCTATGAATTACTGATATTTCAGATCACTGNTAGTAGAAACGAAGTATTCCTGTTTCCACAATCTGCCACCATTGTTTTGTCTCTCTTTGCATGTCAGGGATGATGTTTCCTAAGGGACAACTTAATTAGACCATGCAATAATCTGCTTTGGGAAATCGAGAAAACCAGTTATTTAAAACACACTGGATGAAAGATCTTATTAAAAAAATAAAAAAAAAAGACCTCTGAAGGAGGAAAACATCCTGTACTGAGGGAACAGAGGTGGGATGATGGAGTTTTGCTGTCCCTGTTTTGCATTTCTAACAGTAAACTTGAAAGCACAGGATCTTCTGACCGTTGGAGCTGAAATTATGTATTCAGTGTTTCTCATGAAATAACATTTACCATTTAAAAAAAAAAAAAAGACTGCATTTATATTTGTCCTGGGTAATTCTAAAAATTTCTGTGCAGAAAATTGTAAACATTTTCATGTGGAAAACTCACCAGCTCAAGACCCACACAGGCACACAAAAGCATTACATTGATTACACGTCTGTGTATTGGCTGATTCCTGAAATGGTGTCTCAGAAGGATTAAAACTGAGCCTCTGTTCTAAGCACGTGGTGGGGACTGTAGCCTGGGAGCGTGCCAGTGAGTCACAGCACCTGCGCCTTGGCACGGGGTCTCACTGCGGCTGCCCAGGAACACGGAGGGTGATTGCCTCCCTGCTCCAAAACACACGCAGGCCTAGGGATCCTGCTTCAGAGGCTTCTCCTGCTCTGACCGAAAAGAAACCCAGAGAGTCTGGCCAGCTGGCTGCAACTCTGGGGCAGGAAAAGCAGAAGAAATGAGGAAAATCAGATAATCATCAGCCTTCCCCCTCCCCCCATGCTGATAATCATGATCAATATCAATAGCCTTCTCTTACATTAAACAACATTCAGGAATCCTGGGTGTGATGGCCTATTTGCAGTGTGCAAATGGAACATGGGAAGAGGGGTGCTCAGATCTGACCTAGAAATTTGAGATGTAGCTGGAGAGACCTAATACCCCACTGGGGACTCACAGGCCAATTACCTTGAGTTTGGTAAGTGGAATACAACTCCTAAAGGAAACTAGGTGTTTTGAACTAGGAAATAATGTATAGACAAGGTTCTGTGTATTTCTCCCTTTGTTTATTATAAGTTCTCAAAAGTTTCATAAGAATTGAGGTTCTCCAGAGTGTGTGAGGGCTTTGAAGGCAAAGGATGGCATCTTTTCTTTTTTTACATGTTTTTGTTCATGAGCAAAATTCTGGAGTATTAGGTTGAGTGATAGGACATTGCTGATACTCAAGACATTTTGACCTACAACAATGGCAGTACCATGTGGTTCAACCAAATACAAACTAATTTTACCACACAAATGCTTTGAAAATATTTTCAGTTTATCATTTGCCTTTAGGCTTAACTTCATCAGAGGGGGAAGGATCTCATAAATTCTTAGTCTTAATTGTGTATAATAACTTGGGACATATCCATCACCTATCAAACTAGTTGGTTTTTTAGCAACTCTACTAAGGTATAACTGATGCACAAAAGCTGCATGTATTCAGTGTATGCCATTTGATGAGTTTGGATATATGCATATACTTGTGAAACCATCAACCACAGTCAAGGTAATAGACATACCCATCACCTCCCAAAGTTTCCTTGTTCTCTTTTTTCCCCTTGTTTTCTTAAATTTTTGAGTATATGATATAGTATTGTTAGTGGGCACTATGTTGTACAGCAGATCTCTAGAACTTCTTCATCTTGTATAACTCAAACTTTGTACTCATTGAACAAGTCCCCCACTTTCCCCCTCCTCCCAGCCCCTGGGCAACCATCATTCTGCTCTCTGTTTCTATGAATTTGACTGTAGATACCCCATATAAGTGGAATCAGGCAGTATTTGTCCTTCTGTGACTGGCTTATTTCACCAGGGTCATCCTTGATGCAAATGGTAGGATTCCCTTCTTTTTAAAGGCTGAATAATAATACTCCATTGTATGCATATACCACATTTTCTGTATCCGTTCATCTGTCGATGGACATCTGGGTTGTTTCCCTATCTTGACTCTTGTAGATAATGCTGCATGGGTGGGCAGATATCTCTTCAAGATCCTGACTTCAGTTCTTTTGGATGTATGTGGACAACAGGTATATGAAAAGGTGCTCAGCATCACTGATCATCAGGGAAATGCAAATCAAAACCATAATGAGATATCAGCTCCCATTTGTTAGGACAACAGCTATTATGTATATTTTTCAAATACAAGTGTTGGTGAGGATGTGGAGAAATTAAAACCCTTGTACACTGTTGGTAGGAATGTAAAATGATGCCACCACTATGGAAAACAGTATGGAGATTATTTTTTTTTTTAAAAACCTAAAAATAGAACTAGTAGATGGTACAACAACTTCAGCTCTAGGTGTATATCTGGAAGTAATGTTTGTTTTTAACTTGGGTATCTTGAGAGAGAATCTGAGAAATCCAGAAGTCCAAGGCCCGCCATCTTAAATACAGTAACATGGTAGTCCGTGGTCTAGGTAGACTAGAGTAGCCTGGAATTTTTAGTTCCTTTCTGGCTCAGTACCTGATTGAATAGGCCTTCTTAGGCAGTCGTTAGGCATGACTACAAACCAGTTGCTATTCCCGTGTTTCCTACTTGATCCTCAAAATGTATGTTGAACGCTAGTTTCTTAGCCCCTTGCTTAGAATGTCTTCGGAGCTCTCCTTTTTGAAATTATCTTAAGAGCCATTTTGGGGCGCCTGGGTGGCTCAGTTGGTTGAGTGTCCGACTTCGGCTCAGGTCGTGATCTCACGTTTCGTGGATTCAAGCCCCATGTGGGGCTCTGTGCTGACGGCCAGCTCAGAGCCTGGAGCCTGTTTTGGATTCTGTTTCTCCCTCTCTCTCTGACCCTTCCCTGCTCATGCTCGCTCGCTCGCTCGCTCTCCCTCTCTCTCTCTCTCTCTCAGAAATTAAAAAAAAAAAAGCCATTTTATAAGCCATCCAAGGAATTGACTCATTCAATAAATATCTGAGTCATGTACAGTGTTGGGCAGTGTATCAGGTATAGAGACAGATGACACGGACATAGAGGGTGGTTCAGGGGAAGAGTGTGAACAGATGCATGGAAGCACCAGGACACGTGAGTGGGGAGCAGTGAGGGGCTTAGCTTCTCTAGCGAAGAGACGGCGCAAGGAAAATAGGACTGGAAAGGTGAGCTGTGGCCACACCGTGGAGGGCCTTGGATACTAGGCCTAGGAATTTGAAATTTGTGCTGTGAACAGTAGGGAGCCATTGAAGGTTTTTGTGCTTTTAGAGTTTTAACCTGCCAGCCAATAACTGTAGAATTGGAATTATAAATCATCCTTGCAGTTTCTTTTCCTAGCGTGTTACCGACTAAAACTGGTTTTACACAGCTTAGTTGCATGTTCACTTGAATGGACTTTGAATGACATTTGATTGTGTCCAAGAATTAAATTCATCTTCAAAGGAGAAAATTTGCTTCCATTGACCTTATTCAAAGGAATATGATATGTCAAAGGAACAGAAAGCAAATCCAAGCAAAAAATGTCCTAAGTATTTTGAGAAATTGCACTGTTGGAACAAACATTGGCTGCCTCAGAGGGTCTCTTGGAAGTTAGCCTATAATTGGATGTGTGAATTCTGGTGTGTGCGTGCGTGTGTGTGTGTGGGGGGGGGTTACATGAGTGGAATTAATCTTTTGAATTGGTAAATGCCCTGCCTTTCCTGGAGAGCACCAAAGGGTAACACTGGGACAGATAAGGAGGATGGGGATTATAGCTAAAAGAAACAGGCATTCTAATAGCAAGGCTATGTTCTCTTCAGGTAAAGTATTAGGGGTGTGGGATGTGTTATTCTGACGTTCTAGTTAACTGGTTAACTGCTGGTTGCACGTGCCACTTACCTCTGGCCAGAGGGAGTACCTTATGGCTGCCTTGGCATCAGGTAAGGTGAAAGACTTGCAGATGGAGTGATGTTTGCTATTTTTATGGCTGCTATTACAGATTTCTCCTTTTGGGTCAGGTGTGTGACCCCTGTGATCGTGGCATTAGCGTGAGTGCCCTTCTCAGTGGAGCCCAGCAGTAGTTCCTGCTTTGGAGAATCATTCATTGTCTGAAGTAATTCAGTGTAGGGAGTCTGAAGTGTGTGATTGGAATTTCCATTCTACAGTTAATCATTAAAAACTGCCTTCTAAATTCTATCAGCTAACTGTTGCTGTATATCTAGCCACTTCAAAAGTTAGTGGCTCCAAATCGTAATTGTTTAGTTTATTATTCTAAGAGTCGGCTGTTTGAGCTGGGTTCAGCTGAGTGGTTCTGCTGCTGTTCTTAGCTGCTCTCCCTATGTCTGTGTTAACTACGGGTCAGCAGGGAGCTCTGCTTTTGAGGTTGGCTGGTCAGCTGGGACAGTGGCTGTGGGTAGAAGTTCTGGGCTTTACATCTGTCCCCCTGCAGCAAGGTATAGCCCAGGCTTGTTTTCACGGTAGCTGGGCAGGTTTCTTTGCTTTAAAAAAAAATGTTTATTATTTTTGGGGTTTTTTGTGTGTTGTTAATAGTTTATTGTCAAGTTGGTTTCCATATAACACCCAGTGCTCATCCCCACAAGTGCCCTCCTCCATGCCCCTCACCCACCTTCACCTCCCCCCCACACCCATCAGTCCTCAGTTTGTTATTTTTGAGAGAAGGAGAGACAGAGCATGATCAGGGGAAGGGCAGAGAGAAAGGAAGATGCAGAATCCAAAGCAGACCTGAGGCTCTGAGCTGTCAGCACAGAGCCTGACTTGGGGCTCGAACTCACAAACCGGAAGATCATGACCTGAGCCAAAGTTGAATGCTTAACCAACTGAGCCACCCAGTCGCCCCGGCAGGTTTCTAAAACTGAGTAGAAGTAGCAGTGCCTCTTATGGCCAAAGCTCAGAATTGGCACTCCTTCACCTCTGCTGTATTCTGTTGCTGTAAGCAAGTCACAGAGCCAGTCTAGATTCAGGGAGACGGAAGGAGCTTCCAAGTCACCTTGAAAGGGCAGAAATAAAAGAGTGGAGAATTGGAGCCATTTTTGCTGTTTATCAAACACAGATTATTCTTCTTAAAAGCTTCAGTTATTTCTGTAACATTTAAAAAAAAAAACGTGTTCTAAAAAAATAATTTCTATCAACTCTATGCTCAGAGTTAAAGGCTGATCAGAAACAAAGAGGAAAGTATTAAAATTGTTCACAAGTCAGGGCCTTGATGACAGTCCTTTTGTGAAGCTGAAGTGTGTGTGTGTGTGTGTGTGTGTGAGAGAGAGAGAGAGAGAGAGAAACTTGGATGCTCTGATACCTGTGCTTCACATTTGAAGTCGGTTATTAATTCTGGATCCTTGCTACGAAATGACATGAAGACCATAAATGAAGGTTTAAACCATAGCGGCAGATTTTTCGACACTACTCTCATCAGGAGGCAGGGCCTGTGTCTCCTTCCATTTAGATCCGGGTTGGCTTGTGACTGCTGGAGAGGCCTTATGTGGGCATGCCGGAGATGGTGTCTGCTAAGCCCAGTGGTCCCTATCAAAGGTGCCAGATTAGCCTCCAGATGATTCCAGCTGTTTGTCTTCCCAGCTGAGGTTCCAGACATCTTGGAGTAGGAAAAAAGCCATTGCTGTCATGCCTTATCTGAATTCCTGACTCACAGAATTCCTGAGATGATAAAACGATGGTCACTTTATGCCATTTTGTTTTGAAATGTTTTTGTTTTGTTTTGTTTTTATTTTTAAAGCTTATGTATTTATTTTGAGTGGGGTAGAGCAGACAGAGGGAGAGCAAACCTCAGTAGGCTCCGTGCTGCCCAGTGCGGGGCTGAAACGCATGAACCTTGAGATCACTGCCTGAGCAGAGATTGAGAGCCTGACACTTAACTGACTGAGCCACCCAGGTGCCCCTGTTTTGCAGTAGTTCATGACACAGCAGTTAATAACTGGAAAGCATAAATGAATATGGCTGTATTCCAATAAAACTTTATGGATACTGAAATAAGAATTTAACATAATTTTTACATGTCATGAAATATTACTCTTCTTTTGATTTTTTTTCCACCGTTTAAATATAAATGCCATTCCTAGCTTATGGGCTATACCAGAAACAAACAGTGAGCTAGATTTGGCCTAGGGGCTGTAGTTTGCTGAATCCTGATCTAAAAGATTATGCAGTACTTGTAAAATTT
>NW_027527456.1:658389-658798 GCF_008692635.1 Crocuta crocuta | reverse complement strand
TTTAAACCTAAGGGCTTCTGGTCAAGATGGATCTGATTTCATTCTTAAAACTCCTCTATCTCCTTCCTAAACAAAGTGTTAATAAATAAAATTAGACATATCTGTGATCAAGAAAAGTAAATCTCTGAACCAGAAACACATCAAGCAGTCAAGGGAGACTGTTAGTCATGGGCTTCTACTTACTGATGTTCTGAACTCTAGATCCAGAAAAAGGTAGACATGTCTGGGGATTGTATTTCTGTAGGTAATGGGGATCAAAACATTCAGTAAATGGAGGAAATGATCCCTGACTGTGAAGTCCAGTATTGCCCATGAACAGAGCCAGAAAAAGACGTTACTTCTATTCAGCGTGGCAGGCAAGAGAGCAGAGAGAGACGCAGGGCCAGAGACAAATGTATAATTGGCTTAG
>NW_027527456.1:653753-657924 GCF_008692635.1 Crocuta crocuta | reverse complement strand
TCTTAAATCTATACTTTTCTCCCTCTTGGTAGGATGGGACTGAGAATCCTGAGAGGAAGCACCTCTCAGTGGAGAGGATGAAGGAAGGAAGAAGGGGGTAAATGAACTTTCTCCAAGGTTAGCCTGCAAACTACAATCTCAAAGTGAGAACAGTTGTCCAAACTAGCAACTAGCAATTAAGAATCATTTTACTCTGAGCGTCATTTTAGAATTTTAGAAGTTTAGGATTTTCTTTCTTTTTTTTTTTTTAAGATACATTTATTTTCAAGAGAGTGCAAGTGGGGAAGGGGCAGAGAGAGAGGGAGACAGAGGACCTGAAGCAGGCTCCACACTTTATAGCAGCAAGTCTGACACAAGGGTCGAACTCATGAACCATGAGATCATGGCCTGAGCCAAAATCAGACACTCTGGATTGAGCCACCCAGGCGCCCCTAAAGTATAGGATTTTCAAAACGATAAAGGAAGAATAACATCCATTACAAAATTTTCAAAAACCCTAGCCCATGCCTGGTAGGAACTCATGTTCTAGTTGGAGATTTTTAAAATATATATATCAGTGGTTATAAAACAGTTCAAGTTAGTGACGGTGCTGTACACAAGCCATTCCTAGGGCAGATTGCTGTTGGGATTGTCAGCGTATGGGTGAGTCAGAGAGGGAGGCTTTCTAGAAGAGGTGACATGTTTTCTAAGCCTTATAAGGATGAGTTTATATGTTTCTAAGTGAGGAAGTGAGAAGAGAACCTTCCAGACAGAAGGGATGGTATGATTATATGAAGCAAATGGGTGAGAAGCAGCATGGGGATGGGAACTACAGAAATTCAATGTCACTAGACCATAAAACCAGGGCAGTGTGGTGAGGGATAAGAAGTAGATGCAGCTTGATTGTGGAGGACCTTGTTGGTCTTCATGAGGACCTTAATAAAGATATAAACCTTAAAAAAAAAGTAGGGGGGGCACCTGGGTGGCTCAATTGGTTAAGCATCCAACTTTGGCTCAGGTCATGATCTCACGTTTCGTGGGTTTGAGCCCCGCATTGGGCTCTGTGCTGACAGCTCAGAGACTGGAGCCTGCTTGGGATTCTGTGTTTCCCTCTCTCTGCCCTCCCTCACTTGCGCTGTGTGTGTGTGTGTGAGTGAGAGAGAGAGAGAGAGAGATGAAAAAAAAGATCGAAGAGCAGAGGCTCCTGGGTGGCTCAGTTGGTTGGGCATCCAACTCTTCATTTTGGTTCAGGTCATGATCTCACAGGTTCATGGGTGTGAGCCCCACATCAGGCTCCATGCTGACAAGTGCGTAGCCCGTTTGGGATTTTGTCTCCCTCTCTCTCTGTTCTTCCCCCTCTTATTCTCTCTCTCAAAATAAATTAATTTTTTAAGAAAGAGCTAAGAGCAAAGGGAAGCCATTGAAGTCTCTCAGCAGTGAAGAGACATGGTCTAATCGGTGTTTCAGATAAGTATCTGGCAGTTTGGTGGAGGGTGAATTTGAGGGCAACAAGATCAGGAGTCCTAAGACCAGTTAGTTAGGAAGCTATTCTCACAGTCTTGGTTTTAGGAGGTCCCAAACCAGGAAAATAAAGTTAAAAAGGGAATGTTGATTTAGAAGATAATTTCAGAGTTTAACTTGGCAAGATTTGATGACTTATCCAAGACAAGAGAAAGGAAAGAATTAAGAGATATTTCTAGATGTTATGACTGCATAAAGGAGGGTACCAGTGGAGACCCTCTTCCGGGCTGATATGTATGGTTGGCAGGGGGTTTTGGACTTGTTCTTTTCTCTTTCTTCTCCCTCTTCCCCTCCCTCTTTCTTTTCCTTCGTTTCCTTCCTTGGTGCTATAAGCATGTGTGGAGTGTAGGGCACTTTGGGGAAACACCATCACTTAGGAGACGGCTAGAGGAAGAAAAGGATATTAGGGAGCAACACAGGGAATCTGGAAAAAACCCTTTGGAAACCAAGGCAGCTGTTTCAAGAGGGATGGTGGGAAGGAGGGACGGAGTAACCTGTAGGTCAGATGCAGCATACAGGTACTTAAGAGACCAGGGTTGAGAAATATGCCCAGACTGGGGACTTTTTCAAGAACGGTGGTGTAGTAGAAAGCCTTTTGAGGAGTGACTGAAAGCAGGGAGAGGAAGAGAGAACATAAACTACTTTTTGAGGAGTTTGCAAGAGAAGGGAAAGAAAGAAATTAGGTGTTAAATAGAGAAAAATGATGTAGGGTCAAGAGAGAGTTTGGGGTTAAAGGTAGGGAGAGATTTGAACCTGTTAACAGGTATAAATCCTGGTATAAAGGCAGAATTAGGAATTTAAAAGGCAGATTTTTTTTGTTGTTGTTCGTAGAAAGTTATTTCTTCATTTAGAGCTGTCTAAAAATTGGAATGGATTGCCTTGAGATCGTGAGCTCCCTCACTGAGTGGTCAAGTAGTCGTTAGGTGTTTTCTGGTGAGCTGTGAGGAAAAATCTATTGGTGGCTGGCATTGGGTATTTTAGCCTCTGTTCAGTTCTCAACAGTTTGCCCAAAGTTGTTGTTCTGTGGAATTGTCTTGCCTGGCAGCTTTCCATAGATTCATCAAATCAGTGGGCCAAGTTAATTTATGTGCCTTTGATCTTGAAGGATGAAATTAAACTGCAGATTCTCAGATAAGAAAATATGGAGTCTTAGTGTCCAGGAAAATTTCATCATCATGACAGTCAACCAAGTCTGGGCTTACAGGTGTTTTTGAGAAGGATAGTCACTTTCCACACACGGTAACAATGAGTTTCATTTAAAATTTTTGAGAGTTTAATTTTTTTTTAAATCTGTCCATCACTTTTTAAAACCACTGTGACTTGGAATGATCAAAATAGCACCGAGATGATTGGAGAAATGGGTAGAGAAGAAAAACCTATGTCTTTTCCCTGTGATTCATATTCCCATATGAATGCTTTTACTTTGCACAGAAGTTTGATTTCTTAGGGCCAAGAGGAGAGAATTAGTTTCCAGCTATGCTCTCTAGTCGTTATCTTAGATTGTTCAGTAATCTCTTTGGTTAGCATTTAAAACAGTTCAGGGGTAAACTTTTGCAGTTTTGTCTCAAATGACTACTTACCTGTATCCAAATCTGGCCTTCTGGGCCACTGAAGCATGAATGACATAAATGACTGAGCACAGCTAATTCTCAGAAAGCCACATTTTAGTCAGAACTTTCCAGCTTTCTCACTCATCATCTCTTTTACAGAACTAACAAGTAGTAAACTAATTAGATAGAGTTTTATTCCTTCTCAAGTTACACTTTTTAAATCCCCTGTNTATCCAAATCTGGCCTTCTGGGCCACTGAAGCATGAATGACATAAATGACTGAGCACAGCTAATTCTCAGAAAGCCACATTTTAGTCAGAACTTTCCAGCTTTCTCACTCATCATCTCTTTTACAGAACTAACAAGTAGTAAACTAATTAGATAGAGTTTTATTCCTTCTCAAGTTACACTTTTTAAATCCCCTGTTTTTCTTTTTTTTTTTTTTATTTTTTTTTTTTTTTCTAGGAGAGAGATAGACAGCTNTTTTTTTTTGTGTTTTTTTTAATGTTTTATTTATTTCTAGGAGAGAGAGAGACAGCGTGAGCAGGGGAGGGCCAGAGAGAGAGGGAGTCACAGACCGAAGCAGGCTCCAGGCTCTGAGCTGGCAGCCAGCACAGAGCCCGACGCGGGGCTCGAACCCACGAACTGCGAGATCATGACCTAAGCGAAAGTCGGACGCTTAACCGACTAAGCCACCCAGGCGCCCCTTAAATCCTTTCTGTNTACCCACAAAGAAATACCAGGAGCACCAGGTGTGGTGTTTATCTTTTAAGGAAAAATAGTTACATTCTTGTTACCCAGCTGATTTGCCTTGTTACCACCTGGCCTGCAGATAGGTAGTTAACTAGCCTCCCAGTTACACTCCGGCCTGTAAATTTTACTAATTTCTTATTCTATTTCTTTCTTCTAGGAGAATTCAGTAAGTGATAATCTCACAAGTCCTTCTTAATTTAACACTCTCCAGATATGGTAGGAACATAAGATGCCCTTTTATCATGTATTTTTTTAATCGTTAATTTTTTTATTTTGAGAAAATTTTTTTTGAAATGAGAGAGTTTGAGATAATGTCTAAATTTAATGACAGGAGTTACAAAAATAGTAGAGTGACCAAACTTGCTGTT
>NW_027527456.1:652928-653122 GCF_008692635.1 Crocuta crocuta | reverse complement strand
TAGAGAGACAGCGTGAGCAGGGGAGGGTCAGAGAGAGAGGGAGTCACAGACTGAAACAGGCTCCAGGCTCCGAGCTGGCAGCCAGCACAGAGCCCGACGCGGGCCTCGAACCCACGAACTGCGAGATCATGACCTAAGCGAAAGTCGGACGCTTAACCGAATAAGCCACCCAGGCGCCCCTTAATCCTTTCTGT
>NW_027527456.1:648197-652906 GCF_008692635.1 Crocuta crocuta | reverse complement strand
AAACCCCTCTGTTAACCTTTTGAAAATGTCAGTAAGTAGTAAAATAACTAAAATCCAGACAGGGAACCTAGAAAATGCAGGAAAAAACAGCTCCTACCCACAAAGAAATACCAGGAGCACCAGGTGTGGTGTTTATCTTTTAAGGAAAAATAGTTACATTCTTGTTACCCAGCTGATTTGCCTTGTTACCACCTGGCCTGCAGATAGGTAGTTAACTAGCCTCCCAGTTACACTCCGGCCTGTAAATTTTACCAATTTCTTAGTCTATTTCTTTCTTCTAGGAGAATTCAGTAAGTGATAATCTCACAAGTCCTTCTTAATTTAACACTCTCCAGATATGGTAGGAACATAAGATGCCCTTTTATCATGTATTTTTTTAATCGTTAATTTTTTTATTTTGAGAAAATTTTTTTTGAAATGAGAGAGTTTGAGATAATGTCTAAATTTAANTTCTATACATGATGGAGTGGACACACTTCACACACTTCACTGTATCCCATGTTAAATGTAATGATACAGGTCGTTTACAAGTAAGTGGATGCAAAAAGATATGCAAGCACCAATCAAAAGAAAGCTGGAGTGGCTATACTACTGATATCAGACGGATTAGACATCAGAGCAAAGAGCAAAAAAAAATCACCAAGGACACGAGGAGTGCTACGTAATGATTCATAGGGTTAGTCCATCCAGAAGACACAACAATCTCAAGTGGACTTTTTAAAAATTTTATGGGGGGGTGGTGGTAAAGGGATAAAGAGAGAGAGAGAATGAGAATCTCCAGCAAGGCTCCACCCTAGCACGGAGCCCAATGCAGGGCTCTATCCCACAACCCTGGGGTCATGACCTGAGCTGAAATCAAGAGTCAGATGCTCAGTGGACTGAGCCACCCACTGCACCCCCTTAAATTTGTATCCACCAAATAACAGAGCTTCAGAGTACATAAGGCAGAACCCAACATAACTGGATTGAGAAATAGATCCTATAATTAGAGTTGGGAGCTTCAGTGCTTCTTTCAGTAACTGATAGAACCATTAGAAAATCAGCAAGGATATAAAAGAAATAATACCACCAACCAGCTCTAACGGACATAGAGTTATATCTGTTCTATACAGGGTATATTCATTGACCATAGTGCAGTCAAACTAGAAATCAAAAACAGGAAGGCTACAGAAAAGTTTCCAAACACTTGGAAGCTAAATAACACACTTCTCATTAATCCAAGGGTAAAAGAGGAAGTCTAAAAGAGAATTAAAAAATACATTGCCCTGAATGAAAATGAAAATAGAGCATATTAAAGCTTGTAAGCTTGTAGGATGTAGCTGAATAGGTGCTGAGTGGGAAATTTTTGGCCCTAAATGCTTGTATGAGGAATAGGTGAAAGGTCTCAAATGTATAGCCTAAGCTTCAACCTAAAGAAGATAGAACCAAAAAAATAGCAAAAGAAACTCAGTGAAAGCTGGAGGAAGGAAATAATAAAGAAAAGAGAAGTTAATGTAATTGGAAACAAAAACAATAGAGAAAAACAGTGAATCCAAAAGCTGGTTCTTTGAGAGATTCTGACTTAATTGGTAATGGGCGCAGTTTGGGCATTGGGATTTTTGCCAGGTCCCCAGATGATTCCAGTGGGTAATGGGGATTGAGAACCTCTGCCTGGAGGCTAGATACATTTTCTTGGGGCTTAACCTGTGTTGGCATCTGGGGCACAGTCCCTTTCATTTCTCTTGAGGAAAATTTGTAGCTACGTATTTCATTTTCCTTCACTCTTTGTTGCCCTCAAAGTCAGTACTGACTCTCTTGTGTGTCTATTTGCATGTCTGACTGCTCCTTTGCCCTAAGCATTGCTCTAACCGGAGGTGAGGGTTTAACCTCACTCCCCCTCCACGTCACCCCCAACCAACTTGATTGATTTTGGGATTAACACCGAAACCCCTCTCCGATTGGTTTGTCACACATCATTGGTTACCAGTTTTAGGCTGTGATCATCCAAGCCATCGTGACAATGTGTCTAGTGCACCTGGTCCTGTGACCCTGACCCCGAGGGAGCCAGAGGACTTGGTTTCTCAGTTCTGGTGGCCACTGCAGTGTCTGCCCTCTTTAGTAGCACAGTATTAACTGTTGGTGTGCAGTGGATTTGAACTTGCTCAGTAAGTTTGGGATTGTTTCTGTTTGTTTGACTTTATACGTGAGGTTTATGTGCCTTTTATTGTTACTAAAACCAAGGTTTTAATATAACCACGGTTATTTTTTTCTTCCTAATTCTGACGATCACTTTAAATCGGATAGACAGTATAAATGTATTAGGGGTACATGTGAACAAAAATTTCAATGTGGAAGGAACTCACAGCAGCAGATAAGACATATTGGAAACTGCTATTTTTAAAAATTGTTTGAGTTTCTATCTGGAGAAAGAATTCTGTATTTCATAGTAAAAGCTATTCTTACTGATTTACTTTATTCTTAAGAGATCTTATTTGCAAATGGAATTTTATCTTAAAAGGATTCATGTTTTGTACATATATCTCTTTTTATTCTTAAAATGCCAAGCCTACTTATTTGGGTAGTTGAGATTGTTGAATATATGTACATAAATTAAAAAGAACATGCACTGCTAATTTTTAAAAACTTGCTGGAACCAAGGCTTTTTTCCCTTAAAAGGCATCAAACAGATTTTAATTTAGAAAGACCTAGGACCATTAAAATCTGTCAAGATAATACCACAGAATAGACCACCCAGGCTGAAACCTTCCAGTGAGGTCTGTATCAGCCAGGCAGTGTGCTGAGAGGTTAGGAAGAAGGGGGTGCTGTTAGGAGAGTGATCATTCAGTTGCAGGCTTCCCATTTTTAATATTCTTTTCTTTCACTAAAATAAAGGTTTCTTGTAGTTTAGACTAGAAGTTGGTGAGCTGTGGCCTTTGAGCAAAATCTAGCCTGCCACCTGTTTCTGTATGGCCTGTGGGCTAAGAATGGTTTTTACATTTTTAAATGGTTGAAAAGTGAATAATATTTCATGACATGAAAATTATATGAAATTCAAATGTCACTATTAGAAAGTTTTATTGGACCAGAGCCACGCTCACTTGTTTGTGTGCTGTCTGTGGCTGCTTTCCTGCTACAATAGCAGATTTGAGCAGCTGCAACAGAGAGCGTATGGTCCAGAAACCCTAAAATATTTGCTAGCTGGTCCTTTCCAGAAAAAGTTTACTGAACCCTGATTTAAACTCCCTTCCCAGCCTGGCCTTTCCATGCAAGATGGTTTCTACTCAGGAGGCTTGAAATTCCCAAATAATTTCTTAACAAGTCTATGTATTAAAGAGGGTAAGGGGCACCTGGGTGGGTCAGGTTAAACATCCAACTCTTGGTTTTGGCTCAGGTCATGATCTCACGGTTCACGAGGTTGAGCCCCGCATTAGGCTCTGTGCTGACCGTGCAGAGCCTGCTTGGGATTGTGTCTCTCCCTCTCTCTCTATCCCTCCCACCCCCCCCAGAAAAAATAAATAAATAAACATTAAAAAAAAAAGGATAGAGGCTTAGCGGAACGTGGACAGTGGTTGGGACGGTATCGGGTGCTAAGAAGAAGGAGCCAGCGTGAGCATCAACAGCAAAGGTGGATCCACCCGGCGTTTGGACTTGCACTTGGGGGAGAGTGAAAAAGGAGGGCAGCACTGTAAGGTCCCGGGAGCTTATGGTTTAGTTAAGGAGACCCCAGTCAGTCAGCAAACAAACACTGACTACCTTCTACGAGCCCCGCCCCTACAGTCCAGCTCCAGGAGCCCCATCCCCAGCTCAGAAAAGAAGGCTTCCACAGAACGGGGTCACTAGATGGCGTGGGGTCGAAGCGGAACCCGGAGGGTTCAGCCACAACAGCTGCAAGATAAACGCTTAAAATATGCATTCGATAAAGTATGACGAGAGGATTCTGTTGCTTTGGGGACACGCAGAAGGGCAGAGTGGTCTGTGCAATACAGACACGGAGGCCTTCTCTTCCCAGGCGGGATTTCGAGCTGGGTGTAAGGGAACTGAGCCCCAGCTAGGTGGAAAAGTCTAGAACCCTGGTTGAGACCAGGGCGGGGAGGGGCACTTGGTGAAACCGAAGGGGTGTTCAGTCAGTTGATCGACGGTTATAGGGTTGTGTGGGGCTCTGATTTCAGCCGGAGGATCTGGAGGGGTGGACACACCCTGAGTTTAGGGACCCCCGGTTTGGTAGGAGAGACGGGAGGCCCCACGAGAAAAGACGCAAAGGCACTGTGGTGGGACCGAGTACCTGAGTGCGCGCAGATAGGTACGAACTCCGGTCTTGAGGGCCCGCGGGGACCTGAGATGCTCGTCCGGGCTCCGGAGGGGCTGGTCAGGGCGGGCTTCCAGACGGGCCAACGGCGCTTGCTCTGGGCCAGTTCGTTGCAATGGGTGTGACCTCCTTCTTCCCGTGCCAGGACGGCTTCCATCAAGCACAGTCCAACCTGACGTTCCTGTCGATCCTGAAGGAGCCTTACCAGGAGCTGGCCTCCATGCGCCCGAGGGACATCTCCAGTAAGCTCCCCAAGCTCATCAGTCTCATCCGCATCATCTGGGTCAACTCTCCGCACTACAACTCCCGGGAGAGACTGACCTCCCTCTTCCGGAAGGTGTGTGTCCGCAGGGGTGGGGCGGAGGGCTTTGGGGGAGGGGCCGCAGGGACCCAAGGCAGATCTGCTGAAGGTCCCCCCCCCCCC
>NW_027527456.1:647801-648152 GCF_008692635.1 Crocuta crocuta | reverse complement strand
AAATTCAAATGTCACTATTAGAAAGTTTTATTGGACCAGAGCCACGCTCACTTGTTTGTGTGCTGTCTGTGGCTGCTTTCCTGCTACAATAGCAGATTTGAGCAGCTGCAACAGAGAGCGTATGGTCCAGAAACCCTAAAATATTTGCTAGCTGGTCCTTTCCAGAAAAAGTTTACTGAACCCTGATTTAAACTCCCTTCCCAGCCTGGCCTTTCCATGCAAGATGGTTTCTACTCAGGAGGCTTGAAATTCCCAAATAATTTCTTAACAAGTCTATGTATTAAAGAGGGTAAGGGGCACCTGGGTGGGTCAGGTTAAACATCCAACTCTTGGTTTTGGCTCAGGTCATGA
>NW_027527456.1:640790-647671 GCF_008692635.1 Crocuta crocuta | reverse complement strand
CCAGGAACCTACCTAGATAAATTTGTATTTTGTTCTTCTTTTTTCTTTAATGCATTTTGGGGACTTTGGAAAAGAGTTGATAGACCTCCAGACTTCTCATCTGGTCACAGGGAACTCATGACTCACATGTGCCTTGATGTTTAAAAAAACAAGCTTTAGAATGACAAATGACTGAGAATAAGGTAGCCTTTAAGAAAGTACGGAAAAGTTCATCTGGTCCAACTTCTGGTATCTCTTTTTTGAAGACAGAGATTTGTTGGGGATGAGGAGAAGCAGTAAAATATGTAGGCTGCTGATTATTTTTTGTTTACTCAGTCTCTAGATAGATATTTATGGCTTTAGTCACTGGACTGCTGAAATGTGGCAGAGAAGAAAAGATACGCGAGGTGAACAGACTTGAAGGGAAGTTTTGTTTCCACAGCTCTGAAGCAGCAGTGGACAGAATCATTTCATAGAGAGGGGTTCTGATTCTGAATTAAACCATAGGCAGTAGACTCAAATGGCCGCTGTCTTGATGTTAGTATTGTTTACCCTAAAGCAGAGCTAATCAGCTCAAGAAACACATTTATAACATTCCTAATTTCTGTTTAAGGAATAGTTTTAGGAGGTTCTTTGCCCACATGGGCAGGACTTGACCCTAAAGGATATAAGAAGTGTTCTGCTCTGATCTGATCAGTGACCTAACTCAGATGTCTGTCTCTGTTAATGGCTCTGAAGGATATTTTTCTGAAAGCCTGAGGGAGCTGGACTTTCAGATGTTTCTTTACTTAAGGATTACTTCCAAATACCACCATGGATTTATCCTCCTTGATTTTATCTCAGTCCTTCTTGAACCTGTTTACATTTTCATTCTGTTCCACTTCTTGAGCTGCTGAGTTCTCCAAGTTCCCTAAGCATTGCTCAAAGTCCTGCTTTCTTTTTGATAAAAATTCCCTTTAGGTTTTATGGAGTGCCCCTTTGTTACTTTTATTCTGTGATAAGGTGAGTGAACTCGAGTTCTGTACTCTTCTTGAGGCTTATATATTTCTGCTTCATCCTTCCAGAGCAAGATTTCTCAGCCTTGGCAGTATTGGCAGTTTGGGCCAGATCTACGTGTGCATTATAAGCCACTGTCCTGTGGGTTGTTGGGTGCTTAGCAGCCTCCGAGGCCTCTAACCCCATAGCTGCCAGTAACCCCCCACCCCCAGTCATGACAACCAAAAATGCCTCCAGATATTGCCACGTGTCCCTTGGAGGATAAACTGCCTTCCTTTTGGAACCACTGCTTTAGAGATTTGTCTTCCAAACTGCAAAGTTTTGTGCTTTTTGGACTACGTTTATGATATGAAGGCTTGTCTTGGGCACCTGTGTGGCCCGGTTGGTTAATTGTCTGGGTCTTGATTTCAGCTCAGGTCATGATTTCACAGTTTGTGAGATTGAGCCCCCTGTCAGGCTCTGCGCTGACAGCATGGAGCCTGCTTGAGATTCTCTCTCTCCCTTTTTCTCTCTCGCCCCACCCCCAAAATAAATAAACTTAAATATGGAGGCTTCTCTATCCAATTGATTGTATTATACTTTTCTGGATTTTTCCCAACTCTGGTTAATGTCCATCTTGAATGACAGTGACAGCTATTTTTATAGTTTCAGTGTTTCAGGTCAGCTGTATCATTTGTGAACGGCATGAGGAACAGATACCTTGAAATCTTAGAAGTTTTTTTTTTCTAACTATAAATGTACTATAAAAATGTGGGCAGTGGAAAAAATTGGAAAGACTATTTTTACCACCCCCAATCCATCACTTTAATTTTACTAATGTAACTAATGTTAGTAAATTGGTTTATGGCCTTCATCTATTTTCTATATATTTTATTTCATAGATGTAGTCTCCCTAAAGCAATATTTATACTGTTTTTTTCCACTCAATATTTTAACATAAATGTTTCCCTTTATACCATGTTTTAAGTGATTGAATGAAATACATGAATATGCTTTAATTATTCCTCTTTTGTTTGATAGCTAGGTTTCATTTATTTTTATTGTAGAGTTTTTAAAATTTTTATTTATTTTTGAGAGAGAGAACACAACCGGGGAAGGGGCAGAGAGAGAGGGAGACACAGAATCCAAAGCAGACTCCAGGCTCTGAGCTGTCAGCACAGAGCCCGACGCGGGGCTCGAACCCACGAACCACGAGATCATGACCAGAGCCAAAGTCACATGCTTAACCGACTAAGCCACCCCGGCACCCCCATTTTAGAATTTTGATGGACATTTTTGTTCATAATTTTTTTTTGTGCTTTGGATTATTTTTCAAAGATGAATGTTGGAAGTAGAATTCCTGGGTCAAAGGGTGTGAATATGTTTAAAGCAGAGCCTTAGATTATTTTTTAAACTCCTACATGGCTCCACAGAGAGTAGTGAAAAGGAGCTCCTTGCACTGACCGTGCATTTCAAAAGTCTGTCTCCTGGGCATATAGAAGGAAAAGGCTGTGTTTAAGTTAATCACTTTTCCTTGCCTGCCTGCTCTTATGTGAGAATATTAATGGTGAGTCAAGTAGCCACCAAACCACAGACTTAGATTCCAGTTCCAAATAATCCCAGTTGGGTTGACTTCCAGACAGTGCTCCTTTAAAAGGGAGTTTCACCCAAGGAAGGCATTTACTTTATACATTTGTATTTTGCCTGGCTTACAGTCACTGTTAAAATAAATCAGCATGCTGTTAATCATTTTGGTTGAGATTGTAGTAGGAATAAGGTCTGAAAACTGCCATCACATTACCATTCCCAAGGGTGCAAAGTGAGGGCTGGCACACATTTCATTTCTGCCAAAACAAAGGAATACTCACTGTGGGAGGTAAGGAAGAAAAGAATGCCTTTATAAAGTCTCTACCCTGCAAAGAGGGCTAGTAAATAAACAGCTGAATAATATATCCAAAATAAGACATTGAGGCACATCGTGAAGTTACTCGACATTGCACTGTACTTACTTATGGTTTTGTTGAACACAAAATTTTATTCTGAAGTACTTTTTTTTTTTCTAGGAGAGAGAGAGAGAGAGACAGCGTGAGCAGGGGAGGGTCAGAGAGAGAGGGAGTCACAGACTGAAACAGGCTCCAGGCTCTGAGCTGGCAGTCAGCACAGAGCCCGATGCGGGGCTCGAACCCACGAACCACGAGATCATGACCTGAGCGAAAGTTGGACGCTTAACCGACTAAGCCACCCGGGCGCCCCTATTCTGAAGTACTTTTAAATGTATACCACTTTAATGAAGATTCACATATTGTCTTGAGCGTGGATGCCTAGAAGCAGAGCCTGAGACAGTATTTGGAGGGACATGATGTATTGAGGGAGTGCTGGCAGGAAAACTGATAAGGGAGGGAAGATGAGAGGTTAGGGAAGAAGGAGCTCAAGTGAGGATATGGTCTTAGGAAAGTCTAGCCTTATCATGTTTTGGTTGGGGGGTTGTGGGGGGAGAGATGTAGAACAATTAATGGCTGCTGGGCTCCCTGGAGAGGAAAACTGGGAGAGTATGATCTCCCTGACAGGACTCCTGTACTTTGCNATGGGTAAAGGGGATCTGGATGGGGCACCAGAGCATCTATTACTCTTTTGAATGTTTACTTTGTACAAGACACTATGCTAAGACTTGGGAGTAAGAGATGAATATGACATAGTCCCAGCTTNAGGAATGACCATGTAAAGAACATTTGCAGTGTAAGTAAGGTGCTTTTTACACTGATAAAAGCATGCACAGAGACTGGGATAGAAAACAAAGGAGTGAATAATTGTGGGAGAGGGATGTCTGGAGAGTTTCATTGAAGGGATCCAACAAGTGGGTAGGACCAGGTTAGGGGACCTGGTCAGGGTTAACAGAGAAAGAACTGTAGACAGAAGGACGAGCTCCGTGCAAAGGCTGGCAAGTATGAAATATGAAGTGTTCATGGAATCACATTGGGCCTAGAACGTGCTGGAGGTAGGGGAGCAGCAGCTGATGAGGCCTGACAGATTGGAGCCAGAATACTGACTGGGCCTCGAAGGTCATGCTGAGGAGGCTGGTCTGAGAAGGGGCAGCCTTCCTGCTGTCATCCACCCAGCCTGCCTAAGGTCTCAGGGTCAACTTGGAGTGCCCAGGCCCGATGTACCTGCCAGCATTGCCCCCTGGTGGCCGTGTGGCTCCCAGCATGTCCCTTAAACATTTCTGAGCCCCAATTTCCTCATCTGTAAAATGGCTGGTTAATGGTAATATTTATAGGACTGTTGTGATTAGAAATAATAAGTAAAGACAGATCTAAAGATTTACTATCATTGTGCGGCATTTACTGTTCTTTGTAATTTTAAAGCGACAGTGCTGTCACAGAAATGGATAGACCGATCAATGTGCTCTAACAGCCCAAACCAAAAAAAAACTTGTTTGCTTCGTTTTTTTTCTAAAAATCATTAATAACCCACTTTCTTATTTCCCAGGAATGGTGTTACTAGTGAGTCTGTTTCCTAGACTCTCTATTGATAATTCAGGATTTTTTGTTTCCATCTTTCATAAAGAGTGAATGTTACTGTAATAGTTTTAAAAAACAAAATTTGGGGGATAAAACATAAAAGAGACTTTTTTTTAATACCTATAGGACTTTAATGGAACTGTGCTAAAATTTGAAAACACTTCAAATACAAATAGTAAACTAGAGAAATCTCTCATCTAGTGTATTAATAATTATCAAGCTTAACTGAGAAAAACACATTCCAATACCAAATTAGAGACTCTTAAATATAGAGAAGAAACTGAGGGATGGATGGGTTCTGGGTGGGTGCATATGCTAAATAGGTGAGGGGCATTAAGGAAGACACTTGTTGGGAGGAGCACTGGGTGTTACACAGGGGATGAATCATTCCTGATTCCTGGAACCTACTTCTGAAATCATTATTGCACTATATGCTAACTAGGTTGGATGTAAATTTAAAAATTAAATTAAATTTAAAAAAAAAAAGCTAAAAAAAAAAACCCAGAAAATATTGTAGATTCTTAAATATTTGCACCTCCCTCAGTCATGAACAGTTTTATAACAAACATAAAGAATAGGATATTACAGGGGCACCTGGGTGGCTCAGTCGGTTGAGTGTCTGACTTTGGCTCAGGTCGTGATCTCATGGTTTTTGAGTTTGAGCCCCGCGTCCAGCTCTGTGCTGACAGCTCAGAGCCTGGAGCCTGGGTGTGTGTGTGTGTGTCCGTGTCCGTCCGTCCGTCCCGTGCGTCCAGCTTTGTGCTGACAGCTCAGAGCCTGCTTCGGAGTGTGTGTGTGCGCACGTGCATCAGAAAAAGTGGAAAAAAAGAATAGACTATTACAGAAAATGGAAATCACTATGTTGTATACCTGACACTAATATAACACTGTATGTTAACTAACGAAAATTAAAATTAAAACATACATACATACATGCATACATACATACATAAAAACATTCATTCACTCATTCATTCATGAAAAGAAAATGGAGGTACTGTTTTAGCCAAGTACCTAAGACCAGGACTTCAGATGAGAGGAATATCTTTCTTATAAGAAGTTGTGGGTCTCTTGAAACTCAGGGAAGTGAGGAGATAGGGTACAGTCCATGCTCAGTTGACTTTCTTCACTGAGAATTTATGGAGAATAAAACCATTTCCTCTATGGTATATGCTACTTTCGATCCCAATATGAATTATCCATCTGGAGGTAATGTTTAGTAGACACAGAACATTTCTTTTGCTAACTCTTCTTGACTCTGCCTAAAAATTCTCATTGGTAAAATGTTAAAATAATTTTTAAAGGTTTTTTTTTTTTTTTTTTTTTTTTTGAGAGAGTGAGAGAGACTGCACAAGTGGGGAAAGGGCAGAGAGAGAGGGAGACACAGAATGTGAAGCAGGCTCCAGGCTCTGACCTGTCAGTACAGAGCCTAATGCCGGGCTCGGACTCGCAAACCATGAGATCATGACCTGAGCCGAAATCAAGAGTAGGTCACTTAACTGACTAAACCACCCAGGTGCCCCAGTGACATGTTTAATTTTTAAAGAAATAGCCAAATTGTTTTCTAGAGTAGTTGTACCATTTAACGTTCCCACCAGCAGTGTATTAGTGCTAAGTTTCTTCAAAACTTCACTGTTTGAATTTTAACTACTTTTTAGTTCAGCCATTGTGGCTTTAATTTGCATTTCCCAAATGGCTAATGATATCGAATATCTTTTCATGTGCTTATTTGCCATGTATATTGCCTTTTTTTTTTTGATGTTTTATTTATTTCTAGGAGAGAGAGAGAGAGACAGCGTGAGCAGGGGAGGGTCAGAGAGAGAGGGAGTCACAGACTGAAACAGGCTCCAGGCTCTGAGCTGGCAGTCAGCACAGAGCCCGATGCAGGGCTCGAACCCACGAACCGTGAGATCATGACCTAAGCGAAAGTTGGACGCTTAACCGACTAAGCCACCCAGGCACCCCTGCCATATATATTGCTTTTTGATGAAATGTCTGTTCAAGTTTTTTTGCCTGTTTTTAAGTCATTTGTTTCCTCACTGTTGAGTTTTGAGAGTTCTTTACATATTCCTGATACAAGTCCATTGTTGGATCTGTGGTTTGTAAAGATTCTGTCCTGCTCCATAATTTGTTTTCATATCTTCTCAACAGTCTTTTGCAGAACTCGTTATTTTGTTTTGTTTCTCGTTTTGATGGAAGTGAATTTTTCTTTGAGAGATCATGCTTTTGGTGTCAGGTTAAAGAACTCTTTGCTTAGCCCCAGATCCTGAAGATTGTCTCCTATGTTTTTTTGAAAGTTTTATAGTTTCACATTCAAGTCCAAGTCCATGATCCATTTTGAGTTAATTTTTGTATCAGGTATGAGACTTAGTTTTTGAGAATATTTTTTTTTGGGGGGGGGGACTATGG
>NW_027527456.1:640591-640745 GCF_008692635.1 Crocuta crocuta | reverse complement strand
TTGTGCAAGGACAATTTGTTGAAAATGCTGTCTTTCTTCCATTGAATAACTTTTCTACCTTTGTCAAAAATCTATTTGGCATATTTGTGTGGGAGTACATTTGCTTTTAATAGTGCAAAAAGATAATAGATTGTGGTAGGCAGAATACTGTATG
>NW_027527456.1:639706-640487 GCF_008692635.1 Crocuta crocuta | reverse complement strand
GACTATGTTAGGGTACATGGCAAAGGAGAATTAGGGTTGCTAATCAGATGGCTCTGAAATGCAGACAGTATCCTGGATTTGCTGGGTAAGCCTGATGTAATCACAAGGGCCCTTAAAAGTGGAGGGAGGAGGCAGAAGAGAGGGTCAGAGAATGAAATGTGATGACAGAAGCAGGGTCAGAAACATGCGGTGTTGCTGGCTTTAAAGGAACACCTTTAAAGGGTTCCTTCTTCCTTTAGAGGAAGATGGCCAGGATCCAAGGAATGTGAGTGGCTTCTAGAAGATGGAAAAGGCAAGGAAATGCATTCTCTGCTTGAGCCTCCAGAAAGGAACACAGCCCTGCTTATAGCTTGATTTTAGCCCAGTGATGATACCTGTAGCCGACTTCTGCCCCACCGAACTGCAAGATAATAAATTTGTATAGTTTTAAGCCACTGAGTTTGGGGTAACTTGTTACTGCAACAATAAAATAGTAATAAGTGGCTATTTGAGAAAAGCTCTCAGGCCATAGCATTTATCTGGAACGGTTCATATGTGGCACAAAGCAATGGTAACAGACAAATTGCTCAATAGGGAATAAATGCATTCAATAGGGAATAGTTACGAAATATATTACTTTTATTTTTGTTTCAGTTTTTGCATTCATTGTGAATTCATTTAAATTACATATTAATATTCAATGGGAAGTGTTTTGTTATTTTTTGGCTTTGTTTGCATTTCAGAACAGTGTTTGAATGTCTTAAGTTTTGCACTAAGGAGCCAAATCCAGCCCCCCCCCCCA
>NW_027527456.1:638598-639663 GCF_008692635.1 Crocuta crocuta | reverse complement strand
TTCAGGGGCACCTGGGTGGCTCAGTTGGTTAAGCGACCGACTTTGGCTCAGGTCATGATCTCGCAGTCTGTGGGTACAAGCCCCGCGTCAGGCTCTGTGCTGACAGCTCAGAGCCTGGAGCCTGTTTCAGATTCTATGTTTCCCTCTCTCTCTGACCCTCCCCCACTCATACTCTGTCTCTCTCTGTCTCAAAAATAAATGTTAAAAAATAAATAAAAAATAGTCTTCAACTTTCACAATGTGTACAAACATTGAGTCATTATGTTGTATACCTGAAACTAATATAACCTCATGTGTCAGTTATCTCTCAATTAAAAAAATACTCAGTTGACTTTAACAGTAGGACAAATAGAATTTTGATTAATGATTTTGATATCTTTGCCAATCCTATTTTTTTTTAATAACAGCTTTTATTGAGATATAATTTACATACCATACAGTTAAGCCATTTAAAATCTACAATTTCAGGGCATGTGAGTGGCTCGGTTGGTTAAGCATATGACTCTTAATTTCAGCTCAGGTCATCATCTCACGGTTCCGGAGATTGAGCCCCACATTTGGCCCTGCACAGGCCGTGAAACCTGCTTGAGATTCTCTCTCTCCCTCTCTCTCTGCCGACCCCCCCACCCACTCACTCTCATGCATGCACTCTCTCAAAAATTAAAAATACATAAAATGTACAGTTTCATAATTCTTAATATACTCGCTGGTATGTGTAAATGTTCCTAAAGAGCACTTTGAGTATCTTATCTCACTGCCTTCTGATTTCATGGCTTCTGATGAGAAGTCAACTGTTCATCTTGTTGGAGTTACCTTGTAAGGGAGGAGTCCCTTTTCCCTTGCCACTTGGAAGATTCTCTCCTTGTCTGTAGTTCTACCGTGACGTACCTGTTTGTGGGTCTCTTTGCACGTGGTAGTGGTGGTGGCAGTATAGATTACTTAGTTTGTTGAGCTTCCTGAATGTGCAAATCAGTGTTTTCCAGTAAATTTGGGGATTTTTCAGCCATAGTTTTTTTGAATATTCTTTTCTGCTTTTTTCTCCCTTCTTTCCTTCTGGTACTCCCG
>NW_027527456.1:635480-638583 GCF_008692635.1 Crocuta crocuta | reverse complement strand
AAATGTCTGTGGAGGCTTGCCATAAGGAGTACAGGCTCATTTCTGTGCCCATAGGCTGAAACCAACACAGAACAGCTACTTGAAGTTCATTGAGCTTCTTGGATGTTTAATGTTTTGTTTTATCAGATTAGAATATTTTCTCTCTTTTATTTATTTTTCCTTGCTCCTTTTTCTCTCTACTCTCCTTCTGGTCCTTCATTATGTAAATTTTGGTACATTGAATGGTGTCCCACATTTCTCTGAGGCTTTGTTTTTCTTCATCTTTTTTCTCTTCTGTTCTTTGGCTTGCATAATCTCTATTGATCTATTTCAAGTTCACTAATGTTTATTCTTCCAGTTCAGATCTACTGTCGGGCCCCTTTAGTGAATTCTTAATTTCAGTTATTGTACTTTTCAATACCAGAATTACCATTTGATTCTTTTTTATACTTTCTACCTCTTTATTAATATCCTTACTTCCTTTACTTCTTTAATCATGGGGGTTTTTTTTTAGTTCTTTGAATATATTTATATGGCTAAATTCTTTTAATATTTACTTTTGAGAGAGAGTGAGAGCTGGGGAGGGACAGAGAGAGAGGGAGACACAGAATCCGAAGTAGGCTTCAGGCTCTGAGCCAGCTGTCAGCACAAAGCCCAACGCGGAGCTCAAACTCACGAACTAGGAGATCATGACCTGAGCTAAAGTCACGGTCTGAGTCACCCAGGCGTCCCTTTTATGGCTACTTGGAAGTCTTTACCTATTATATCTGGTTGCTCTGACAGGCAGTTTNATTTGCTTGTTTTCTTCTTTAAGGACAGACTGGATTAAATATTTTACTGGAGTCTATGTACTCCCCATCTTTGCCCTGCAGTGTAAGTCTTGATGTTTCTTAGAGGTGCAGTCTTTGGCATGCCCCGGTCACCTGGGGAGGCTACTGGTTTTGGCAGGGCTCTTGTGGACTGTCTTTTTCTCACTACACTGAGCTGTTAAACTGAACTACTTACTGGTTGATTGCTCTGTTGTTTTTAATAATTCCCTGGGACATAAATGGCTATGCAGACTGATCCAGTCAAGTTGGGGCTCCTTTGAAGGGATAGTTCCTGAAGTAAGTATTTGAGATTTTTTTCTGACCCCCAGACTATTCCTCCTGGCTGAAGTCAACTCCACTGGGGAGAGATTTGGAGCCCTCTATTCTGTGGTCCGCTTCTCCCCCTGGGAAAAATCTCAGAGCCACAGCTCCAGGGTGGGGGGTGGGAGCCGATGATGTACTTCCTTCTGAGTGGCAGCCCCAGGTCTCCTAGGTTTGCCTCTCCTGACATAGCATGCCCACTCGATGAGCTGGAGTCAGGGCAGTTGGAACCTCTGTCGTCTTGGTGGCACCACACGCAAGGTGTAGCCCCCATCCCAGGAGTGGGGGGGAGAACAAAGGCCCCACCTTGCAGCTCCCCTTGTCTAAAACTTAGCCTCAGCAACAGATGGCTGGGGCCAGATGAAAAACGCTGACACCCTGCTCCTCCCAGGAAGAAAGCCTTACAACTGGGAGCTGGGGGAAAGAGAGCTCTGTGACCTTGGCCGCACCGGTCTGGTGTGAGATCTGTGCTGGGAAAAGGGGTGAAGGAGAGTGGTTCTAGGTCCATATACCACAAATTCTTTCTTTACTTACTGAGTTTTAGTCGATTTTCTTTAATAAATGCTGCTTCATTTGCTGTCTGCCCTTTGAGCCATTTCCAGAGATTTTAAGTGAATAGTCTTTTGTTTATTTTTTGAGTAATTTTCACCAGTTTCACTGTGAAGCGGGTTGTTGAAGCTCTTCACACTCTCATGCCAGAAATGGAACTTTCCTCTATTAGTCTTTTTAACATACAGTTTTGTTTCCGTTACTCTCTGATTGTTCACAGTGGCCCTGTACTTGGGTTTCTATCTCCTTGGTAGATTGTGAGTGGCTCAGAAGCAGTAGTCCTGACCTTTATTCCTTGTGGAATCGTGATTGCCCCTAATAGCATCTTGTGTACTGTGGCACATAAAAGAATGTCAGTTACTGATTGTATCACTGTCTTTACTTTCCATTTTTTTCCATACTTCCATTGTAACTTGTAATGCCTTCCTTTTTTCTTATACTCTAGTGCCCGTATGTTGCCAGAAAAGTGGCGCCTCTTTTTTATCTGCCATTGGCCACACACACACACACACACACACACACACACACACACACAAAGAAGGGCACTGAAATTTTAGTCAAAACCATTATGCATTTTTCACAGTATATAGGTGCTTTTTTATAATAGTCGTTGTGATGTAAATATAGATATAATTTTTAAATTAGGCTAGTTGGGGGATGGGGACAGGGAGAAAGAAAGGGGGAAAGAGGCAGACAGAAAAGCAGTGTGGTTGTGCTCTTAAATGTAGGACATGCCTCACTTGTTGACCTTGACAGCTCTGCCTTACAAATGCTTTTCCCTTTCCTGTTCCTCCCGGACTGGACAGGGATTCCCTGGCTGGTGATGGCCCCATGGCTACCTGCCTTTCTTTGTGACACAGTGGTATGACCACATCTGAGGCTCCAGCCAATTCTGGACCATTGATCCACTGCTGCTTGCGCTTCCTCCTGAGGATCCTATGTGGCCTCCCCAGTCTTTGGCACCCTCTGTACTGGAAAAGGTGATAGCACTCTTCTCCCATCACTGTAGGTCATTTGAGAATACTCTTGACAGAGATCATTTGATTTGTGTGATTGCCTGCTGCTGCTCCTTGGGATCTACAGGGCGGTGTCGACTGCCCCCTGGGATGGATGTCGTGTGTGTCGATTGTTTTATTCGGTGTTGTTCTCTTTCCCAGGATGCTCCAGGATGAAACGCCACAGAACCCTCAGCAGCAGTGACAGTTCAGATGAGTGTGAGTAGAACTGGCCGACAGTTGGCAACCTCTGTATCTGTGTTCTTTGAGGATTTATTCTTTGACTTAAGCTGTTTCATGTTTCTCTCATTGGTTAACAAAATGTTTCTAGCAAAGAAAGCTTGGGGTACTATTTTTCTTATTCATTTAAATTTCATTAGAAATAGATACATTAGGTGGGAGAATTGGGTTTCTTTTGTGGCTTTGTGCCTTTTTTTTTTTTTTTCACTT
>NW_027527456.1:633446-635266 GCF_008692635.1 Crocuta crocuta | reverse complement strand
AGCCAAAGATAATAATGATTTAAACAGTGCTTTTCTAGAAAGGACAAAAAAGTACAGGAGCATAAACTGTAAGCCCTATAAGTCTAATTGTAACTCAGGTATTAAATGTTTGATGGGATGAATCATCATTTGTAAAAGACAATAACCTCATTAACAGTAGCATTGAATTGGGGGGGGGGGCTGAAAGATGCAGGTTACTTGCCTCACATTTTTAGTTTTTCCACTTGCTTTTGAAGATACTATTTCTCCAGGTGGAACATGAATCATGTTATTCCAAAGTGGTGTGAGGTATGATTACACCAAATCAAATCTCCTCAGCATTAGCAGTGTCGAAGCTTTTACATGATGGGAGGTCATCTGTAAATGTCGTTAAACTCCATTATGAGTCTTTCTTAATTGCAATTTAGCTGTTTTTCTCAGTGGTATGAGATCACTCTGCTCTTCTCCATAATACCTTTCATATTCTCTTGGATGACATTGAGTTATATAACATTTAGTACTATCAGCAAATAATAAGTCTCGGTGGTTTTTTTTTTTTCCCTGATTATCTTTTGCAGGTCCTTCCACTTCCTTCACTCCCAGCTCAATGTATAGGAGCAAGTCAAAAATTCCAAAACAACACAAGAAGCCTGCTGAGGTGAGATCAGATATTCAATTTTTAGACTTAGGCCTGTATACCTCCAATGCCCAGATATCAGAGGTGTGAGGATTAAACTACGTGCCAGTGGACAGATTTGTTTTCTTACGAACTTTTCAGTTTTTAGGAAAGATTCCATTTTCTTTTCCCTTTGGGAAAACAGTAACCTTCACACTGATTTCATTTTGGTGATGACACTTTTAAGTGCCTTGCTTTAGAATATGAAGCCTTCCCTAAGCAAGGATTCAAAGGGAAGTCAGAGTTGGGAGATGGGGAAGGACCCAAAGATCTGGGCTGTGATTGGAAAGAGCTAAATTGGCAGGTGGGAGGCAGTGCAAATAGAGATTGATGAGGAGGCTACGGATGGAGAAAGGAAGGGCTACATTGAAGATCTGGGCTGTGGGCTTTGATGGGTCTTTACATTCCAGCCCGAGGAGAATGCATCAGTCCTGTGAGGCTGGTCATCTTCTGCCCCAAGGACAGCAAAGTGCCAGGGTTCTATGGACTTGGTAATGGTTCAGTGGATCCTACAGACTTTTCCTCTGTGATAATTAAATGAGGAGAAACTGACATTGTGTCTTCACTTCTACGAGTAGACTTCCTTAGCTACAGAAGAAAAGGAGTATATTAGTTACCTATTGCTACATTGCAAATTATCACAAAATTAGTGGCTTAAAGGGGCACCTGGGTGGCTCAGTTAGGCATCCAACTCTTGATCTCGGCTCAGGACATGAACTCACAGTTCGTGAGTTCGAGTCCCACATCAGGCTCCACACTATTAGTGCAGGAACTGCTTGGGATTGTCTCTCTCCCTCTCTCGCTACCCCTCCCCTGCTCATGCTTGCGTGCANAAATCTAAAAAAAAAAACTTGAAAAAAATTAGTGGCTTAAATAGCATACATTTATTATCTCAGTCTCTGTGGGTCAGGAGTCTGGGCACAGCATCCCTAGGCTCTCTGTTCAGGGTCTTTCAGGGCTGCAGTCAGTGTGCTGACTGGGCTGTGTTCTAGAGGTTCTACCAGGAATGAATTCACTTCCAACTTCATTCGGGTTGTTGGCAGAATTCATCTCCTTGCAGCTAGAGGACTGAAGTCCTTGGTTCTTTGCTGGCTTTTTGATGGAAGACCGACTTTCCCCTGCCCCTAGAGACTCATAGTGTTTTTACCTTTTGGCCTTCTCCATA
>NW_027527456.1:626625-633327 GCF_008692635.1 Crocuta crocuta | reverse complement strand
CCTCTTGGCCTTCTCCATAGATCCTCTCAAAACATGGCAGCTTTACTTTTTCAAAGCCACTAAGGGGAGAGTCTTTGTTTTAAGACTAAGGATATGGTTTATCTTGATAAATGTTTCATGGGTACTTGTGTGCTGTTTATCATGCTGTTGTTGAGTCCTACTGGTTGAGTGTTCTTCAGTAGTTTTATCCTCCAACTGTAATTCTGGATTTGTGTATTTCTCCCCTCAGTTCTGTCAGTTTTGCTTTTTGGCAGTTTTGCTCTTTTGTTAGGTACATTCATATTTAGGACTGCTGTCTCTTGGTGAATTTAGCATCTCTTAGTGTCCCACTTTGTCTTTGATAGTTTTGTTTGCTCTGGAGTCGGCATGATCTAATATGAATATAGTTTCTGGCTTTCATTTGATTCACGTTTACATTGTATGTCTTTCCATCCTTTTACTTGTAACTTCTACATATGACTATATTTGAAATGGGTTTCTTATAGATGACATATAGTTGGGTCATTTTTTAATACACTCTTTCAATCTCTGTCTTTTAATTGGAGTATATAGGCCACTTATATAGCTAGTGTAACTTTTGGTATGATTTAGTGTAAGTCTGCCATTTTGTTGTTGGTTTTCTATTCTCTCTGTTCCTCTGTTTTGTTTTCTGTTCTTTTGTGGATTACTTAAATATTTTTTTGAATTCCAGGTTGATTTTTCTATAGTGGTTTTGAGTGTATATCTTTGTGTAGATTTTTAAAATATTTTCATTTTTAAAATCTTTATTTTTGTTTTTTTTATTATTTTTTTAATTTTTAATTTTTTACAAATAGTTTATTGTCAAGTTGGTTTCCATATAACACCCAGTGCTCATCCCCACAAGTGAGCAAAATAAGTCAGGCAGAGAAGGTAAAATATTTATTTTCGAAACAGGGAGAAAGAGAGAGCATGAGCAGGGGAGGTGCAGAGAGAGAGGGAGACACAGAATCCCAGGCAGGCTCCAGGCTCGAAGCTATCTGCACAGAGCCCGATGGTAGGGCTCGAACTCACAAACAGTAAGATCATGACCTGAGCCAAAGTTGGATGCTTAACCAACTGAGCCACCCAGGTACCCCTTTGTATAGATTTTTTTAAATGTTTATTTTTGAGAAAGAGAGCATGCATGAGTGGAGAGAGGGAGGAACAGAGGATCAAAAGCCAGCTCTGCCCTGACAGCAGAGAGCACGATAAGGGGCTCAAACTCCTAAACCGTGAGATCATGACCTGAGCCAAAGCTGGAGGCTCAACCAACTGAGCCACCAAGGCGCCTCTCTGTTTGTTCTGGTTTTTTGGTTCCTCTGTTTTATTTTCTGTTTTCCTGTGGATTACTTGAACATTTTTTTGAATTCCACGTTGATTTTTCTGTAGTGGTTTTGAGTATATATCTTTGTGTAGATTTTTAGTGGTTGCTCTCAGGAAGAATCCTTTAAAAAGGAAGACCTTTCAGTGTGGTCTCAACATTTTATCACTTCACGTGAAATACAGAAACCTTAACCACTGGGGCGTCTGGCTGGCTCTGTTGGTAGAGCATGCAACTCTTGATCTCATGGTCGTGAGTTCAAGCGCCACATTGGGTGTGGAGCCTTCTTAAGGAAAACAGAAATGGCTCCTTACCACCATCTAGGTTTGTTATCAACCCCCACCTTTATAATATAACTGTCTTACATATTTTCTCTACATACTTGGAGAACTATACTAAACAATGTCATAATATTTGCTTCAACCGACAAATGTAATATCTAAAGCTCAAGAGGAGGATAATCTATTTTATTTACCCATATTTTTACTCTTGTTCTTCCTCTGTTCCTGATGTCCCAACTTTCCTTTTGTTCATTTCCTTTCTGTTTGAAGAACTTCCTTTAGCTATTCTTTTAGGGTCAGTATGCTGGTGATCAGTTCTTCTGGTTTTCCTTAATTTGAGAATGTCTTGGTTTCACCTTCATTCCTGAAAGATATTTTTACTTGATACAGAATTCTGGTTGGACAGTACTTTTCTTTCTGCACTTGAAAAATGTGCTGCTTCCTGCTGGCCTCCATGGTTTCTGGTGAGAACTCTGTTCTCATTCAAATAGCCCCCCCACACACACCAGGTAATCAGTCATTTCCTTTCCTTTCCAGTTGCTCTCAAGACTTTTATTTGTCTTTATTCCCAAAGTTAGGTTATGATGTGCCTGGGCATGGATTTCTTTTGGTTTATCCTGCTTGGAGTTTGATCACCTTCTTGAATCTAAATTTATATCTTCTGCTAATTTGGGGCAATTTTCAGCCATTTTTTCTCCATCTATTTTTTCAGCTCCATCTGCTTTCTCCTCTTCTTTTGGGTCTTCAATTGCATGAATGTTAGAGCTTTTGTAATTTCCCCCCAGGTCCCTCAAACTCCTCTTTTTTTCAGTATACATTCTTTCTTTTGATCAGATTGGGTAATTTCTCTGATTCACTGATTATTTTTATTCTGTTCATTCCATTCTTCTTTTGAGCCTATCTCATGAGACTTTTATTTCAGTTATTGTATTAATCCATTTCAGTTTTTTTATTTGGTTATTCTTTACATCCTCTGTTTCTCTGCTGAAACTTTCAATTTGTTTCAAAAGTGTTTGTAATTTCTTATTGAAGCGTTTTTATGATGTCTGCTTTAAACTCCTCGTCCGACGATTCCAACTTCTGTGTCATCACAGTGTTGGTGTCTGTTGATTGCCTCTTCTCATTCCTAGCTCTTAGTATGATTGATTTCCTTTGGTATTCTGGGCTTTTTTGCTATTACATTATCAGACAGGAAGTCTTATTTAAATCTGTTTTAGCAGGCCTCCATACTAGCCAGGCCAGTGGGGAAGTGGGGTGCTGACTCTACCACCAGTTGCAAAATTCCTAGACTTCTTATCTTCTCTTATCTCTCTAGGAAGATAGTTCTGTTATCTCTCTGGAACAGAGGACATGTGTCTCCCTACAACTTGGTGGGGGTGGAAATCCCTACCTTGTTGCCTCTACTGATAACAGGGCGAGCAGTGGTGGTCAGGGGTACTGCATTACCGATGGGTGCTGGTGATAGTCCAGGCTCCCTATCTAGGCTCTGCTGATACCACAGTGAGGAGGAGGAGTACTTTGTTATTGTTGGGGAGAAGTGATTGTCAGGGCCTCTGAAGGGACTTCCACTGATGCCACCTCTGCCCTTTTCAAAAAATCACTTTATACATCTTTTATGAAATATAGCTCTTAAACCATACAGCTCATCTATTTAAAATGTATAATTTGGCAGATTTTAGTCCAGTCACAGAGTTGTATAACCATCACCACAGTCTANTGAGGGCTGCTTTATGTCCCAGTATGTGATCTGTCTTGGAGAATGTGCCAAGAGCATGCAACTCTTGATCTCAGGGTCGTGAGTTCAGGTGCCACACTGGGTGTGGAGCCTCCTTAAATAGGAAAAAAGAAAAGGAACCCTACCACCATCTAGGTTCGTTTGTCCATCCCCGCCTTTATGAAATAACTGTCTTAAATATTTTCTCTACATACTAGAGATGTATATATGGATCTGCCTGTTCTGGACATTTCATATAAATAAAGTCATATAGTATACAGCTTTTTGTGTCCGACTTCTTAAACTTAGCATAATGTTTTCAGGGTTCATCCATGTTGTAGCGTTTATCAAGTAGTTCCTTTCTTTTAATGACTGAATGATATTCCATTGTATGGGTATGTCACATTTTATTTAGCCATTCATTAATGACATTTTGGTGGTCTCCATCTTTGGAGTATTATGAATAATGCTACTATGAGCATTCATGTCCAAGTTTTTATGTGAACATATGTTTTCAGTCGCCTTGAGTATACACCTAGGTGTGGAATTGCTGAGTCATATGGTAACTCTAGTTAACTGTCTGAGGAAACACCAGGCTGTTTTCCAAAAGGGCCTCGTCAGTTTACACTCCTGCCACCAATGTAAGAGAGTGTTTGAAATTTGTTACTGCCGTGGTCACCAGGGACTTCTCTAATTCTTCTGTTTTTGTCTCCTGTCTTGGATTAGAGTCTTCCGTCTGTACGTGTCCTCCGAGAGAGTCTGTCTTTTGCAGCTCTCCCAGTATAAGCCACTGTCATCATCACTGGAGGCTTTAGCATGGTGGTAGAGTACTGGGGAGAGACGTCGTTCTCCAGCCTTCTGATTACATCTCAGTCCAGCAATAGAGGCCCTGTTTCTGGGGTGAGATGGGGCAAGTGTACGCTAGGGGTAGAGGTTTTTTGTCCCTGCCTCCTATTCCCCAGTCTGCCTGTAGCAGGTATTCTCTGGAATTCTCAGTCGCTGTCCTTAGAATTCTTCCATCTTCTAGATGAAGGCTTCTTCCCCATCCCCCCCACCCCCNACCCATACTCTTAAAGAGATGTTTTTTTAAAGCCAGTTGTGGGGCACTTGGGTGGCTCAGTCAGTTAAGGGTCGGACTTTTCGTTTTGGCTCAGGTCATGATCTCACTGTTTATGAGTTGAAGCCCTGCATCGGGCTCTGTGTTGGCAGCACAGAGCCTGCTTAGGTTTCTCTCTCTATCCCTCTGTGTCTGCTCCTTCCCTACTTGCACTGTCTCTGTCTCTCTCAAAAAATAAATAAACTTTAAAAAAATAAAAAATAAATAAAAAGCCAGTTGCCATAGAAAAAGCACATAGTACCAGATGATTAATTTGAATGTATTAAAAAGTCTTCTATTCTTTCTAAAAAGCCAGGATATTTTCACATATATTAGTCTGACTAGTCTATAAAACGTATCAATCTATCTTAAAGGATTGATAGCATATCATCTGTAGTTCCAGAGTCTCATTTATTATGTCCAAGACTTTCATAGCAACCAAGTGAAAGCTCGCATATTTTAACTCAGCCGAGAACACTGCAATACCCTCAGAGAGTGCCTGTTTGCGTCACTTTACCTGTATTTCTTGATTGATTCTTTGGTTTTCTGACCCACAGGAGACCAAAACTACCAAACTTGCAAATACACACTTACTGTACAAAAAAGGGACAGTGAGGGACGGGAGAAACACTTGCAAAGTAAACCTCAGATGTCATCTCTTGTGTGAAAATCGTCCCGATCTCCAACCAGACTCCGTTGCTCCCCCTCTTCCCTTGCCAGGACGCATACACCTCTGTTTGGTAGTGGGTAAGGGGTGTAATCAGACCTACCTAAGCCGCCCCAAAGTACATTGCTTTATGGTAATTGATGTTTCAGTTGATGTCAACCCCAAGCCATCAAAAATGTCCTGTTTGTTCTTTATAAGAAAACTGAGGTCTGTTTTAACTATTTGAAAAATATTTCTGTGAAGAAATATTTACATGATCTTTAAAGTTTTCAACTTAGAAATTGAACAAGCTTTGCTCCGTTGGCAAAACTGGTGTGGGACACAGTGTCCTGACAGTACAGGGTACCTTCATCGGCATGTAAGAACAGGCTTGTATTCTTTACCAGGTTTTCTCTGCTTCAAGAGGCCAGTTCTTTTAGATGACCTGCATGTCTTTTTTTTTTTTCACCTCAAGAATGTGTAATTCTAAGAAAATCAGAGAAGTTCTCAGAATCTAAGAAATTACAGTTAATTTCTTTTGATTAAATATAGTTAACCACATTGCAACTGGGGGTTTTTTTGGTGCTCTTGGGGTGTCTCATCAGTTTGTGGTCATTTATGTATAGTTTCAGATTTAAGTGACTGTGAATCACAACGAGTCTGTTTCTTTGCTACATTCACATGGACCAGACAGTTTTCCCGTTTGTGTCATACAGGAAGTAAATGTTTTTTTTGGCTTTTCCTCTAAAAAAATGTCACAGAAATGTTCAGACTAGCTGTGCTTTAAGAAGCTGCCCACTGAGAGATGTTAATGAGAGCAGTAAGAGCCAGAGCTGTCCGTGAAGGACATTTTCATTTTGTGGCTCTGGCAGGTTAGGCATTGATATTCTAATCGAATTCATAGTGAGGCCTCCTTTGTTTCTGCAAGCATCTGAGGGGCCAAGATGTACATGCCCTGTTGGACTTGGCATAGCTTCTGGGCTGTATGTTAGCCTGTGAATCCCCTCTTTGACCATAAATGAGCAGATATCTGGTAAGTACAAAGGTTTTTTGTTTCAGGAACTTTTGGGGAAACTACCAGTGCATGTAAAATAGGCACACAATTAAGAACTTCTAAAACTTCTCAACTTCATTACCTAGGTCAGTGTCAGCATCTCGTTCCTTCATTCATAATCTTTCAGTTAGCATCAAATGTCAGGCTTTATTTTTGCGAAGTTTCTGTGTTACCTTGTGGCCTAAAGAGTGTTTTNTCCCGTCTTTGGGGGCCAAACCATGCACATTTTAGTTGAGCCGTGAGCTCACATCTCCTTTATCCTATCGATGATTACTCTATGGACTAGATAGGAGAACTCAGCTACATACTTCCTTCTGCTTTTAGAAGTAAAGCTGGGACAGTGATGATGATAAGAGAATAATAACTGCAGCTAGAATTTGTTTTAGCACTTACCACGAGCCCAGTATCATGCTATGCCCTTTATGCAAACTCATCCATTTACTTCTTAAAACACATGTTTTTATTACAGGGTGTTTTTATTATCCCCATTTTATTTTTATTTTATTTTTTTTAATGTTTTTTTTATTTATTTTTTTTTTATTTCTAGGAGAGAGAGAGAGAGAGAGAGAGAGAGCGTGCGCAGGGGGGGG
>NW_027527456.1:618901-625541 GCF_008692635.1 Crocuta crocuta | reverse complement strand
TGAGCAGGGGAGGGTCAGAGAGAGAGGGAGTCACAGACTGAAACAGGCTCCAGGCTCTGAGCTGGCAGTCAGCACAGAGCCCGACGCGGGGCTCGAACCCACGAACTGCGAGATCATGACCTAAGCGAAAGTCGGACGCTTTAACCGACTAAGCCACCCAGGCGCCCCTTATTATCCCCATTTTAGAGATGAGTAAATGGAGACACAGAATTTAAATAATTTGTCCCAAATTAGTTGGCGAATCCAGTAGACCAGTCTGGGTTGTCTGTCCCTCATCCTCTATTCCTCTCTTTTTTTTTTTTTGAGAGGGAGAGATAGAGTGACAAGCAGGCTCCGCACAGTTGGCACAGAGCTGGACGCAGGGCTCAGTCTCACAGACCATGAGATCGTGACCTGAGCCAAAATCAAGAGTCGAACCACCCAGATGCCCCCATATTCCATTCTTTGAAGACTTTCAGTTTCATTTTTGACTGTGTAAAGCCCTTGCCTGATTCAGACATCCAACTGTGACACAAAGTGCATTCAGAGAGATTGAGCTTTTGTCTGCCTCTCATCCCTATTTTCTACCCCCTCCAGAATTAACCGTTTTTAAAACCTTTTATTGTTTCTTTATGAAAATATATACAAATACGTGTATATGTGTGTGTATAAAACTCACACCTCTACCCAGGATACACTAAAGCTATTTTGTTTGCCTGTATTCATTTACAAAAATTCCTTTTCTTATCAAAAGCAGATTCATGAGACCAGTTTGGTAAATATATTTCATATCACTTTGCAGATATCTGCCTGAGCACTGAACTTACATTCCTATCCCTTCTTCGGCATTTTATGTTCTGCCTCATGCCTGGGATGTTTCTACAGCAAGATAAAGCAGACTCTTGTACTCTGCCTTGAGTAAAAATGCTTCTCTGGAAACCTTGGATCTGATGCTATTTNTTATCATATATTTCTGCTATTTTTCTCTAAAAGTGGAAGGAAAATTATAATAGTCATTAGGTTTAGCCTCCATTTGCTTAAGAAAAATAGGTATGAGTTAATTGGCGTTCTCGCAGTCTGAGGTTTCCAGACTTCACAGAATGTCTGTTCCCTGGAGGTTTGGTATTTCTGAAGCCGTGGACAAGGGCCAGATTTCACTGGCCTCTGCTTTTATCTCTTTTTGTCTAGAGTCTTCAAGTTACCCTTTTGTTTGGTAAACATGTGTATGAGTTTCCTGGGGCTGCTGTAACAAATGACCACAAACTGGGTGGCTTAAAACAACCGGAATTTACTTTCTCACAGTTCTGAGGCCAGAAGTTCAAAATCAGCCAGGCCACTGGGGGAGAGTCCATCCCTTCCCTCTGACTTCTAGGTTCCGATGACTGTCTGCATTTATTGACTTGTGGATCAGGGAGTCACCCCAAACTCTGCCTCCCGTGGTCACACTGCTTCCTCCTGTTCTGTCTTAAATCTGTCTCTGCCTTTCTCTTGTGAGAGCACTGGTCATTGGATTTAGGGCCCACCCCAAGATTCTGGGATGATCTCTTCATCTCAGAGTCCGTACAGTATTTATATCTGCAAAGATCCCTTTTCCAAATAAGGTAATATTTGCAGGTTCCAGAAATTAGAATGTATGCCTATCTTTTGGGGAGGCCACCATTCTACCCACTACAATTACAATATGTTTCCAGGCTACTTAGGAAACTATACAGAACAGATTTTCAGAAGCAGTTACATCAAGTATAAAGATAGGGCTTAAGCTACATGAGATGGTGTGACATTGTTAGGTCCGAAGCATAATTTGCAAATCCGTTCATTTATTTTGTGAAGCGTATCACATGGAAAACAAGGAAATAATTTAGGAGGTTGAAAATACTTAGCTCTGATATTTTTTTCCAGACCTAACATAGGATTTCCCACAGCACTGTCTCTCCCAAAGACAGCAGTTGATTAGCACAATTGTAAATTGTGACCGCTACTTAACCACTGGCTCATTAAAGGCATTCTAGTCATTTATAGAAATGGATCAGTGTTGAGGAAAATGGTGATTGAGTTTCTCCTCCCAGCCTTCCAGAACACTAAGCTCTGTGCAGAACATGTTAAATGGACAGGTCTGTGATCCTCTCTTAACCCCCTTATACAAAGTGTTATGTAATAAACCACCAGTTTTTTTTTTCCCTGTAGACAGCTTTCTCCCTGCACAGCACCCAATTGACTTTAATTGGCTAGGATTCTTGCTAGGTAGGTCATTTTGTTGCCACCTGGCCACCAGCATGAAGTTTAAGGTTGGTTTCCTTCTCTGCTTCGCTCAGGTCATAGTAATTCTAAATCTTCCCTGAGTGGAAGCAACAGGCATTTGCAGAGTTGTCCCTGCAAAGTAGCAAATGGAATGAGTCTTTATTCATTTAAATGGCATCATTTGATTATGTGATAGTTCAGTCCTATACTCTGAAATGTTGTCAGTTGAAGCAGAACTGCACCAACAGAGAATTAACCGCTTTATTAGATCACGCTCTGTGCCTCTACTTTCATGTTAAACAGAATTTGAACAGCGTTTCTCCTCGGAGAACCTTGATTAGCATTAAAGGCGAAAATGTTTGATTGATAGCGTTTTTTCCTTTGACCTTCCAAAAATGTGCACATGTTTATCTTTGGCCTGCCAGTGGTTGGTTGAATTTTTTTAGGATTAGAAACTCGTAGCTGACGTATAGACCAGTGCATGTATACTTTTATATGAAAGTATATTGCCTCATTGCTTCTACACCAACTGGGCCTTTAGCACTGAAATCATTGCCAGGTTAGCTTAAGATCTCCTGGGATACTTTTTTTTCTGTTGTTGAAAAGGCAGAATCACAAAGCTATGGCCATTTGAGTCATGTTTTCAGGCTGGTAAGCATATTTCTGTGACCCTTCGTCACCCAGGGACCCTTTCAACCAGAGGATAACAGTACATCAAACTTCACATGGATCGTGGTTGCCATACTGACAGTGCCTGATTGTACGTGGGGTGCAGAAAATGAGCTGTGAGGAATTTCTTTGTTTCCCCAAGTCCAAGTTGTAGCTGTACTCCTATCATCAGCCTCTACCTCTGGCCTTTGAAGTGATCCCACAGCCATGACTCCCTTGCCAGGGATACGGTTAAGGCTCAGCTCGCACTGGGGTCCTCTCAGCTGCCATGGTCGCCATTTCATTCCTATCCTCCTCGCCTCTGAGGAGTTTACCGAGAGCAATCAAAACTGATAAACCAGGTAGTAAAAGGGTAAAAAAGAAAACGAAACTAAGGACAGTTTTTAAATATCCAAGTACAAAGATAACAAATAGAACAAAAATACAAATCTTAAATGCAAAAAGAAAACCTATTGTAATTAAAAGAACAAAGAATATGCATCTGGTAGAGAAAGACACACAAGGAAATATAATCATGTAATTATCAAATATGACAGTTGAGACCAAATATCTGTGTCATGCCAGTAAATATGAATGGGCTTAACATCTATTAAAGAAAAAATATTATTTTGACTCAGAAAACAAGATGCAGCTATATGCTGTATACAAAAATATGCCTAAAACGGGGTGCCTGGGTGGCTTAGTCNCTCTCTCTCAGTATCAGATTAAGTGAACAAAAAAGTAAGGAGATAGAAGATCTAAACGACTTAAGCAGTAAGGTACCTCTGATTAATATATATCCAACTCTAAACCTTGATATTAGGTATAATGGAGAATACACCTTCTCAAATGTACACTTAGAGAATGATCAAATATTAAGTCACAAGGAAAAACATTTCCATTATGTAGACATGATATAAACAAAAACTCTGGTCACACAGTGAAGTAAAATCCGAAATTAAGAACAAAAACAGGAAGGTCCTTACCTATGGAAATTTTAAAACCTANAAGAAGGCTAGCATTGTTTCACATACTCCTGATAAATTTTTAAATGAACATTAAATTCTTAATGTTCCCAATGTTTAATTACAGTATACTAAATAAATATTATGTTTTTCATTTTTTATACACCTATAGCCAACNATTGCACAATAAAAGCACCAAGTCCAGTGGCGGCTGAGTGGATCAGGTCATGATCTCACAGTTCGTGGGTTCAAGCCCCATGTTGGACTCTGCTGACAGCTCGGAGCCTGGAGTCTGCTCCAGATTCTGTGTTTCCTCGCTCTCTGTCTCCCTCCCTCCCTCCCTCCCTCCCTCTCTCTCTCTCTCTCTCTCACAAAAGTAAATAAACATTAAAAAAAATTTTAAAGCATCAGGTTCAGATGGTTTCATAGGGACCAGATAGTCCAGTAATTCTCAAATTATTATATAGCATTGTTAACAACGAAAATGTTTGAATTCCTTTTATGAAACATGCATAACATTGATACCTAAACCTAAAAGACAAAGGTAATTTAAAAAAAGAAAGAAAACTTAAGGTAAATATCACTCATGAATATGATAAATGCTAAATAAAAGAAGGTGTGCCATGACCAAGTAACATTCATTCCAGAAATGCAAGTTTGTTTGGTATTAAGAAATATAATATTATCATATGTCTAATAGTATCTCTAAGGAAAATAATTATATAATTATTCTCCTTTATACATATAAGCCTTTAACAAAATTCAATACCCAGGCATTCGAAAACATTCAAGAAAAAAGGAACTGTAAGATAGTTTAACATCTATACAATATACATACCATAATCCTCAACCTTGTATCTTAGTTCATGGGGAACACTAGAGGTATTCCCCCCAATTTCAGGCAGAAGGCAGATGTATCCAGTATCCCCATTACTATTCCATATATTAGTACAGTATTTGCCAATGCAGTTAAACAAGAGAAACCAAGTAGAGACAGAGACTAGGTAAAGAAGATCTGAAACACTGTTTGCAGATGATATGATAATACATCGGGAAAACCATAGGAAAATCAGTGATAAGACTAACTCAAGCAATAAAAGAATTCAGTGAAGTTAACATATAAAATCAATAGCTCTTATAAGCAGTTAAAAGATCTAAACATGCCTGGAGCGTGTTGTAATGTAAGGAGTTAAGGAAATACTCCAAAAAGTATGGGATACATTGAAAGAGCACAGATGCTAGCCATGCCGAAAGAGCTCCCAGTGATCAAAGGTAAAACAAACTCGAAGAGTAAAGAGCTAACCACAAGTCTTTAATGATCTAACTAAATAATTGAAAAACAAGGGGGAAGAAAGGACAGATCTTTCTTCTAGAAGAATTCCAATCAAGAGATGTAGAAGGACTACGGGATGTAGAAAATCACCATTAGAACACTACAGCAATAATTGTTGCAGGCAAGTTATCCACCGGTGGACGCTAAAATTAGCTCGTGACAGTTTGAGGAGAAATGGGATGTTTTTATACTCCCAAAGTCTCTCCTCTAGCATATTTATAAATTACAAAGGGAACTACAGTAATGTAACAGTGGAGAAAACCAGCAAGACTCTTCCTTAACCAAGCGATTAAGTGTAACATCACCACTGACAGGACATTGACATTCTACATCCATGACAGAACGAAACAAGAAGGGCACGGCATCATTTCTGTGGTATTCATGCCAAAAATGATAGCTTTAATCATGAGAAAATGGCAGACAAACCCAAACTGTGGGGATCTACTCTAAAATACATGACCAGTACTCTTCAAAAGTGTCAGGGTCTTGAAAGACCAGGAAAGACTGACAAAGCCTCACATATTGGAGAATACGAAGGAGACATGACAACTAATTGCAGTGTGGGATTCTGGATTGAAATCTGGATCAGGAGAACATTAATGGGAAAATTAGTAACCTTTTAATAAAGTCTGTAGCTTAATTAATAGTATTATAGCAATGTCAATTTTCTGGTTTAGCTAACTGTACTTTAACATTAGAAGAAACTATATGAAGGGTATATGGGAGCTCTGTACTATTTTTATAACTTGTCCATGTGTCCAAGTAAATACTTAAAAAAAAATAAAGTGATGGCTAAATAAATAAGTAACCAAAGGATACTTACTGCTTAATTTGAAAGTGTTAAGCATTGTTTGTTTTATACAAACTGTTTTAGAGTAACCTGTATTGTTGATTTAAATTCAAAGAGCCTTAGGAAATAATTCAAGAAGGATTTCTTTTTTTTTTAACGTTTATTTATTTATTTTGAGAGAGAGAAAGAAAGTGAGCAGGGGAGGGGCAGAGAGAATCCCAAGAAGGCTCCATGCTCTCAGTGCAGAGCCCAGTGTGGGGTTCGATCTCACGAACGGTGTGATCATAACCTGAGCCGAAATCGAGAGTCGGACGCTCGACCAGCTGAGCCACCCAGGTGCCCCAAGAAGGATTTCTTTATTCTGTATTAAATCCACAACAAACTGGCTTCCCTGTTGGTGCTTCAGACCCTTTCCAAATAGAAGTTGATCTGGCCATTTAGGAAGTTAAAGATGTCTCTTGTTAAAGCGTAGAGTGGGTAGGATAGTCTTTTTAAAAGGAGAACATTAAATGGTCTTAGTTTCATAGTGATGGTCCTCTCAAAGTGTGTACAATGTCTTCCCAGGTATTCCGGAAGGACCTCATCAGTGCCATGAAACTTCCTGATTCTCACCACATTAGTCCTGACAGCTATTACCTCTTTGCGGATACATGGAAGGAAGAATGGGAAAAGGGAGTCCAGGTACCA
>NW_027527456.1:617921-618805 GCF_008692635.1 Crocuta crocuta | reverse complement strand
AGTCCAGGTACCAGCCAGTCCGGAAAATGTTCCACAGCCTTCTGTCAGGTATTTGCTTTGATTTAAGGAATGAATGCTCTTATGGTTGTCTGTGTGCTGGCTGGGGAGAGACTTTCAGTGGGTAATTATACATTATAATACAAAGTCACATACTGCCACCAGTGGCAGATGGTCTGAGGGTGGGGTAGGCCAGTAGTTAAAGTCAAGCTCATTTATTTAGGAATATAATATGTGCCCATTCACAGAGTTAAACTATTTTTGAAGTCCAGTCTGAACTTGTGATAAGGTTTTGGAGACTAGGATTTCCAAGTCTAGTAGCATTTACTAGTCTTTGAAGAGAAACAGAGCATTAATGAGATAACCTCCTAAGAATCCTGTTCATATATAACCTCATGAGAAGGTGCTTCATTATAATAGGGGCCTATCACTAGTGATAGCATCTGTAAATAGAGGGCCAAAACATACAGTTTGTGAAACGCATAAACTCAAATGAAAGGGGATGACTGGAATATCGGGTTGACTGTAAGCACATAAGCTTCATTTACAAAGTCTTGAGAAGAAAGTTTAAGTAGGAGAGGACTTTTCTGCCAGAGGAAGTATGAAGTTCAGCTCCTCAAGAGTAATGACTGGGGCACCTGGGTGGCTCAGTCGGTTGAGCGTCCGACTTTGGCTCAGGTCATGATGTCAACAGCTTATGAGTTTGAGCCCTGCGTCGGGCTCTGTGCTGACAGCTCAGAGCCTAGAGCCTCCTTCCGATTCTGTGTCTCCCTCTCTGTCTGCCCCTCCCCCACTCACGATCTCTCTCCCTCTCTCTTTCGATCTCTCTGTCTCACACAAAGCTAAACAAACATTAAAAATTTTTTTTAAAAAGTGATGACTGGTTT
>NW_027527456.1:615738-617904 GCF_008692635.1 Crocuta crocuta | reverse complement strand
GTTTGGAAGCCTTTTTTTCATATTGGTCTTTGTGCTCCCCAGTGCTTTGCACAAAGGCTGACATGAAATAAAATGCTTGGTATAAGTTTGAATCAGGGAAGGAAGGAAGGAACGGAAGGAATATCACCAGATGAGGGAACTGGTGGGCCCCACTGCATACTATGGGAAGTATCTTATTGTGCATCTGTCCTTTTCTGGCACATGTTAGGTTCTCAAAGGGCAGAGATTACATCTGTGAATTCTGTGGCCCTCGCCTCAAGTTCTTAGGTCCTCGTCGTGCCCCCAAAATGCTTGTCAGATCACTTCTAGAAACCCGAGCTCAGCCTCCCCCACCCACGGAGAGAGGAAGCTCCGGTCTTGCCCAGCACATTTCCTGAGCCTCACTAGCTCCATCACCGTCAGCACCGCCTCCTGTCTCCTAAACATCAGAACAGCATCGGGAATGAACACACAAGTTAGACATTTTCATGTCCTTCTTGTCCGTATTCTTATATACCGTAGCGGTAACATTGGGGAGCCTATAGACATACATATGGACAAGCATCACTAATAGGGGAGTATAAAAATGGGTAAGAAAATGTTGATAGCGGGCACAGGAAGGCACAGCAGTGCGCGATTAGAAGAGAAAAGAAAGGGGCGCCTGGGTGGCTTAGTCGGTTAGGCGTCCGACTTTCGCTTAGGTCATGATCTCACGGTTTGTGGGTTCGAGCCTCGCGTCGGGCTCTNGGAGACTATAAGCTCCCTAAAAGCAGAGCTTCTACTGTCAAATAGGTTTTCAGCGCACACTTACTGATGTAAGGAGACTAGGACAGAGGAAGAGAAGAGGCAAATGAGTGGATGTTAGGAAAGAAAATTAGTGAAGAGCCAGAAGACATTACAAGTAAGAAAAACAAAGATGAGGCTAGGAAGGGAAGGGCATGCAAACAAAAGAAGNCTTCTGTTTTCACCACTTGTATTTCCTATACTAAAAGTAAAAAGATTTTTTCACTTTCTCAAGCACTTGATTGAAAGAGTTTATTGTAAGGAAACCTACAAACTAACAAGTAAACTTGAGATCAAACTCNAGGGGCGGGGGCAGGGGGCACCTGAGTGTTTCAGTCAGTTAAGCATCTGACTCTTTCAGCTCTGGTCATGATGTAATAGTTCGCGAGTTCGAGCCCTGCGTTGAGCTCTGCGCTGTGTCAGCAAGGAGTTTGCTTGGGATTCTGTCTCCCTCTTTCTCTGCCCCTACTCCTCTCATGCTCATGCTCACTCTTTCTCTCTTCAAAATAAATAAATAGGGGCGCCTGGGTGGCTTAGTCGNTGTATTCTCAAAATGGTCTTTCCTCTGTGTGCACAGAGGGTGGGGGAGAGACAGAGACGTCAAGATCTGGCATCTCTTTTTCTTCTTAGAAGGACCCGCCAACCCTACCAGATTAGGCCCCCACTTTAGGACTTCACTTAGCCTTTGTTATTCCCTGATAGGTGCCGTCTTCAAATGTAGTCACACTGGGAGTTAGAGCTTCAACATTAAATTTTTGGGAGAACATAATTCAGTCTATAACAACCACTCATCTACTTTCTGTCTCTACGGAGTTGCCTTTTCTGGACATTTCATACAAATGGAATCATACACTGTGTAGCCTCTGAGTCTGACTTCTTCAGTGCCGCATATTATTTTCAGGGTTTATCCATGTTGGAGTACGTATCAGCATTTTGTTAACTTATTATGGCCAAATAATAGTCCACTGTATGGATATACCACATTTGTTCATCAGTTGATGGATGTTTGGATTGTTTTCCAGGTGTTAGCTATTATAAATAATGCTGCTATGAACGTTCTTGCACAAATTTTTGAGTGGACTTAGTTTTCATTTTTCTTGGATATGTACCTAGGAGTAGAATTACTGAGTCCTGTGGTAACTATGTCTTTAACATTTTGAGGAACTGTCAAACTGTCTTCCAGAGCATCATTTTACATTCCTACCAGCAATGTGTGAGGGTTCCATTTTCTCCGTGTCTTCACCAACACTTGTTATCGCCTGTCTTTTTGATTACAGCCATCCTGGCAGATATGAAGCAGATCTTGCCATAGTTTTAAGTTGCATTTGCCTAATGGCTATTGATGTTGAGCATCTTTTCTTCATGTGCTTATTAGACATGTGTAGATTCTTTTTGAAAGAGGGC
>NW_027527456.1:606133-615526 GCF_008692635.1 Crocuta crocuta | reverse complement strand
GCTCTTCTACTTTATTACAAAAAGAAGCCTTTGTGTGATTTTTTTTTCCTCTTCCTTTCAAACAGCCAAAGTGAATCATCTTGTCTTCTTTACTTTCCATCACATTCACTTTGGAATAGATGCCCTCAGCTGCTAAAAATCTGACCCGCTGGTGAATAAGGTGACAAAGTCCCCTGACCAGCAGTTTTGGAATGTCCCACTTTTATATACTACATCCATGCATACCTCGTATATGGTTTTTCTTTTGAGAAACTATTCAGATCTTTTCTACATTTTAAAAATCGGGCTTTGTTTTCTTGTTGAGTTCTAAAAGTTCCTTACATATTCTGGATACAAGCCTCTTATCAGATACATGATTTACAAATATTTTCTCTCATTCTATGAGTTGTCTTTTCACTTTCTTGGTGGTGTCCTTTGAAGCACAAAAGTCTTCAGTTTTGATGAAGTTTAGTGTATTTTTTGCTTTGGTTGCTTGCCCTTTTGGTGTCCTGTCTAAGAAATCATTGCCTAAACCAGGATTCTAAAGTTTTGCACCTGTTTTCGCCCAAGAATCTTACAATTTCTTCTACACTTGGGTCTTTGATCCATTTGAGTTAACTTTTGTATATGGTGTGGGGCCTTAGGACCCAGCTTCATTTTGTCGCATGTGGACGTCCGTGTGTCCCTGCTCGTTTGTTGAGCAGCCTCCTTTTTGAAAGTGACCAGCGCTAGACCCCAACCCCACCCACCTTCGCACCATGCTGCTTTGGGAGAAAACACAGTTCTTGAATCGCCAAGTAATTCCAGTCCTATTTTTTGAAATCCCTTCATTCACAGATCTACCAAGGTGACTTTAAAAAATTTTTTTTCCGGGGGGCCTGGGTGGCTCCATCGGTTAAGCATCCGACTTTGGCTCAGGTCATGATCTCACAGTTCATGGGTTCGAGCTCCACATCAGGCTCTGTGCTGACAGCTAGCTCAGAGCCTGGAGCCTGTTTCGGATTCTGTGTCTCCCTCTCTCTCTAACCCTCCCCTGCTCACGCTGTCTCTCTCTGTCTCTCTCTCTGTCTCAGAAAAAAATAAAACATTAAAAAATAAAATATTTTTTTCCTACTTTGGTGGGGGGGGGAGTTTTTCCTACTTTGAATTGAGATGCTGATTTCTCTATTTATACTTCACTCTGTCCAACTATGTTACTTTTTTCCACACACTTTAAGACAAAACAGTATTTGTGTTCCTTTTTATTGGTTAATTTTATAACTTTTTGCGTGTTTCTTTTTATATGACTTCAGTATTGTTTTCATAGACTATAAAACTCCTACAAGTTAAGGAGGTGCCTGGTTAACAGTTGAGTTATTTACACAATCAAGAGAATATTTAAAGTTTTTAATTAAAAGATGGGTCATGAAAACAGTGTGGAGGTTTTTCAAAAAATTAACAATAGAACTCCCCTATGACCCAGCAATAGCACTGCTAGGAATTTACCCAGGGGATACAGGAGTGCTGATGCATAGGGGCACATGGACCCCAATGTTCATAGCAGCACTCTCCACAATAGCCAAAACATGGAAAGAGCCTAAGTGTCCATCAACTGACGAATGGATCTAGACGATGTGGTTTACTGATATGATGGAATACTACATGGCAATGAGAAAGAATGAAATCTGGCCATGTGTAGCAACGTGGATGGAACTTGAGGGTGTTGTGTTGAGCGAAATAAGTCCGGCAGAGAAGGACAAATACCATATGTTTGCACGTACAGGAGGATTAGGAGGAACTTAACGGAGGACCATGGGGGAGAAGAAGGAAAAATAGAGGGAGAGAGGCAAACCATGAGAGACTCTTGAATGCCAAGAACAAACTGAGGGCTGATGGGGGGGGAAGGGAAGGGGGCTGGGGGTGTTGGGCATGGAGGAGGGCACTTGTTGGGATGAGCACTGGGTGTTATATGGAAATCAACTTGACAATAAACTATTAAAATAAAATGCAAAAGAAAAAAAAAAAGATGGGTCGTGAGTTCGAACCCCTGCATTGGGTTCCACATTGGGCATGGAGCCTACTTTAAAAAAAGAAGATAGTAGCTTTGCTCCCAAAAGCCACAAATAAAAGTATTTTCTGCTAACATAACTGCCAAATCTAAACAAATGTAGATGCTTTATAATGAGACCTTACAGTGATTGCTTTTAGGTTGAAAACTAGTATCTTCAGTGATCATGTATTACTTTGATATAAANTTTTTTAATTTTTCTCCCAGTCACTTTTTCTTTTGCATGCTTCAGTAATAGCTACTAAAATACTTTGCTCCATGAAAAGAGATCAACATATGCACACAAAGACATATAAATAGAAATGTGCATTCAAAGATTGAAAGGTGTGCTGGTCAGTTTTTTTTTTAATAGTTTATTATCAAGTTGGTTTCCATATAACACCCAGTGCTCATCCCCACAAGTGCCCTCCTCCATTCCCATCACCCTCCCATCTGCCCTCAGTTTGTTCTCGGCATTCAAGAGTCTCTCATGGTTTGCCTGCCTCCCTTCCAAATTTTAAAAATCCTAAATAAGTGCGCATATAGAGCATGATGACATTCCTTAATTCTATGCAAAAAGTTTTCAGTAAAGATTCTTTAGCAGTTCACAATAGGATAGAGACAATATCAGGATGTAAAAAATCTTTCAATACATTATTTTTGTATTAAACAAAATACAAAAATAGTAAAATTATGTTAGCTTCAGTAAAATTAAAACCTATTTGGCTAGTTACTTTATTTTCTACTGGTAGAAGTCTCACTTCTCTAGAGAAAATATTCCAAAACATAAATCTGTTAGAGAAATTTAAGAATGAATCTAATGTAATACAGTACAGTAGTGTCCCCCTCCCCCATTCGCTAGGGGTACATTCCTAGACCCCTGCTGGTTGCCTGAAAGTGCATAGTGCCAAACTCTATGTTTTTTCCTATGCATACACACCTACAATAAAGCTTTAATTCCTTTTTCTTTTAACGTTTATTTATTTTTGAGGGACACAGAGCATGAGCAGGGAATGGCAGAGAGAGAGAGGGGGCTTCAGAATCCAAAGTGGGCTCCAGGCTCTGAGCTGTCAGCACAGAGCCCAACACGGGTCTCAAACCCATGAATCGTGAGATCATGACCTGAGCCGGAGTTGGATGCTTAACCGACTGAGCCACCCAGGAAACACCTACTTGATGAGATGAAATGAGGTGAATGACGTGGGCATTGTGACATAGCATTAGGCTACTATTGGGCTTCTGACGATACCTCAGAAGGAGGATCATATGCCTCCAGACCATGGTTGACTGCGGGTGACTAAAACCGTGGAAAGGGAGACCACAGATGAAGGGGGACTACTATAGATATTTAAGTTAAAACATACCTGAAAATAGTGGGAAATAACTCTTTACAAATTCTTCTCTGTATTAGTCAAGATAGGCCATTTACTATAACAGACATCCCCCAAAGTCTCAGCATCTTAACACGGTGAAGGTTTTATTTCTTGCACTTCTCTCCATCCAGTGTGGTTGGATGAGTCACCTCTGCTCCTTGTAGTCTTTCAGGGACTCAGGCTTTTTTATGAGTGGCTCCTCCATTGGCTAGGTCCATTTCTACTCCTGTCTCTCCCCGAAGAATTCTAAATCCAGGCTGCAGGAAAAGAATAGGTAATGTGGAGGGTTATACAGTTAGATTTTGGGGGTGCTAGGATTCAAAGTGGCTTAGCCACCTACATTCTGTTAGCCAGAACTCACTCACTTGGCCCACCTAACCACAAAGAAGGCTGGGGGATGCAGTCTTGCTGTGTGCCTAGATGGAAGACAAAACCGTTTGGTGAGCACCTAGCATTTCTCTGCTACTCTCTGATAGTGGCATTACCAACTCCAAGCTGCGTGAGCACAGGGACCTTACTGATCCTAGTCACCAGTGTAACCCCGTAGTTGATGCTGTGACCTGCACTGCCCAGATTCCCATATAGCCTTAGGACCTTTCCACATTATCTCTCAAGAGCATGATTTGACTTCTTACATAGCACCCCTGGGCTCCAGGAGTGAGTATTCTAGGAGATAACAAGTGGAAGCTGCTAGTCTCAAGACCTGGGCTCAGAAACTGCCATAGTATTACTTCCACCTTATTTTTTTTTTTAATTTTTTCTTATTTTTATTTTAAGTAGGCTACATGCCCAAAGTGGGCTTGAACTCATGACCCTGAGATCAGGAGCCTCACTCTCTCCCGACTGAACCAGCCAGGCGCCCCACTTCCACCATATGTTATTAGGGCAGGTCACAGAGAGCTCCCGAACTGAAGGGGAGAGAAATAGACCCTACCTCTCAACAGGAGGAATATCAGATGATTTGTGACCATCTTCAATCTGTCACAATAGTAATAATTTTTCTGTCACAATAGTAATATTTTTAATGTTTGTATTTCAGTTATTTGCCTAATTGCCTACAGACCAATTAATTAGTCAGCTAGAGAAACTTAAATACTAATAAGCTAAACACTTGCTTTTTATTTATTACATAATCCACAAGATTGTCAAAATGCTTCAGAATTTCATTTCCTAATGGACTTAAGAAGTAATTGTGGATGTATAGACATTAATTGACCTAATCTTTGGGGCTATCCTAACTGAAAGGGGTGGGGAGTGATACAGCTGAGTAAGTGAAGCATATTCTTTCAGACTCTTCGTTCTCGTTTTCAAACCAGATTTTTCCCTCTGTTGCACTGTCCTTTCTGTAGTCGTCTCTTTAATGTAGTATAGGGTGCGTGGCACTTGAGGGGAGAGGTGCAGACAGTCCCAGAGCCAGCTTGCACTGTCAACTACAGCTGTTTAGTCTGTTGACTACCACAAGGAACTTTTTGGAAGCAAGTTCACCAAGTAAAGATGGTGTTAACTTCATTACATGTTTTTAGATAGACTGTGGTTATTTTTTTATGCTAGTCAATAATAAACAAGCTTCAGATCTTTTTTTGTGTTAGGTTTTCATTTGTGTAGTTAAATTAGTTTCTGTTGCCACAACATTACAACGGAAGGAAAACAGTGCTTCATGTTTGGTTGAATGGAAGCGTGCATTATAATTTGTATGCCAGGCAAGTGGTTGGTATATGTACTGTGCGTGTATGCTTTTAACATTACAGATGAATTATTGACTTGTTGTAAAAACGAAAATGAATCAGAATACAAGACATTAACTGCATTGTATATATGCTAATACACACACTTATCTATGTATATATAAATAAATGGGAATGTCTTATAACTTTTTTCACTTAACAATTGATCATCAATCACTAATGATACTGAAAGACGGAATAATTAGCTATTCAGACAGGCCCCTATTTCTTCTTGGAGTACATGTAAACACTGAACTAGCTGGACTATGGAGAGCAGCACTTTCTTCACTAAATTCCGGGCTCAAATACATAACCACCAATTCAGCATGTCCATTTGGATGTCCATTAGGCATCTGAGACTTCAAGCGTCCCAAACTGAACTATTGATCTTCTTCCCAAACTAGTTCCACCTATAGTTTCCCGTGTTTAACTGATGGCAGATCCATTCTTTGTGCTCTAAGAGTCTTTTCAGTCTTTCGGGCCAAAATTCTTGGAGTCGTCTTTGATTCTTCTTTGCCTCATCCCCCATATTCAATATTAGAGGAGATCTTCTTGGCTCTACTTTCAAAAGATACTCAGATTCCATATGGTAAGTCAAATGAAGAGTGGCCCTGATGATAAATGGTAGCCCAAGCCCGCCTCCCGCTCCACTGCTCCATTTCATCATCATGCCTCTCTCACCTCCCCTGTTCTCCTTGCCTCCCTGTCCCCACACTTCCTTTCCTGTTCCATTTCATGCAGCAGCAGTCTACCATTCTTGCTTCCAATTATGGCACTCAGTCAGAAGCACGATGTAGAGAGCACTTGCATACACACGTCTTAAAGTTTAAAGCAGCCCTCCGGTGGTTTTCCCATTTACTATTGCCCCCAGACTTAGCAGCTTCAAGCAGCTATGTTATACTCATGGATTCTGGGGGCCACAAATTCTGATGGGCAGAGTGGTGATGGCTTGTCTCTGCTCTGTGATATCTATGGCCTCATCCAGAAAGACTTGAAATTTGGGGGTGACTCAGCATCTGGGGGCTAGAATCATCTGAAGGCTTATTCACTAACATGTCTGTTGCTTCGGCTGGGATGACATCTACAGGACATGGCTTCTCCATGCGTTTTGGTTTCCTCACAGCACAAAAGTCTCAGCACAGGCAGACTTCCTACAAGCCTCGGGCACCTGCACGTGTTCCAGCTAACAAGGTGAAAGCTGTATTCCCTTTTATAACCCAGCCTTGCACTTGTTACAGCATCACTTCTGCCGTATTCTGTTGGTGGAAACAGTCATAGCCCTCCCTGATTGAAGTGGAGGGGGAGTGTAGCAAAGTCACATTGTAAAAGAGCATGCGAGATTTTGAAAATACCAGCTGTCACACAGGTTATGATTGTCTTTTGTTTTATAGTTGAGGGAGGCATAGGGTTTCATAGAGAGGCAGTCAGCCCTGAGTGTCCAGATTAACCAGGGGAAATTTGGGAAACTATTCCTAGAGGCACTATTATAAAGGGGTTCCTGTTTAGGTAACTCTTAAGACATTTCTTTCAAGCCTTTAAAAATCCATAATGACACAGTATTCGTGCAATTTCTATGCTGTTCACCAGTGATCCCAATCTACTCTTTAGGAAATGAAGCATGGCATCTACCCACCAAATATTTAGATCAGCCGAAGACACACTAAGGATTCACTGGGCCTAAGATACAGGAGGAGGCCATAGGTCAGGTTAGAGTGGTGTCAGCTTTCTTTTGTTGCTTCCTCAGTGTCGAACAGCAGTGTTCGCACTAGCCAGAGGAAGCTGGCCTGCCCTGAGGAGCTGCTGAATAGGCCTTTTTTCTGTGGAGCTAAGCAGGTGAGATTGAGTCCTTTCACCAAAGATCAGTCGCCCCGAATGTTATTATAACACTCAGAGCATCCAAATCAAAAACTGCACTCCTTCAACATCATCCTAGCTAAATTGCTCGTACGTCTGGGCCGAGGAGCTGTTGCCGGTTTGATCGGTTGTTCTGGTCACCACTCGGAGAATGTCGCTATACCTCGGATACATTGCCCAGAGAAGGAAATGAGCCAGGGATAATCCTGGAATTTCTCCCAGCTGTAGCAGTGTTGTATGTACTTGAAGATGTTAACGCTGCATTTTAAAAATCTCAAACTAATATTTTGCACTAATTCTCATAGACCTTCCCCTCTGCACAAACCTCTCCTTGTGAGATTTGAAAAACTTCACGTTTACCAATGCGTTTCCTTGCCTATAGTATTACCGTTTCAGTCTATAATATGTTTACTGTCATAGATCCAGTCCTTAGAGTCAGACCTTTAGTTCAAGTTACATATGAAAAGATGTGTGACATAACGTCACGGTCATCATGATCATTCTAAATTTTGCATTGAAGTATAATGCGCACACGGAGAAGTGACTGGAGCCTAACTCTGTAACTCGGTGAATTGTCATGAATAAGTACACTTGTTTAACTGCCACTCAGATCGAGAAATGGAACGTGACCAACACCCCAGAAGCCCTCCTGCTCCTGCCCAGTAACTGACCTCTGTCTCCATAGGTGACAGTTTTACCAGATTTTGCACTTCATACTGAGGCTAGATTGTTTTGTTCATCATGACGGTGTGAGATTTATCCATGCTGTTCTGTGTACTAGTTTATTAAGCTTCACTTCTGTGTCATAGCCCATTTTGTGAATATTCCACATTTTACTCATCCATTCTGATCTTGATAGGTATTTGGATCAATTCCAGTTTTCTGCTAGTATAGACATCTTTATTTCTTCTTGGGTATACATATGTCTACTATTTTGTTAAGTATAGTCAGAGTGGGCTTACCGGGTCCTAGGGCGTGGTGTTCAGCTAGGATATCTGCTGCCAAGTGGTTTGCCAAAGTGGTTGCGCCAAGTCACAGCCCCACTGGCGGTGTAAGAGAGGTCTGTTGGCTCTGCTTCCTTACGAGCGCTTAAGTACTGTCAGTTTTGGGGCAGTTTTTCCCAGTTTAGCCATTCTGGTAGGTAATAGTAATTATGATTTCAATCTGCATTTCTCTGATAAGTAATGAGGCTGAAAGCCTTTAAAAAGTTTTCTTCCCATATGGATAGCCTTATTGGCGAAGTGTCTATTCAAGTTTCTGGTCCACTTGTCTGTCTTTTTCTAATTGTTTGTAAGAGCTTATTATATATTGGTGATAAACAGAAGGTTTTTTCATCTCTTCCTTTATGGCTGATGGCTTTCTTTTGTTTTCATTCATTCATTCATTCATTTAGAGAGAGAGGGAGAGAGAGAATCCCAAGCAGGCTCCACACTGTCAGCACAGAGCCCAACGCAGGGCTTGATCCCACAAACTGTGAGATCATGACCTGAGCCAAAAGAACGTCCAGTTTCTTTAAATAAATAACAAATAAAATATATTTGCCTTCAGGGCACCTGGCTGGCTCAGTCAAAGGATGTTGCAAGTCTTGATCTAATGGTCATGAGTTTAAAGCCCCACATTGGGTGTAGAGATTACTGTAAATAAGCTTTATGTATGTATGTATAAAATATATACATATATATATATAGTGTGTGTGTGTGTATGTGTATAAACTGCCAAGTAGTTTACCAAAGTGGCTGTACCAATTCTGTATACCATATATAGTTCATGTACCAGACTATATACATATATAGTCTGAGGCTTCTTCCAGAAGCTTAATAAACATACTAATTTTTTTAACATATTGGTTTAATTCAAGAACATTTATAGTCTACCTTGTTCCACATAGAATTTGAAGCAATTGATATGAATAGTTAGCAAAATACTCTTTTTAGAACAAGATGAATCTTGAAAAAAATTAGATATTCTATAATTACCTCATAGGCCATGCACCAAATATGCATAGCATATTTAATCTCATTGTCTCAGGAGAATTCATATGCACATCTTGTCCTTTTCAGTTGACTTCATTTCAGTTGGAAGCAGGCCTCTGTCAGCAGCTCCCAAATTTTTAGCTTCAATTAATATTTTAAGGTTTCTGCTTTTTTCCTCAAATACTTGTCACCTTTGGCTTTGAAAAATACATATAGTAGAAAAATTAAAATGTGCAAATGCATGTAGTTATTAACTTTATTGAACATACAATATGTGGAATCATAACCTTGTGGAAGAGTGCTTAGGAAGAAATACTTATCATGTGTTTACAAGGCAGACTATGTTTATGAATCTTTCCACATATATAGTGACTCTTAAGAAACTGGCTCCACGGGCCTTCCAGAGAAACAGTTTTCATTATTTTATATATATACATATTTCTTTCTCTCTCTCTTTTTTGGGG
>NW_027527456.1:601540-606021 GCF_008692635.1 Crocuta crocuta | reverse complement strand
CACTCTTTTTTAAAAGAGCCAGGGAATGGGGTGCTTGGGGGGCTCAGTCGGTTAAATGGCCAACTTCAGCTAAGGTCATGATCTCACAGCTCGTGGGTTCAAGCCCTGCATCAGGCTCTGTGCCGACAGCCTGGAGCCTGCTTTGGATTCAGTGTCTCAGTCTCTGTCTGTCTGTCTCTCTTTCTCTCTCTCTCTCTCAAAAATAAATAAACATTTAAAAAATTTTTTAATTGCCCAGGAAGGGTGCCTGGGTGGCTAAGTCTGTTAAGTGTCTGACTTGATCTCAGCAATCTCAGCATCTTGAGTTCAAACCCTGTGTTGGGCTCCACGCGGGGTGTAGAGCCTACTTAAAAAAATAAATGAAAATAAACTAAAATTGCCAGGGAACAAGAATCCAGATTTCCCCACTTATATTTTCTGATGCTTCACGCATATTTAAAACATTGATTGTAGAATAAGTCATTGGCGAGAAACTTCTATTTCTTCCTTTGTTTGGCTTCCTTGGCTTGGGCTCCTGAGGGGCAGGAGTGGTGAGAGGAAATACAGGTTTGCTCAGGCCTCCTGGAGAAGTTGATGGAGGAACAGGAATCTTTAATCCCGTCATGCTACCCTGCCTCGGACTCATGGTCACTATCAATTATGGTTAAAAANTAACCCTTCAAGTTTAATATTATTTTACCATAATTTGACTACTGTCCTTACTTTTCAGCTAAGAAAACCAAACCTTACTGAAACTAAGTAGTTCCCGGGGTGCCTGGGCAGCTCCATCAGTTAAGCGGCCCACTTGATTTCAGCTCAGGTCAGGGTCTCAGGGTTGCTGAGTCTAAGCCCCACAACGGGTTCTGCACTGACCATGTAGAGCCGCCTCAGGATTCTCTCTCCCCCTCTCTCTCTGCCCCTCCCCCATTCATGCTCGCTCTCCCTCTCAAATAAAACTTTAAAAATATTTTTGGGGGCGCCTGAGTGGCTCAGTCGGTTGAGCGTCCGACTTCGGCTCAGGTCATGATCTCACGGTTCGGGGGTTCGAGCCCCACGTCAGGCTCTGTGTGCCAGCTCANCTCTGACCCTCCTCTGCTCACGCTGTCTGTCTGTCTGTCTCTCTCTCTCTCTCTCTCTCTCTTTCTCTCTCAGAAATAAATAAAAACATTTAAAAAAATTTTTTTAAAGAAATGAAGTAGTTCCCCAAGATCACTATGTGAGTAAGTGGCAGAAAAAACAGGTTTGTGTGAGTCTGTAGCCTGTACTCTTTTTTTTTTTTTAAGTTTGTTTATTTTGAGAGAGAGGTGGGAGGGAAGGGGCAGAGGGAGGGAGAGAGAATCCTAAGCAGGCTCTGTACTGATTGATGCAGGGCTCAATCTCACAAATCGTGAGATCGTGACCTGAGACAAAATCAAGAGTTGGACGCTTAACCAACTAAGCCACCCAGGCGCCCCAGTCTCCACTCTGTACTCTTTACCACCATCCAGTATTGCCTCCATGGCAAAAAATCATGACTTTGGCTGAAATATATCTTTGGTATGGAATCTGCTCTGCCTTTGTGCAAGTATCACCACTTCCTCAGTTTCCCCTTCTAAACAAACATGGTAGCTATTGCACCAAGAACACACAGTGCAACATTTTATTAGAATGAATGATAATACAGACCCAGGAGTGATGAGGGTAAGTGAAATATTTCATTAGCAGTCAGAATGTTCACAGCCAATGACAAAACTGAATTTGTAGGACCATTTGCTTTCTAGAAAGGGATCTGTCGTACGTCTCAGTTGGCAGAGCAAGGGATCCCTTCCTGTGGTGGAAAGGGAGAGCATTCAATGCCACTGTGTAGCCTGAGTGCAGCTGGTCCCACCCAATCAGTGCCTAGAACCTGTCCTTTGTCAACTGTAATCAGTACGTTTCTTTCACTTTTGTAGGATTGTAGCTGAGAAAGTAAAGGATGTGCTGTTTATGCGGCCCCGGAAGTACATCCACTGCTCCAGCTCAGAAACCACAGAACCTGGCTACATCAACATCACAGAGTTGGCGGCATCTGTGTGTCGCTATGACCTAGACGACATGGACATCTTCTGGCTCCAGGAACTCAATGAAGACCTCGCAGAGATGGGTAAGTTCTTTTCTCACAACTAAGTTATTCCTTACTTGACTCGTGATTTTTTTTTTTTTAATTGTCAGGACCATTTAACTTGCTTTCATCTTGTGGCTTCTTTTCTTTTCTGGCCTTTTCATTTATTTTTCTCCTTGATCTTACCTTAATGAGGCATTTCTTGAAATGCATAAATATACTGAAATGGAACAATAACATTTAAATCTGACCTTTTCTTTCCTTGTTCGTGGTGAATAGGACAGATCAGGGATGCCACGTAGGTTTCAGAAGATGGTTTTCCAGTTCTGATGGTGAGAGTGCTCATGGCTAATTGGACTCCTAGTTGAGGATTCTGAGGCTGGTTCCTGGCCCTGCCCTGAAAAGCACTCGGATCAGTGGGCAGGGCCAGGGGCAGCACCTCTGCCATCTCTGCTGGATGGAGAGAGGCTCCGACCTCAGCATTAGGCAGCAGCACTGCACCTGACAGGCCACTGTGTCCAGCGTGCCTGAATGCCAGGCTTGTCACTTCCTGCTCGAAGGAGAATGGCAGCTCTAGGGCAAAACATCCCCAAGGCAGTTCTTAGCTTTCTCACCACCTTTAACGAGTTCTGCAGTTGTCATGCAGTTCTCCGAAAATAAAATTCAATTAAGCAAAGGCAGGCAAGCAAACAAAAAGAAAACCTTGGAGGTAAACATAATACTAGTTTTAAAGTAATGGGATGCCGAGCAGTCCCACTCCGGCAGTGCTGGGAAATGCTCGGCTGACCAGAAACTCGCTTTATTCTCATACGCAGCTCTTGGAGCAGTCTTTAGGCTGAGCGGTGCGTAGGTCCACATGGCCCTACGGAACCCTGTGCGTGGTTTCACTTAAGTCTCCGTAGGCGATACGGTGAAGCATTCATTTGATTGCATTTTTGCTTGAATCACATTTGGTCATTGTTAGTCCAGCAAGGATCAGTGGTTTTCCTTTCCTTCCCTCCCTCCTTTTTATAAAAAATTTTTTTCAGGTTGGCATCTGAATGCATGTGAATACAAACTTAAAATCATATTAAATCCAGTTTGGCAGACGGTGGCAGTTATTCTGTCAGTAACCAGTACTGCTTGCTTTTTAAAACTTTTTATTGTATGTCTTCTCTTGCTCTGCCTTCTAAAAGGAGAGAAAGGGTGTCAGTTGAGGGTGAGAACCACAAAGGGAAGAGAACGAAAGACTGACGAGGGAAAGTCAGAGTATGAGAGCTTAATCCAGCGGCTTGATGGCTCAGGGTGCAGTTGAGCTTAGGAACTGTATGACGTCCATATACGTTATGATCATTACAGGCCTGCCTTCAACATGACACCACCTGATGACAAGGTCCCTTTGGTATTTTGCAGTTATATAATCCCCTCTGGATGATTTTTTTAATGACCGTTTTTTATTTTAGAATAGTTTTAGATTTACAGGAAAGTGGCACAGATGTCGCATGCCTCTCACACAGTTTCAGATTCCCCTGTTAGTTAATAACGCTTCACTTGACCACAGTACATTTGTCAAAGCTAAGGAGCCAGTACAGGTACATTACTATTAACTGAATTCTAGACTTTACTAGGGTTTCATCAATTTTTCCACTCATGGCCTTTTTCTGTTCCAGGATCCCATCCAAGACACCACATTGCATTTAGTCTTGGAAGAATTTTAAAAGAGGATTGACCTTATCTCAAGTTTTACTCTTTAGAGTAAATGATACTGTAGCAAGGCTTCTAAAAGCTTAAAATAGACTTTTAAAAACAACACTAAATTAAGCATATTTTTGGTTCAGATTAAAGGAATGTTAAAAATTGAGTGCTTACTACATACCAGGCACTGTCCTAAGCAGTGTACAAACATTACCTCATCTCAGCCTCACGAGAAATCCATGAGTTCATATTGTGGTCCTTATTTTATAGATAAGGAAACCAAGCCCTGAAGAGGATAAATAACTTGTCAAAGTTTATGTAACCAATACGGGGTCAAGTGGAATACCCTCCTCCACTCCAGGGTAAAAATGTCTGATTTGTCTTGGCTGGAAAAATGAAACCTACTACCTGGGTGGTGTTAGCTTTCATAAGTAGCTGCGACACTAAAAAGGTTGTTTATATGGAATTCCAGAGTTTCTTAGTATATCTTCTATTACAAATGAAGTGGAATACTTGGGTAAATTTGTTTGGAATCATTGTCAGAATTGTTCCTGAGTTGACAAGCTGTTAAATATATATGTGCTCCGTATAGGAGGATTAGGAGGAACTTAACTGAGGACCATGGCGGAGGGAGAAGGGGGGAAATGGTGGGGGAAAGGGAGAGAGGCAAACCATGAGAGACTCTTGAATGCTGAGAAACAAACTGAGGACTGATGGATGTTGGGGGGAGGGGGGAGATGGGCATGGA
>NW_027527456.1:594020-601339 GCF_008692635.1 Crocuta crocuta | reverse complement strand
CTAATAGGTTTATTTTTTATATATAGTTTGCCATTGTAAGCTATTATTAGATATTTTTAAAAGGCTTGAAAAACAATGCTTCATATGTATAATGACATTTACAGCACCTAGAATTTTCTTTTATGACTGCATACCATTTTATATGAAAACTTCCTCATTAATCATTAGATGAGACTCATTTACTGAGAATGAATTATTATTTATGTCCAAATAGCTGTGTGATCCTAACTGTCTTATGCTGTAAATTGAACTGTTCAGAATTAAAAGCTCAGTAAAAAAGTTCTCCCTCAGTGGGAATAAAAGAAAACAGATTTAGGAGACTGGTCAGGATGTAGACAGAAAATTGAAAGAGTCGATAGTACATCTTACAAGGAATGTGGTGAAATGTATTCCTCCTTTCATTTGTCAAACACTAATATGTGTTGACAGGTAAATATTAGAACAGCTCTAGTGAAAAGATTCTTTGAAATCTGGTTGTTTTTAGATCAGGGAAGAGATGGTTTTATCTTTTAGAATCCCTCCATCCTTGCACCGGGCTCACAGTAGGTGATTTGGGAGTGACAGCTGACTGGCGGGCTGATTGATTGTTTGTATCTCTGTGCAGGTTGTGGGCCAGTTGATGAGAATACTATGGAAAAGACAATAGAAGCCCTGGAACGCCATTGCCATGAAAACATGAACCACGCCATTGAGACAGAGGAAGGGCTGGGCATAGAGTACGATGAAGATGTGATCTGTGATGTGTGCCGGTCCCCAGACAGTGAAGAAGGGAATGACATGGTGTTCTGTGACAAGTGTAACGTCTGCGTGCACCAGGTTAGTGAGGGTGGAGACCACGGCGCGCCCCACCCCCACCCCCACAGTCAGCCTTTCAGAAGCTCACTGATAGCCTCCAGCACCCATATCTGGGTAGTGGCTTGGCATTTAAGGGGGAAGACCAAGATTTGGCCTGGTTGTTCTTCAGTAATTCCTTTAGAAACAATACTTACGATCCCCAAGGTAACTGACTTACTAACTTCACCCAGGGGGCTAAACCCAGATCTTTATTGTGTGCCTTCATACCCATGCCATTGAGATGCCTTGTTCGATACTTTTCCAGTCCCCTGGGGAGTCTCCTTGCTGCTGCTTCCCCGGGAGTCTCCTCTGCCTTGGAATCCCAGTGACACCATTTGGTTCCCTGGTCAGTAACCTCAATGAGTTTATACTTCCTACAGCTAGAAGTGTGGACTCTTTTTGCTAGCCCCCAGGGCCTTCCTTCTCCAGTCCTCCTGATATAGAACTCCCGGGAAGCTGAGTCCAGTACACTTCTAAAGATCATAGAATTTTAGGACTGTAAAAAACTGGCCCACTCCTCAACTTTAAAGATGATACCAGAAGAGATGAAATGACTTTACCCAAGCTCTTACAGCTGGTTGACAGTTGTTTGTCATCTTTCTACCATAATGCCTTTTTAATGAATTATTGATGATGACGATGATGATGATAGCAACAATCTTTTCAGCTCTTTTCTTTTCTTCCCATAAGCCCTATGCTCCAGCAAAGTAAGGTTACTTGAGGCAGTGATGACTATTCCTGACACTGTCCTGTCTCCATGTTTCAGCCACGCCCCAATTTAAAATGCTTCCTCCCACCTCCATCTGTGAAAATGCTATGTATCTTCCAAGATCTAGTTTAAGTCTTTTCTTGAACACCCCTACCCTAAGTGATCTTTCACTCTTCTGAACCTGTTGTGTATTTCATTGATTTCATTAATTTATCTAGCAAATAGGTATGCAGCACCATCCATGTGCCAGGACTTGTGCCACATGCTGAAGACCCAGTCAGTGGCGAAGAGGCAGACATGGCCTTTGCTCCCAGGGTGATCAGAGTCTGGTGTAGGGGCTACATGGAAACTGCCCGTTTAGCACAGTATGCCAGGTGTTTTTGTAGACAGAAGTCCATGCTCCTGTGTAAGGGCATGGGAGGGGTGGAGATCAGGGACACCTTCCAAGAAGTGGCATCCAAGCTGAATCTAAATGCCACATGAAACAGCAGTGCACGTTCAGGCAGAGAGGAGAACACATTCAGGCAGGGTAGTGGGAGTGGGCAAAGTATATCAGAGGCAACTCTGGGCTGTTCAGAGGTGCAGAAGGTGGTGGGGTGGAGTAGGGGGCATGGAGAGCGAGAGCGCAGAGGGATACAAGGGCCACGAGGGACAGCCCTTGCCGATGAACTAAGGAACTTTGGTTTTGTCCCATCAACCCTGAAAGCTAGGAGTTGTATTTTAGAAAGATTACTCGGGCTACAAAATGACTAAAAAGAGTAAGTAACACAGTGAGATGCCTGGCCGGCTCAGTTGGTAGAGCATGTGACTCTTGATCTCGGGGTCATGGGTTCAGGCTCCATGTTGGGCGTAGAGATTGCTTAAAATAAAAAGGAAGGAAGGAAGATAGGTAGGTAGGTAGGTAGGTAAATTAGGTAACACAGGAAATCAAGAAAAACCAGGGCTTAAGAGTTTAATTGCCTGGGCCACCTAACCTAACCCTCTACATTAGAAGGTACTCAGAATTATTCTGTGACCCAGTTGGGTCTTTTTCTTCATTTTACTTGTTTCCTTGAAAAGAGTTCATTTCAGAAATTTATCTTCACTCTACCAGTTATTGGCATTTATATCACACCTTTAGTGAGAGAGGAAGTATCGTTTAAGTATGAACACAAGTATCTGGTAGTACAGGCCCACGATCTTTCCTCTATAGTTCCAAAAATTTTAAAAGCTCTGACAACTGCTAGGTTTTGCTTAAGCTTAGTACCAGTACTGATTTGGGGCAATACTAGAACCCTCCCAATTATCAGGCTGTTTATACTCTTTATCCCACTTTGCATACATTATGCTCATACAGTTTGCTAGAGAAATATTAATGTACTTGAGAATACAGCACTGCCCCTGGTCCCACTGGGAGTTAGGTCATATGCCATGTATGAACTTACTACTTTACTAAGATTTGACCAGTTCTGAATTTCCTGATGTTTCTCACCCAAAGGTTTTCAGATAAATGATTGTGGATCTGTAGTAGGCTTGAAGGGAAAATAGTACAAAGGTCATCTGTATTTATTTTCTGTATTAATCCTTCACAGTTGGGACAAATACTGAGGAATTATTTTCAGATTCTTTGACTAAAAAACGGAATATAGCCTAATAAGGCTACATAATCTCCTCAAAGATTATTTCATATGTTTTGAAAATATATACAGTAATGACTATAAGTGATGCCCTTGCCTCACGTAGAAAGTGATGACAGTAACACCTGGCCAGGCCTTGCAGGATATAAGCTGGTACGTATTAAAGCTGAATGTGGTGCCACGTAAAGTTTCATATAAAAGAGATTCTTCCAAAGTGAGTATGTTTACTTGAATTCTAAAGAGAACTGATGTTAGAGCTCCCTCTGTTGACTGAAAAGTGACTTAAAATGATTTGGAGTATTTGGTTTACTCCTTAATAGGATCAGGGACATGTTGACATCTGTGTTTATTAAACATAATTTTTCTTCTTTACTGCTACCATATTATGACAAATGTTTGCTCCTCTGTGACTACAATACACTTGTGTCAGTACTTTAGAAGAGAGGTTTACATCGTTAGACTTGAGATTTTAACTTTAAAAATGGGAACATCGGGACCATTCCAAGCCCCTTTGTATGTTCCGTTTTTTGGGTTTTAGCCCAGGTATTGAACACTCGAACCAAGCCCTAAATTAATTTGCCTGAAGTTTATGCTCATAGTTTTTATATTTGTCATATATACATTTGGCACTGAGTTTATTAACCCCCTGAAATTATATGTAAAACATATGTCTGCATGTGTGCAGTTTTCTGAGGAGAAGCCACCCTTCATCATTTTGTGGTCTAGAAAAGCTTGAGAGCCACTGCTATGAAATACAAGCTTCTATGATCCTGTGACCATGAATAAGTGTATACAAGGGCTCAGTAAATGATTTTCTGCCCAATAAAAGGACCAGGAGATCAACGGGATACCTAGAACCACTGGTTTTTCTTCTGCTGGCCCGAAAGAGGCTCCCTTGTAGGGAGGAGACTTGCTTTTCATTTCCCAGCCAACATTCTGGACTTCAGAGAAAGAAAAGCTCTGAAGGTTAAGAACCTTATAAAATGATGCCCTGCTGTCATAAGACCAGCCCGGTTGGATTTCAGACTCAGTTTTTGACCTAAATTAATTTGTTCTACCAAACCACCTACTCGATCTCTACATAGAAAGCATTCCAGATAAACTGATGATAAAAGACCTACCCACCCCCCAGTGACCTTACAGATTCACTGAGGAGATGAAACATAACAGCTAAATAGGGAAGAACACATGATGCCAACCATGTACCTAGTGAGGGAAACCATGTAGGGTAGAGGGTAAGGGTCAAGTAGCAGAGAAGACACGAGGGGCTCTATGACCTGGGAAGTGAGGTGAGGAGCATCTGGCTTTAGATCAGAGGCCGGCAAACTCTTTCTTTGAAGGGCCATATGGTGAATATTCTAGACTTTGAGGGCCACATACAGTCTCTGTTACATATTCTTTAAAAAAAAGAAACGAAAAACAACACTGCTCTAAAAATACGAAAACCATTCTTAGCTTGTTGGCCTTAACAAAACAGGCCTCAAGTAGTAGTTTGCCAATCCATAGTTTAGATGACAGTGGGGGTGAGAACAGAAGGAATTTCTAGAAGGTTTGTTGCTGTGTGATGGTATGAAATCTTTGTTTTAGTAAGAAGAATATGGCAGCCAAATAGAAGAAGGATTGAGGGTGTGAAGGGGGTGGAAGGGAATTTAGGAATAAATCAATTCAGGCATAGCATGATAAGGACTTGGGTGGAGCAGTTGTGGTGGGGACGGCGAGGAAGGTCAGAGCCTAAGGGCTACTCTGTAGAGAGGACTGGTGTGCCCCAGGGACAGTGGATGAAAGGAAGTAGAAGCATATGAGTCCAGGACTTTTGGCTCTGGAAGCTGGCTAGAGAGAGTTTGAGAGAAGAGCCAGTGGAGGGGTAACATGATAGTGACTGTTGGAACCTGAATCCTAGCTGCAGGTGAACGTGAACCTCCTGGGGTAGGCACAGATTCGGAAGCCATTATGGTGAGTCAGTCAGCAGTGGAAGGTTGGCCAGGCCACGTGGGGAGCCAGGAGGCCCCCAGGTTTCGACTTGAGTGGTGAGAGTAGAGCAGTATTGTGATTGAGTAGTATTGTGATTAGTCTACTACTCTATTCAGTTCAGGATTCATTCACAAGTCCCCTTTTTCTTCAACCCAAGCAAGTAATTGCTGTCATTTGCTGAGTGCTTTTTGTGAATCAGTCTCTGTTAGGCTCTTTAAGCATTAGCTCATTTGCTCCACAGAAGTTCCGTTCTGTTTCTTTTTTTTAACTTTTTTTCTTGATTACAACACTACATGACATGTAGAAGTTATTTGATAAGTATATGACTATAATACATAATCGCCAAAGAAGCTTTAGAAAACAGAGACAGGAAAGAAAAGATGTAATCCCCAAACTCAGATAACAGTTGGGCCAGCCTTTGTATGTATTTTCTTCTAGTCTTACTCTGTTGTCCTTAAAGTCATTTCTCATAGACATCTTAGATGCTGGAAGGTGCCTTTTCTTTTTAAGTATTTTAAAATTACTGAATCCTGGATATGAGCTTTTTGGGCCTTATTGCCTCTTTCTTCTAGAAGCAAAGAGTACTCTGTGACTGTGTACCAGTGCAGACGTCGGCCCCCATGAAAAGAGGCTAACCATTCTCCCCTCTCCTGCTCGTGCCTCCAGGCCTGCTACGGCATCCTCAAGGTCCCAGAAGGCAGCTGGCTGTGTCGTTCCTGCGTCCTTGGCATTCATCCACAGTGTCTGTTATGTCCAAAGAAAGGTGGGGCCATGAAGACTACCAGGACAGGGACTAAATGGGCTCATGTCAGCTGTGCCCTCTGGATCCCGGAGGTAAGACTCATCTGGGCTTGTGAGCCCATTTGCTCCAGGTGCGCCTGTCTCCTGCGGCTTCATGGAGATGCTTCTTACCTGCTGGTGCTGCTGAGGTGACAATGCTTCCACTTGAGCCCCCTCGCATCCTTCCCAGATGCATGTGAGCATGTAATAAGCCCATGCGAACTAATTTATAGATGGTGCTCCTGGTGGTATTGGATATTTATACAAGAAGTGAGGCACAAAAATCTGTGAGCAGATTTTTTAAAGTGAAACTTACTTAAAATACACCTAGTTTAAGTGTACAACTTCATGAATTTTTATACCTGTCTATAACCACAATCCAGACCAAGACAAGGAACACCTCAGAAGTAGACAAAGACACCCCAGAAGGATCCCTCATGCCTGCTTTCCAGTCCCTCTCTGGGTCCTTAGTACCATTTTGATCACTATCTCTGTAGATTAGTCCATCTTTGAGTTTCACATAAATGGAACCATACAGTATGCACTCTTTCCCGTCTGCCTAGCACTCCGTGGCATAGTGGAGATCAGTGCTCCTTTGTTTCTGTTGCCAAGGAGTATTCTATTGTATGGACATACCATGAGCCTTTTGATTCAGAACTGCATCCCTAATTATTTAATCTGGTCCTTCGATTGCTGATATTTCATTAAGGGTTGTGTGCTCACTAAATTGATTAAAACAGGGCTTTCAAACATCCTTTCTCCTTACTTCTTATAGCTGCTCGTTTCTTTTTTAAACCTGTTTGAACATCCCACACATCCTCATTCCCCAGCCCCTGTCAAAGCCAGCAGACGTGTTAGGCAGTTTAACTGCAGAATGAGAGAGACTTTCATTTTTTTTAATGTTTATTTAATTTTGAGAGAGAGTGAGCACACGCGTGGGAGAGGGGTAGAGAGAAGGGCAGACGTGGAATCTGAAGCAGCTCCAGGCTCTGAGCTGTCCGCACAGAGCCTCACCCGGGGCTTTAAACCCATGAACCACCAGAAGATCATGACCTGAGCTGAAGTTGGTCCCTTAAACCGAGTGAGCCACCCAGGCGCCCTGAACAAGAGAGACTTTAGAATTCAATTCATGGGAACTCTGATGATGCTGTATCAGCAATTTGTTCTTCCCTAAAACTTCCTGGCGCTTGGCTGCCCCAGTCAGTAGAGAATGCAACCCTTGATTTCCAGGTTATGAGTTCGAGGCCCACGTTGGGTGTAGAGATAACATTAAAAAAATCAAATCAAAAAATAAACCAACAAACTTCCCTGGCAGTTCCAGGGGAGTTAACTAACAATTGAGCTCAGACTCACATAGTTAAACTGAAAATCCTCTGTAAATGTTTCAGTATTCTTACGGATATAGAAAT
>NW_027527456.1:592428-593917 GCF_008692635.1 Crocuta crocuta | reverse complement strand
AAGTTTTTTTTTTTTTTTTTAATATTTGGGAAATGGTTCCTTTCTCTTACTAAGAATGTCCAGCTCATAGATTGGCATGAACTCGCAGGTTTCTGGCCTGAGAGTGACTGGTCTCCAGCAGCAAATGCCTCCAGCTAATAGAGCGGGCACTCTCGGCATGTAAGAGTCTAGAACATGACTTGGGAAGAGTCCTTTAAAAATAAAAGAAGCTAGGCGCCTGGGTGGCTCAGTCGGTTGAGCGTCCAATCTTGATTTCAGCTCAGGTCATGATCCCAGGATTGTGGGATCGAGCCCTGAGTTGGGCTCCACGCTGAGCATGGCCTGCCTGGGGTTCTCTTTTTCCCTCTGCCCCCTCCCCTGCTCGCATTCTCTCTCTCTCTCTCTATAACAGGGAGGGAAAGCAGGGAAGGAAGGAAAGGAAAGAAAGGAAGGAAGCCAGCTTTCTTACCTATTGACATTCTTTATTATGGTTGTTTTTAGTACCTTTTGGGCTACTCAAGACCTCTGTGATCTTTCTACAGTTAGTTCCTTGATGTGGGTCAAAATTGTACTAGTTTAACCAGCCTTATTCAAAGTCCTTCACTTTTAAAAGTTGTCTCTCTCTTAGAAACTCCTGTACACATTTGTAAGTGAGAGGGAGAACACTTTTTAATCAGGAGTTGCTTGACCCCTTATTTTCATATGGAAAAAAATGTTTCCCATCTTTTTTTTTCAAGCATTCTTTCAGCACTCTCCCAGGGACTAGTTTCACTTTGAAGCTACTTTGGCTGAGACAGTAGAGCAAAGTGATGATGGTTACGTGATTTAAAAACCATGGTTTGAAAACGTTATCATCCTCATCCTTTCTGCTTACGCGCTGCGACCTCTTCATTCCACACGTTGCCGCTACTTTGCAACAATATCGTGATTCTTCATCAACTGAACAGAAAGGCTTGTCACTGCCTGTTTTTCATCCTTAGTTGATTAAATGACAAAACAAGGCATGTGGCACCATCTCTAACAGACAATAGGCGCTGGATTTTAATTCCTTTCCTTAGTGGCTTTCTTTGGTTCCTAAGTAAAGTACAGATAGGTATCCTGGATTCGTTAAGGTAACCATGCCCGGTCCCCACTCCTGCCGTCTCATCCTATACATGAGCCATGTACATTACTGCAAACAATCAGCGGTCTGAGCAGTGGCTAGGGACAGGTTTTATTTATTCTTGCTTCCACAGTAACCTTAAGAGATGTGGCCCACCTCACCATTTTGGTGGCCTGCGCTTCACGTAACATCATTTGCAGCTCATGAAAGGTACTTCTGGAATGCCTTGGTGCCTCTGCCTTACGGTGGTGTTTTATTTGTAGGTGAGCATTGCTTGTCCTGAGAGGATGGAACCAATCACAAAGGTGTCCCACATTCCACCCAGTCGCTGGGCCTTAGTTTGCAGCCTGTGCAAGGTGAAAACAGGGGCTTGCATCCAGGTAAGTCACCAAGGGAAAAGGGGGGGTG
>NW_027527456.1:590109-592228 GCF_008692635.1 Crocuta crocuta | reverse complement strand
AAGAGCAATAACTCCAAAACAGCCAGGCCCGGGGTCCAGGATGATTTAACCAATGGCTGTTGCTGGACTAAGTACAGCTCATTTTGGTAGGGAAAGATGCATCTGAATAGATAAATCCTGGAGGATAAGCCTGAAAGTCCTGCTCACGGGCGCATATGTTGCATATGGTAGTACAGGTAAAGTTTTCTGAGCCATCTGGGGCATAGGAATTCAGCTGCGTGCAGTAGAAGTAGTAGCTCGTGTGCCCAACAGCAGCAATTGAGGGTGGTTGATGAGACTAGGAGCGGCCAGTTACCTCCAGGAATGGCAGAACGGTTGACCCTTCTACTCCCCAGGCCCCCTGCATAGGAGCTACAGGCTGGTTGGAGTTAGATTTGCCTGCTAAGCTTCTTCACAGAAAAGGGGCCATGTGGTGTTACAGCTTACAGACAGTGCCTCTGGGTATTTTGTGAAGTTTCTTGCTGTCTGGCTCATCTTGTAGATTTCTTGCTACAGACCTGGGATCAGCGACTCCTCCAAAGAACCCTGGTTCATTTACTGGGAAATGGCATTTAAAGAACACAGTATGGAGGCGCCTGGGTGGCTCAGTCAGTTAAAGCATCCGACTTCGGCTCAGGTCATGATCTCATGGTTCTTGGGTTCGAACCCCATGTCAGGCTCTGTGCTGACAGCTCAGAACCTGGAGCCTACTTCAGATTCTGTAGCTCTCTTTCTCTCTGCCCCTTTCCTGCTCACGCTGTCATGTGCTTGCTCTCTCTCTCAAATACATAAAACATTTTTAAAAATTTAAAAAGTAAAAAGAACACAATATGGGGGCACCTGGGTGGCTCAGTCAGTTAAACGGCCACCTTCGGCTCCGGAGGGTCATGATCTCACAGTTTGTAAGTTCGAGCCCCATGTCAGGCTCTGTGCTGACAGCTCGGAGCCTGGAGCCTGCTTCCAATTCTCTGTCTCCCTTTCTCTCTGCCCCTCTCTCCCCCCTCCCTCACCCCTCCCTCAAAAACTGAATAAATGTTTAAAAATTTTTTCAATTTTTTTAATGTTTTATTTAGTTCTGAGAGAGAGACAGCATGAGCAGGGGAGGGTNCAGTTACAAAGGGAAAAAAAACTTAAGGGAAAACTATTCCCATGGGGTCTACTACCATAATACGTTGCCTGTTTAGGTTTTCCTAAGTTCTCTCCTGGTTGTTTCTCCTACGTGAGCCCCTTGGGGGCCCAGGTTGTTCATCATCCTTCTGTGGCTTGCCCCTAGCACAGAGAGGAGAGTGCCTGCCCACTGTCAGTGCTTAGTTAGTGCTTAGTGAATAAATATATCCATACTTAACAGTGCCATAGGTTTGTTTCTAATATACATTTTCCATGTTTTTATTATTATTAGCCCTTTTATAATAGCACCTTGAATTTATATCCCTTAGTTTACTTCCTTTCATTGTGGTACCTGCGTTTTTCTACTATCTTTTCTGTTTTAAAGGATGTTTTTTTAGAATAGTTAGTAATTGGCAGCATGGAGTCGGTTTTTCATCTGCAGGGCAATGGTTCTTATTTTTATTGGGGTTTAGAGTTCTGCGCTGTGTAAAGATCTCACCAACTTAAGACTCTTAATTTTCTTATAAGGAATCACATTTATTCAGTAAATATTTGAGAGCCTGATTGTGTGCCAGGCACTCTTCTAGGAACTTGGGATTTCTCAGTGAGCCAACAAAGAACCTTGTACCATGGAACTCACATTTGAGTTGGGAGAAATAGAGAATAAGAAATAGACATTAACTCGTGTATTAGAAAATGGTAAGTGCTATAGAAAGGAAGAATGCAGGGTATGGTAGGAAGATGGAGAGTGTGGGGCAGGGGGCATGTGTTGCAGGTTTGTTTAAAAGAGTGGTCAGAGTAAGACTCATAGAGGTTATTTGAGAAAAGACTTGAAGGTGAGAGAAAACAATGCAGATATTTTGGGTAAAAATATTCCAGGCAGAGGGATCAGCCAGTACAGAGGCTCTGAGGTGGGGGTACCTCTGGCCTATTTGAGCAGCAGGAAAGAGGCCAGCGAGGCTGGAGTGGAGTGTGTGACTGTCAGAGAGATCATATGGGGACTTGACTGGTTAAGGCAAGGGCAGGCGGTTTT
>NW_027527456.1:586821-589980 GCF_008692635.1 Crocuta crocuta | reverse complement strand
AAACACAGCCACAGAGTATCCTTGAGCAAATGAACGTGGCTTTATTCGGTAGAACATTATGGACTCTAAAATTTAAGTTTGATATTGGTTCACATGTCATAAAATATTCTTATTTTTTAATTTTTTAATATTTACTTATTAGAGACACAGAGTGTGGGTGGGGGAGGGGCAGAGAGAGAGGGAGACACAGAATCGGAAGCAGGTTCCAGGCTCTGAGCTAGCTGTCAACACAGAGCCCTTTGAGGGGCTCAAACTCACAAAACTGCAAGGTCATGACCTGAGCTGAAGTCAGATGCTTAACTGACTGACTGACCCAGGCGCCCCAAAATATTCTTATTTTTCTTTCTTACATCATTTAAAAATGTAAAAACATCCTAAGCTCCCATTCTTAGCTCTTGGACCACACAAAAACAGATAGCTGCTGCACTTGGTGTGTGGGCCAGTTTGCCAGCCCCCGGTGTAGGGCTTCCAGGGCCCTTATTGGAACTTTAGTTTTTACTCTAAGTTTAAGGGGGAGCCATTGGCAGGCTTTGAGCAGACAAGTGACATAATTTGCTTTCTGCTTTTAAGGGTTCACTCTGTGGAATAGTGTGATGTCTAGTACTTGCTTCAGAATAATCCAGGGGGCAGTGTACTATGGGAGGTAAAAGAAGGATGGAACAGGATTGGTCATACATTGTTATTGAAGCTGCATGATGGGTATATGGGGGTTATTATAGTATTCTGTATGCTATTATATAGGTTTTTAAATTTCCATAGTAAAAGGTTAAAAACAAAAAAGAGACTGGGGCACCTGAGTGGCTCATCAGTTAAGCGTCCAGCTTTGGCTCAGATCATGATCTCACGGCTCATGGGTTCAAGCTCCAGCTCTGTGCTGACAGCTCAGGGCCTGGAGCCCACTTGGGATTCTGTGTCTCCTCTCTGCCCCTCCCCTGCTCACATTCTGTCTCTCTCTCAATTTTTTTTTTAAATTGTTAAAGACAAAAATAGGCTCTGGCTGCTGTATTTAGAATAGACTAGGGAGCAAAGGTTAGAAACAGGAAAAGCAGATAGGAGGCTGCTGTAGTAATCCATGAGAGGGGATAGTGGCTTTGACTGGAGTGGTAGCCCTGGAGGTGATGAAAAGTGATAAGATTCTGGGTGAATGTTGAAGGTAGAGCCAACAGGATTGACTGTGAACCAGATAGGAGATGTGAGAGAAAGATAGGAATTGGGGACGCTGCCAAGTTTGGGGCCCAAATGGTGGGAAGGGTGACGTTGCCTTAAACCGAGTGGAGGAATCTGCAGAAGAACAGATTTGGGGGAAGAGATGTTGAGTCCAGTTTTAGGCATTTATGTTTGAGATGTCTACTTGACCTCCTGTGGAAATGACAAGCTGGCTGTTGTCTGTGTGGAGCGTGGGAGGCAGTCCTGGACAGCAGAAGTGCATTTGGGAGCCAGTGGCCTGTAGATGGCTTTAGCCTGGACTGGGTAGGATCGCCGAGCGCGTGCGTGTCGATAGAGAGGAGAACAGTACAACGGCCTGAGCCCTGAAGCATTCCGGCGTGAAGTCCAGTAGAGTGGGGAGAGGCAGCAGAGGAGATAGAGAGGAAGCCAGCAGGGAGGCCAGAGGAAGACCAAGAGTGTGTAGCAGCCTCTAAACCAAGAGAAGAAACCATTTCAAGGAGAGGGGAAAGATTCATGGTGTCTAGATGCTCTTGAAGTAAGATGAGGACTCTACAGATTGACCCCTGAAGTTAGCAAACGTGTCTATTGGCAGTCAGGAGGAACAGTCTAGGCCACAGTAGTGACAGCAAAAGCCACATTGCCAAAGGTCAGGGCAAAGAAGGGGAGTAAGAACAGTTTGAAAAAGTGGTGTAAAGAGGTCTTTTCCTTAAAGGAAGATACCAAATATCTCTTCTGTATACTTGTCAACCAGTAGGACTTGCATGAAAGGGAATGATCCAGTAGAGTGGAAAACTGCTGGAGTGAGGCTTTCAGTAGTGAGAGAGGGTGGGGTGAAGTGTGGGACTGAGGGGGTGGCCTTGGGCAGGAGCACTGATAGTTCTCCCCTGGTAAGAGCCTTGAAGGCAGAGCGTAGATGCAGTATTAGGTGGGTGTGTTCACGGGAATCTGCAGAAGCGCTCTTTCAGTTGTTTTAATTTCCTCACTGAGGTAGGAAGCAGGATCATCAGCTGAGAGCGAAGTCCAGAGGTTTGAGGAGAGAAGAGGTATGAAGTAGCTTTGTGGTTTGGGGAGGGGCAGTGTGAGCAGCAGGCTGTATTAAAGACCCTGCCTCTCTAGGTGATCTGCTGAAGTGTGTTTATTTTTTCCACCGACATTTACTTGTACTAATAGAATGGCCTTTGTTTTCCATGGTTGACACCTAGTTTTCCTGTGGGAAAACAGACCAAAACCTTTTTCTTTTCTTTTAAACCACCACTAAGTTAAGTTAATTCCAACCTCATTAGTAATTTAACATCTTATTCCCTGTATGTGAATCGAAAACACAGTAACGAAGTACAGTAATTCAGTAGGGGTCAAGTTTTAGTAGCATCATTGTTCTTGGGAAGTTTATTTAAGAGTCTGTGTGATTAGTGACCTTTTTCAGGTATTTTGCTTTATTAACTCCTTCTGGAAACTTCCTAACTATCTGTGAATTGTGTTTATTCTTCCTGTCTTCCAACGGTGGGAATACATGCAACTATTCTCTTCTTTTGATTTCAGAACATTCCCTGGGGAAGGATAGAATTCAACACTGGTGGCTTTGGGGTCTAAACTGGCCGGTATCTACAGCTTCCATAGCTGGGAGCTAGACCCTTTCTCCTGAGCATGAAGTCTTCTGATAATCCTGAACCAGATCATAACGACTGGGTTCAAATGAGATGCCCTCAGACAGCTCTGGATTTTGCGTAGACTTTGAACACAGTCCCTCTGACAGCCAGCTTTCCAGAATATCTGCGGGGTCCTTATATGTCTTATGTTCAAGCCCCCTTCAACCCGTATTCCAAATTTGGTCAGTGCAAACTGTTCTTATTTTAAGGCATTTCTGACCCCTGCCTTCAGGAGTTTGTTGTCTATTGGGGGCGGCCAGATATAAACATGGGAAAAGTTAAGTAACGGTGAAGTGACATCTCCCCTCAGACCTTGCAGACCCTTAGGGATGACAGGCGAGAACGG
>NW_027527456.1:576603-586674 GCF_008692635.1 Crocuta crocuta | reverse complement strand
GGCGAGAACGGCTGGTGGCCAGTGCCGGTGCCGGAGTTGAGGTACACAATGGCCGCAGGAGGTTTGGTAGGCCAGCTTGAACCATTTGTGACATTGTTTCAGTGACACAGTTTTGACAGGATTGCTGTGATCCCACCCATTTGTGTGCTCACGGATTCTTGGAGATTAAAGACAACCAAATGGACACCGTCCTGCAGCAGGACGGGAACCCGCTGAGGACATGTGCACCAGGTCCTTGGGGTTCCAGGTAGGTGTCATCCCCTTGTGAGGGGGACACGCTGTTTTCTTTTTGGGGGTGACAAAATATTTCTTAACTCATTTCTACAATTTCTGAAAAACATCTAGAAAACTGTTATTTTCCCCCCCTTTAAAGATAGATAAACTACAATGAAATACCACTTCATACTCATTAGGGTGATGATACTCCAAAAGCTGGTAGGGTCCCAGGGTGACAGGATCACACTGAGCGTGGAGCCTGCTTAAGACTCTGTCTGTCTGTCTCTGTCTCTCTCTCTGTCTCTCTTTCTCTCTTTCTCTCTCTCTCTGGTGCCTGGCTGGCTCAGTCATTAAGCATCTGATTTGGCTCGGGTCATGATCTCACAGTTCATGAGTTCAAGTTCCCCGTTGGGCGAGTTCGTGCCCCACTTCAGGTGAGCACAAACCCCACTTTGGATGAGCCCTGCTTCTCTCTCTCTCTGCCCCTCACTCACTTGTGCTCATTCTCCCCCCCAAAAAAAACTCTCAAAAATTAGGGGCACCTGGGTGTCTCAGTCCATTGGGAATCTGACTCTTGACTTTCACTCAGATTATGATCTCAAAGTTCATGAGTTTGAGCCCCACATTGGGCTCTGTGCTGACAGCGTGGAGTCTGCTTGGGATTCTGTGTCTCCCTCTCTTTGCCCTTCTCCCCCTAGCTCTCTGTGTCTCTCTCAAAATNTGTCTCTCTCCTAGAAATAAATAAAACATTAAAAAATAAATAAATAAACTTTAAAATTTTTTTTAAAATAAAAAAAAAGATTCTCTCTCCCTCTGGCCCCTCCCCCATTCTCTCTCTCTAATAAATGAAAAAAATTTTTTAAGGCAGACAATAACAGTTACTGGCAAGAATGGAGAAATCAGAACCCTTGTGCTTNGCCTGGGTGGCTCAGTCAGTTAAGTATCCGACTTCAGCTCAGGTCATGATCTTGCAGTTCGTGGGTGCAAGCCCCGTGTCGGGCTCTGTGCTGACAGCTCAGAGCCTGGAGCCTGCTTCGGATTCTGTGTCTCCCTCTCTCCCCCTCCCCCTCCCTCCCTCCCTCCCTCTCTCTCTCTCTCACTGAAAAATATATGTTTTAAAAATTTTAAGTTAAATGTAGAATTACCATGTGATCTAGCAATTCCACTTCAAAGTGTGTACCACTTTAAGTGTCCAAGACCACCCTCAGGTTCCCCAATTCACTAGGACTCACAGAGCTCAGAAAAGCCGTTCTGCTGGTAGTTGCAGTTTATCACAGTGAGGCACAGGTTGCAGATCAAACACAAGGGAGAGAGGCGCACAGGGCAGGGGCCCAGGAGTGAGCAGACACGAGGCTGCCACTTGTCCTCCCCGAATGGGTCCTGTGGACAACGCTGCTTTCTGCCCCCTTGTGACGTGTGATAATACACAGAGTATTGCCAACCAAGGACGCTCACCAAGTCTCAGCGCTCATAGCCTTCGTTAGGAGTTGGCCACTTAGACACAACTCACCACCCACATGGCTGACCTTAGCCCCCAGTCCCTCCGGAGGTCAGGCTGATACCACGTGGCTCAAAGCCTCCACCATAAATCACATTGTTAGCGGAGACTATCTGACCTGGTCCAGGAACCCCAGATAAACAAAGACAACTCAGATTCTAAGTCAGGACATTCCAGAGGCTTACAGGTCACCTCTTAGTAGCCTGGGGCAAAGGGCCAAACCTTTCTTTGGGCAAGGTTAATCCTTTAATGCACCTTCCCAAAGAGAAATGAAAACCTATGTCCGCACAGAAACTTGCAGAGAAATGCTCATAGCAGCATTATTTCATAACAGCCAAAAACTGAAAACAACCCAACCCAAATGTCCATCGAGTGATGAATGGATAAACAAATGTGGCGTATTCCTACCACGGAATGTTGTTTGGCCATATTTTAATTTTTTTTACGTTTGTGTATTTTGAGAGAGGGAGGGAGAACACACACACAAGTGAGGGAGGGGCGGGAGGGGAGAGAATCCCAAGCAGGCTCCTCACTGTCAGCAGAGAGCCTAACACACGGCTCAGTCCCACAAACCGTGAGACCATGACCTGAGCCAAAATGAAGAGTTGGATGCTTAACCGACTAAACCACCCGAGCGCCATGCTGTATTTTTAAAAGAATGAAATTCTGATACATGCTATGACACTGAGGAACCTTGAGGACATGCTGAGTGAAAAAAAACAGACCAAATGCCACACGTGTCTGATCCCTCCTGTATGACGCGTCCAGAATAGGCCCTACTTACAGCAACACAACGGTGATCAGTGGTTGCTTAGGACTGGGGCTGGGAACAGGAAGTGAGTGCAGATAAGCGCGAGGTTTCTTTTCTGGGGTAATGAAAAGGTGCTAGGATAAAAACTTGAAACAACAGAAAAGGAAACGTACTGGAATTACGCAGTGGTGACGCTTGCAAACCTCTGTAAACATACTGAAACCATTGAAGTGTATACTTAAAATCCGTGAGCTTTATGGCCCACAAACTGTATCTCAATAAAGCTGTTATTTTAAGAGGCATAATATATACCTTCTCTGTCACTGTAAGTGGTTACAATAGAAATGGATGTATATAAAGGCATTTTGTTTACTAGAATATTCCAAGGGTATGTTTTTGGAAAAAGGTAAATAGGTATCTGATTGGCTCCAAAACTTGGTTGGCATTTGTCCTTTACCACCAAAACGTATCGACCTTCGGCTGTAAACATCATAGAATGACCTTTTTGGTGACTAAATGGATTTATGGCAGAGTTTCCTGAGGACCTATTCCATTTTTTCATCCAAGCTCCCAGTTCTTATTTGTGTGTCATCTTTTATTTTGACTAATTTATATTTCTGTCTCCACAGTCTATAAATGTGACCTGAGAGACATGATCTGTTTTTAGCTTCCAGTCAGTGGTACTTTTATGTTACACGTTCATCCCCTTGCATAGGACACGGGCCTTTTGCTTTCCCTTCCCACATTTTTGTCGGTTACTAAACAGCGAAAGAGCGCTATGCCCAACACTTTTAATCTTCTGCAAAGAATGCCTTTTGCTTCTTGTTTTTTAAATGACTGGCTAGTCTCTTAGCCAAGTGATAACACAAGGTACCCAAATGAAAGTACATTTTTGGCTTTCATCATCCTCATGATCATAAGACTTTTCAAATACGTGGACATTTTAAGGATACAGATTTCAGTGTAAGGTAACAGTCTCTTCCAATAGAACTGCCTGAAGCTGGGGTGGGCTGTCTTAGGGATGCAGTTCAAGTGGCTAGATTACCATTTACTTGAAAAGTCGAAAGAGTTGGGGGGCAGGGCAGTGGAGGGAGAAAACCAGGGACTCCAGAGGCACGCATACAAGCAGTAATAAATGGGGTGCTGGATAAGATGATCTTAGGATCATATTTCATCTCTGCAATTCTTTATCCTGTAAAATTAGCTTAAATGGAATCTGCCTCCAGTAAAGCTTTGATGGTTGCCAGCATCCTCTTAGATGCTGAATTTCTCCGTCTATGAGAAGGAGACCAGTCAGTTTTGCATTTGTTAGTCTTTATTTGTATCTGAGGTCATTCCCCATTGGTAGTTATCACAAACCCAACGTATAGTTAATTTGGCAGTGGCCCTCCAGATTCAGGCTTGCAGAAGAGTTGAGACGTGGTTTTCACTGTGGGAATTCCCCACTATTTTTAGAAACTGATTCTCCACTGCTTTCTCTCCCATGTATTTAAAATCTTTGGATGGAAAGCTGTAGCACTGTAACCGTGACCAGTGATAGTGGAGACTGACTAAAGCACAGGAGTACAGCCATCATGGGCCAGGTTCTTCCTGCTGTCGCCCTGTAACTGAATCCTCAGTGCATGCTACAGAGTGATACTTAACAAACGTGTTGCATCTATGAATGGCAGAATATTATAAACTTGATTTCAGATTGTTGGTAGCCCTGATGTCCCATAGAACTTTCTGGAGCGATGGAAGTCTCCAGTGTCCAGTATGATTGAAATGTGGCTGGAGTGGCTGAGGAATTGAATATTTAATTGTATACCTTTTTTTTTTTTTAAATTTTTTAATGTTTTTTTTATTTTTGAGAGAGAGAGACAGCGTGAGCAGGGGAGGGTCAGAGGGAGAGAGGGTGACACAGAATTAGAAGCAGCCTCCAGGCTCTGAGCTGGCAGTCAGCACAGAGCCCGACGTGNGAAAGTGGGGAGGGGCAGAGAAAGAGGGAGAGAGAGAATCCCAAGCAGGCTCTGCACTGTCAGCATAGAGCCCAACACGGGGCTCAAACTCCAGAACAGTGAGATCATGACATGAGCTGAAATCAAGAGTCGGATATTTAACCGGCTGAGCCACCCAAGCGCCCCAATTACACATACATGTTGTATGTGTAATTAAATTACATTTAAATAGCTACTCATGGCAAGTTGGCTACCATGTTAGACAGCACAGCTCTATAAGAACAATTTCAAGAAGTTAACTTACTTAGATAGTGGAGTTCCTGGGACCGTTTTAGAACCAGTAGACGCTCTGGCAGCAACATTGACTTCATTTTTTCTTTTGTTTACACGCATTTCTTGAGCACATGCTCGTTCCATAGTTGATGGCCATGCAAAGATGAATGACACAGCTTCTGTCTTTAAGAACTCTGGCCAGGGTTCTGCCACTTTACTGTAGGTACAGTGTAAAAAAGTACTACTGTAGAAGNTGAATTTATTTATTTATTTATTTATTTATTTATTTATTTATTTATTTATTTTTGCCTCTGTTCTGTTTTCTATGCAAGCTGATGTCCTGGGTTACCTGTAAAGCATCTGTCATAGTCCATTTGGGGCCAGTTTTCTCCCTGCCTTGCCTTTGCTTCCTGCAAGCTTTCACATTAAGCCCAGGGGTATAGGGTTCCCTCTCCCCCGCCCCACCCCCAGCCCTGCTGCCTTAACACGACTTTTCTTCCCACAGTGCTCTGTGAAAAGCTGCATCACTGCCTTCCACGTCACCTGTGCTTTTGAGCACAGCCTGGAGATGAAGACCACCCTAGATGAGGGGGACGAAGTGAAGTTCAAGTCATACTGCCTCAAGCACAGCCAAACTAGGCAGAAGCTCAGGGAGGCCGAGTACCCCATGCACAGGGCTACAGAGCAGAGCCAGGCCAAAAGTGAAAAAATCAGCCTGCGGGCACAGAAGCTTCGGGAGCTAGAGGAGGAGTTCTATACCCTGGTCCGCGTGGAAGATGTGGCCACAGAACTGGGGCTGCCCACGCTCACTGTGGACTTTATCTACAACTACTGGAAACTAAAGCGGAAAAGTAACTTCAATAAGCCATTATTTCCTCCAAGGCAGGACGAAGAAAACGGCCTGGTGCAGCCGAAAGAGGAGAGTATTCACACTCGCATGAGAATGTTCATGCATCTGAGGCAAGACCTAGAGAGGGTAAGGTGACCGGCTGTGGGCGCGGTTTAGGCCTCAGGCTGCGTAGAGCCAGAGGCCCCACTTCCCGTTTTGTTTTGGTTTTTAAAGGTCAGCTCGTTTATAGTGTGGGCTTCTGTGTCCTGGCTTGTCTTCTGACGGCATTGTGGCCCCGAACGTTGGGCTCTGTTTACATTTCTGTCAGGCACTTCCAAGGGAATTGGGGCACCCTCACTTACATCTTAGGAAGCTTCGATCTGAAATAAATTTTCATTCGGTTTAATTTTTATTCACCATTGAACCTAAATTGGCTCAGCTCTATTTTACTGACACATGAGACTGTGGGCTGAGGAAAGACTGGATTTTGTTGAGGAAAGAGCTAGATCACGGTTTCTTGAACTCGGCACTACTGACATCTTGGGCTGGACAGTTCTTTGCTGTGGGGTGGGGAGTGGACTGTCCTTTGTTGTGGGGAACACTGGAAGATGCTCAGCAGCGTCTCTGGCCTCTACCCAGTAGCACATACCCCTCCCCACACATACCCAATTAATGACAATGGAAAATGGTTCCGGATCACCAAATGCTCCCTGGGGGACCACAGTTGCCTCTGGCTGAGAGCCTCCACACCAGATAATTCAGTTTAACTCACTGATTCAGAGATACATTGGGCCCTGTGTTTACCCTCGAGAAGTTTATAATCAAGTATAATTATAGAGATGGTTTGTTTTTTTCTCTCTGCTACCAGAATCTGGAAGGGAACAGATTTGGCTCCCTTTGTAAAATTAAGCTCTCACATCTGTAGCACTTACTATGTGGCAGCACTCTTCTAGGCCTTTCATAAATATTAACTCATTTAACCCTGCCGTGCCTGTGTTGTTAGCCCTGTTTACAGATGACTAAACCGGGGCACAGAACGGTGGGGTGACTGGTCTAGGTGGGGTGGGACGTATGGGAGCATGTGGGTTGCACCCTTGTGGCTCTCGAGACTTGGCTGAGCTGGAGGCGTGGGCAAGAAAGCCACCGTCGGTCTCTGCGGCAGACCTTTATCCTGTGGGCCCAGCGCCGCCGCTGCTCTGTTCAGGGATTTAAAGGGAAGGCTGGGTGATGCCACATCGTCACCGGGTCTTCCCTTCCCAGCGTGGCTGTGCAGGTAAACCCCGAGCCCGTCATGCCACGGGGAGTGGAGGTCTCAGGAGGTGGCCCAGAAGCGTGTTGCTCGTGCTGCCGATCCACCTGAGCACCACGGCCCCGTGCCGGACCAGGCCGCGTGAGGCCCTGCGGAGGGGCTCTCGGTAGGGCGGCCCAGGCGTTGTAGCCTCTCCTCGCCGCCCCTGCGCCCCACTTGATTTTAGTTGTGTTAATTTTGGCTACGCGATTTCAATGGTCAGGTTTCCGTTACGTGACAAAAATCTCTTATTTGCTGGGGATTGGGCTTTCAGGTGCGAAATCTGTGCTACATGATAAGCAGGCGGGAGAAGCTGAAACTGTCCCAAAACAAAGTACAGGAACAGATCTTCGGTTTGCAAGTCCAGCTTCTTAACCAGGAAATGGCCGCAGGTAACCTTACATTAAAGATGCCCGGGGGCACCTGGGTGGCTCAGCAGGTTAAGCGTCTGACTCTTCACCTCAGTGCAGGTCTCCTTCTCAAGGTCATGAGTTCAAGCCCACGCTGGGCTCCACCCTGGGCTTGGCGCCTACTTTAAAAAAAGAAAAAAAGCCCTAAGAAATACATAGGCTCTGGTTTCATCCTATTTTAACCATTTAAACTCTGCGTCAATTGTTTTACTTTAAAATCTTTTAAAATTCTTGTCAAATATCTCATTTGCCCTGGTCCAACCCCGATACAACACGGCCCATTTCCCTGTCAGCTCATGAGGCAACAAATCCCAAGGTAGGGCGGGGGGCCCTTGCAGGTCTCAGGCAGGTTGTCTTGGTGTCAGACAGGTATAGGGGCCGCCAGTTAAAGCCATGAACTCTTCGGTAACCATCAGATTCACTTAGAAATCAATACCATAGGACAGAGTTTCCAGAAAACATTGAATTCTAGGATCCCTCATCTTAACCATGTGTTGTTAAAACCTTAGCCAGTAGTCGGGAGATTGGGTTCTGTCACTTACTTACTCATACTTGTTGAGCACCTACTGCAGACCGAGAACTAAGCTAGGAAGCAGGGCAGTCCGCAAGACAGGGTCCCTGCACACTTGATTAGAGAGACAGGAGAGCATAATTCCAGTGCCCTAAGCCCAGCGGCAATGACAGTCCCATTCAGGGACCTCTGTAACCCTCCTGTACCTCATTTGATCCGGGGGTTGGTGGCAGAGCCTGGGCAGCCAGGAGTCACTGTGCAGGGCTGCACAGAATCCGGCTCCAGCCAGGGGGCAGCCATAGAGTGAGGGAGACACCCAGAAACGATGTGTCAGGTAGGCGTCAGAGGCGCTGGGGTGTTTGTAAGGATCACGGGTCACAGCAGATTGCTGTAACAGGAGGTGGCAGGGCTGCTCAGCCACAAGGGCACCGTGACGAGCAAGACCAAGGAAACCAGAGGACGGCAGGGAGGGTCCCTGGTGTGCCAGGGAGATTGTCCCCTAAGCCACACGGCTCCTGAGTGGTGGCCGCCAGCCCCGTAACTGCCTGTGGTATGTGCAGGTGGCAGTGAGACGGGGCTGTAAGCACTCCCCACGCGCCCTTATGGAACCCATGTTGCCCAGGTGCCACTTTCTCATCCCCCTCCTGCGGGGAAGGGTTAAGCCCCTATGCAAGGAGGAATTATTTAGAAATACTTTTTTAATTTCAGAGCACCCAAAGTAATAGAGGAAGATCTGTTCTAAATGTGGTCGTAGGAAGACAGAACCAGGTAACTGATTGCCAGACTCCCAGGCCAGGCACAAAGCAGGCCACCGGCAGGAATGTCGTGATTCTTCCCTGCTGGCCTTACCACCGCAAACCCTGCCCCCCAGTGGTGCTCGTTCACAGTGAGGAGATTGCTTGAGGTTGCAGACGTAAAATACAAGAGAACCACCCACTGCCATCTTTGCTGCTGCGAGGTTAAAAACCCGTATTCACATGCTCTTCATCCACCAAAATCTATGCTGGGTTCCTGAGGGTTTGGATTTGACTTTTCAGGAAGGGCAGGAGAGATCAGAGGGTAGGGTCTGACATGTCTTCCCAAGCCTGTGCAGCACCCGCACGTGCACGCACGCAGACACCCAAATAGGGAGACACTCTTCCAAACCACTGCTGGTGACGTTCTTTTCGGACGTGCCGGGGGTGAGATAGGGGTATAGGAGGTGGCACACTAGTCTTTGTGATCATTTTACAGCCTGGGAGGGCAGAGGTGAGGAGACTGAGAGCCACACTACCAGCAGGGGCTTCGTGGAGTTTCCCACCTGAAGAACCCCCCCACACACACACACACACAACCCCTGGTTCGGCCGCTCCAGCTTCTGTCCCAAGATGCACATACACATGAAAGTCGGGGAGCCCGTTAGAGGTCTCAGAGAGCGGGTGTGCAAACTCACGGCCATAATAAGCATACACGCCGTTATTTAAATCGATTGTTAAAATGAGTCTGTCTTTTTGATCTCAGGACTTCCTTTGACAAGTACACTAGAAAACTCATTGTTCTACCCACCGCCAAGAATTACCTTAAAGTTAAAAATGCCTAGATCGGCCCCGGAAGACTGCAGAAACAGCTCCACGGAGCCTGATCACGAAGCCCTCTCTGCTGCCAGCAGCCCCCCTGTTCCCAGTCTAAGGGGCATGCAGGTGCCTCAGGGGTCACTAGAAATGAGAACAAAATCATACCCGAGACATCCTCTAGAAAGCAAGAGTAACCGTCTGCTGGCCAGTCTCAGCCACTCTAGGAGTGAAGCACGGGATCCCAGTCCTGCTTGGAGAACTCCATCTCCGGAGTTCTATCACGGCCAGTCACTGGGAAAGCCTCTGGCACTTCAGGCTGCCCTGCACGGACAGGCTTCCATCGGGAATGGGAAAAGTCAGTCTACCTCCAAGCTTGCCAGATCCAACGGCCTGGAGGGCGGCTGGTCTGGAGATGCCACCCAAAAGGACAGCTCAAGCGAGGTGTTCTGTGGCCAGGAGTCCGTGCTCAGCTCCCACTTGGCCGGTCAGGGCGCCTTTCGAAAGTCTACCATGGAACACTTCAGCAGGTCCTTTAAGGAGGCCACCAACAGGTGGGCGAGGACCACAGAGGACCTGCAGTGTTGCGTGAAGCCAGCCAAGAGCATCACCCCCAAGGAGCAGCTGTGGGGCAAGCAGCTTGTCAGGCGGGCTGCAGGCAGAGCTCCGTATCAGGAAAACGATGGCTATTGCCCTGATTTGGAGCTGAGTGATTCAGAAGCAGAGAGCGATGGGACCAGAGAGAAAGTCAGGGTACGGAGAGTGAGCTCAGACAGGGAAAACCCCCCCCCCGACTCTCGGCGGGATT
>NW_027527456.1:574080-576405 GCF_008692635.1 Crocuta crocuta | reverse complement strand
GGATTGCCACGGTAAAAGCAAGTCGCATCCCCTTTCCCACAGCTCGACGCAGAGGTGATCGGAGCCCTGCAAGAATAGCTCAGGCTTTGCCTTTGCCCCGTCCACCGGGGCAAGCCCCACACCCAAAGGATTCTAGTGTACTTTAGGAGGAAGCGTAGTGACTGAGTAACCCAGCTCCACGTTGAGCTGGCTTGCGGTTTTTGAGACTGTTTCAAGCCTACTTTTCATAAGCACATTCTAGGAATTACATATTGTCCAGAAGTTTTTCTGCCAGAGGCTGTTGAGAACAGCTGGGCCCAGATTACTTGCTCAGTAAATCCATTGGGACAGCTCTCCAGTCCTAGCAGCTTGCTGACGCACATACGTATTAAGAGTCCTTGCATTCTTAGCATTTGCAAGAGACCGTGATTATCAGACACTAAAACTACTTACTTTTGAAGCTACGGCCTGTGGCCTCCCACAGCTCCTGTCTGTAGGACGTGTCTAACTCCATTGGTGTCTGGAAACCCGCTGCAGGGACAGCCCAGGGACCAGCATCCCAGATACTGTCAGATTCACTACCCTCTTCCTTGGCTCCACCCGAGGTTGAGCTCGTCTCGCAGTATCTTACCTACCAAGTCAATACTCCCGATGCTTCTAACGTGTCCAGTGCCTGTTCCTAGACTTGCTGGTCAGGGGCGCACTTGTAACTACTTGGCCCGTCTAATAAGTGTAAGAGGCTAACTTGTGGATAGTGTTTACAGAGGTACAAACGAGTACTGCTTCCGAGGAAGATGCTCCGAGTCCACTTAAGCTTTTGTGAGGGATCCCAGAGCCTTTCCCAGAGTGAGACCAATTCCGGAGGATTTGTACCAGGTCAGGGTTTTTGTGTTCTTGTTTTCAGATCAGTTTGACTTAAATAAGTTTGGCTGACAGTTTTTTGTACACCTGCTTTAATGTTTATAAAGTTTTTATTGAGGTATAATTAAGATATAGTAAAATGCACAGAGGTTAAGTATTCTTACCTGCTTTAATTTTGAAACAGATTTTTATTGTCAAACAGAATTTGAGAGCGTGTGTTTAACACATGGATATAATTTAGCTTTGTACCAACTTTGAATCCGAGGCAATTCCCCCAACAAAAAGGCTGGAGCCGTTTTTCAGAAGTTGCTTATACCCTGTTCCCAAACCATCAGCCTTGAATAATTTGTGGGAGGAAGAGAATAATTACGTTGGGGGGGGGGGGAAAAACATGTCTGCTTCCCATTTAAAAGAAGGGGGAAAGGTTACAGTTTTTTAAAATGTGAAGCCGACTCTACTTCTCTGCTCTCTCTTCTTAGCCTTAAATTACTATTCTCTTTCTTCTAGTTTGGGAAAGCGGAGTGGGAATTCGCAGACAAAAAGCAGCCTCGGGTAGATCTTTAAAGCTGGTGGCCGGCCAGGCGGTGAGGGCGGGCCGGGACCCCCTAGCCTCTGGCCGTGGTTCTTGTTGTTGTTGCCTCCTTTTTGGAAAACTTGTATTTTGCTCCCCTGTGGCCACACCTTGAGAATGTGTCTTGTACGCCCATGTGCACATGCGAACACGCGTTCCGTTCGAACGGAACCGGCTAAGAGCTGTCCGCGCGAGGAAGAGCCTTCCTCCCGTGTCGCACTGGGGGTCTGTGCTTCCCCCCCCCCCCAAAGCGCCGAGCTCCGCTGGGCTGGGCGCAAATCTGACACCTTCCCGCCCATGCAGAGCTGGCGGGGCTCCGCTGTCACGGCCTTCTGTCTGCTCGAGGCCAGTCCCCAAGCCCGAGCGCTTTCATGCCTTTTGGTTCTGAGTTGAGTGCGAGGAAAAGCAAACGTTGAAAAAGCGCTTCAGCCAAATTCCAGATGTGATGCCATGGGGAGAGGATTGACAAAAATAACTTCAGTCAGGGAGATATAGTTGTAATATTTTTACAGGATTTTCCTAAGTAAATGAAGGAGCCTTCAGTTGTGTAAATTTCAATTTCCCCAAAATGTATTTGCTACATTTTGCTGTTGTTTGAAGTATTACCTCTTAACCTTTTGTTAATTTTTGTTTTCATTTTGTCTTATATAGTCCAGTTTTCCAAGACAAATTCAGTCTTTTTCCAAATGTCACCTTTTTACCAATACTTTTTCATTAAATTATGAAAACTGTTAACTACTGCGAGTGTGGTAATTTCTTAATTTGGCATGCGGGTTTTAGAAAAATCTTACATGTGTTCTTCTTATATTTAAAAAATCGTATTCGTTAAACAACAGGTGGCGGCGGGGTGGGGGGGAAGAGCAGAGGAGGAGGAGTCAGGTGTTTAGAAGCACAGATTCATGACTCATGTCCAG
>NW_027527456.1:572618-573984 GCF_008692635.1 Crocuta crocuta | reverse complement strand
TGTCCAGTACCGGGGACCAAAGAGAACTCGGGGACCTTGGACTCTACCCTAAAATCATGATTTCACCAGGCTAATAAGACAAAACCATCATTTAAAATCCCCAAGGAAGTGGATCCTCTCTAAAGTCAGAGTCCAGAAGGCTTGGCTCAGACATCACTTAACTGTACACTCTTGACGATCGTCATTCTGCTTGGAGTCATGTGAGCATACGAATGCGATGCGGGTTATGGAGCGTCACGGGGGGACTTTGGGGGCGCTGAAGCACATTTTCATGATGTTTTGAGAAATAGNTGCACTGAAGTCTTTATTTTTAATCACTCTCGGCTGATAGAGGCCTGCCCCCCAGGCTATCCCTCGCCCGCAGGGAGCTCTGTGTAAAGGGGGCTTTACTCCGTGGATGGGAACACACTGTGTGGCCTGAGCCATGAGGATAGTCGTCCTTGAAATGAGTTGAGGTGGGGGGGAGGCTCAAGACCCAGACCACTGTCCCCTGCCCTGCTCGGTCACCGACACAGTCTTCGACCTGAAGCCCCCTAAATAGTGAACCCCTCCGAGGGAATTGCCGGGGCACCAAGCAGCCCTCGTCCCGCCGAGGTGGCTTTGGGTGCAGGCATTCCAGCCTCAAGGCCTGGACACCCCGAGCTTCAAACACCCCTCCTCTTCCCACCCCTTCCCCACCTTCTCAATTCCATCTCCTCTCAGTGAAGGTCGGGGTATAAACGAGCCAGAGGGTGGAGTTGGGCCGGTCAAGCCCTCCACTCATCAGGGCAAGTTCTCGGAGTGTGGAAACCACTCGCAGAACCGCCTTCCGGTCACCATTACCTTCCCAAGTGTTGCCGCGCGGCAGTGAAGCTGCTTCCGGAAGTTCCACATGCAGGTGGGGCTCGCTCTTTCCCCGTCCTTCCTCACCCGGTGAAACACCTTCACGCTAAGAACTGCTGACATCCTGAAAACGATACGCTCCTTGCATAAATCCCCCTAGCTTCGAGAAAGAAAGGCACTTCCGGTCGGGCAGTTCATGCTTCAGAGCTTTGAGCTGCTTGGAGGAGAGCACGTGATGCACTTACTCCCGCGTGGGCACCGGGTCCTGGCGGCAGACGTCTTTCCACCCCCACTCTCCCTCATTGATTTCTAAGACAGGGTCTCTAGGGGATTCCGCCCCCCTCCCTCCTCCAGCCCTGCAGGCTGGTGGCCACGGGGGTGAAACCAGCAACGGCGATGACCGCGCCTGCCTACGTGCAGTGCTGTGGCCATGCAGCAGTTTCCACCAGTCGGGTTTTCCCACAGGGATGGCCACGAACGAGGTCGAACAGGACCGTCTGCATCCTCAGGGCTGAGGCTGTGCCAGGGTCCCCATCCCACCCCC
>NW_027527456.1:566876-572412 GCF_008692635.1 Crocuta crocuta | reverse complement strand
CCTCAACTATGTCAGCCCCTTTGCTGATCAAACACGCACTACCTTAGAGTTGGTTCTGACAGCCGTGTGTAGGCGATACTATTCGCTCCCTTTGAGCCCCGTGAAGGCAGGCCGGGCGGCTCCAGGAGCTCTCCAAGGTTCCCCAGCCCGCGAACAGCAGGACTGGGGCTAGAGCCCGTGAGGTCGCCTCTACTGCTCTTACTCTTGGCCATTTTGCTGGACCCTCTGCCCCAAGCCCCTTCTTTAAGTGCTCCTTCTCCGCTTCGCCCTAAAGAAAGCGACCTGAGTTAGGGGTTAATCACGCGGAGCTCTGTTCCACTGGACAGAGACCCTTGGACCGGAACTAGGCATCCGACCCAAAGGCAGACCGTTCCGGGCCTCCCGTCCGAAGAGCAAGAACATTCACACCAACCTGGACAGGCCCGGCCTCACGGTGGCACTAGGACCCGGTGGACTTGCCCCATGACTGAGATTGGTAGGCTAGACATACTGGCTCCCCGAAGATGGCCACATCCTAATCCCTAACGCCGGTGACTGTGTTACCTTGTATGGCGACAGGGACTTCGCAGATATAATTAAGGTGGAGGCCCTGAGGTGGGGAGATGATCCTTGAGGGTCCAGGTGGGACCCACCAGTAAAATCACAAGGGCGATTGTAAGAGAAGGCCGCAGCAGGGGATGACACTGGAAGCAGATGGTCGTCGGAGTGATGCTAAGAAAGGCCATGAGCCTGGGCGCCTGGGGGGCTCCGTCGGTTAAGTGGCCGACTCTTATTAATTTTTTGAATGTTTTATTTATTTTTGAGAGAGGGAGAGACAGCGTGAGCAGGGGAGGGTCAGAGAGAGGGAGACCCAGAATCTGAAGACAGGCTCCAGGCTCTGAGCTGTCAGCACAGAGCCCGATGCTGGGCTTGAACCCACGAACCGTGAGATCATGACCTGAGCCGAAGTCAGACGCTCAACCGACTGAGCCACCCAGGCGCCCCTAAGTGGCCATCTCTTGATCTCGGCTCGGGTCATGATGCCACAGTCCATGGGATCGAGCCTCACGGCAGGCTGTGAGCTGGCTGCATGGAGCCTGCTTGGGACTCTCTCTGCCGCTTCCCCACTTGCAATCTCTCTTTCTCTCTCTCAATATAAATAAACATTTTTTTTTTACCTTTTTAAAAANATGAGCCAAAGAATGCAGGTGGCCTCTAGAAACTGCAAAAAGAAAGGAAAGGAAGTCTCTCCTAAGGCCCCCAGAAGGAGACTAGCCCTGCGTACGCCATGACCTTAGACTTCTGACGAACGGAACAATAAGAGACTAAATCTGTATTGCTTTAAGCCACCAAATGCGTGGTAAGTTGTGACAGCAGAAATAGGAAGCTAACGCGCTATGGCACAGAGGAGTGCTCCTTACTCTTTCTGAGGAGCCCACCTCCTTCCCGAAGGGCCCACCTAGGCTGCGGCTAGCCACTCTGGGTGGCTTCTTTGTGCGCGCTCCTAGTTGAAACACTTCCTGGAAATGGAAACCAAGTGGGGTTTTTTCCTATCAATAAGATCCTCCCCTGTAGCAATTAGTTTTCTATTTCCTGCCCACCCCATGCTTTTCCCAAGGTAGCCTTTGGGACTTCTCGGGTGGCCTCGGGTAATCAATCGTCCGTGGGCCTGATTGAGCCCTGTGGCTGGGTGTGGCACTGCCTGAGTGGATGTCCCTGTTGTCCAAAAAACTGTTCTGGGGGCGTGGAAATAATTTTCTGAGTGTTCCCCCAGTGGGGAGGTGATAGAAGGCAGCCGGGGCTCATCAGGAGGAATGGGGCTCTAATTATCAGAACCTCCGACGAGGAAGTGGGGAGCTTGGAGGGTTAGAGAGTTCTTGAAGATCTGCGGCACCTGAGCGGAACCTGGGGATTAAAGAATGCAACTCTATGCGGCCCATAAGAAACCCACTTTTGGGGTGCCAAGGTGGCTCAGTTGGTTAAGCGTCTGACTCTTGGTTTCAGCGCAGGTCACGATCTCTGTGTTGGTGAGTTCGAGCCCCGCATGGGGCTCTGCGCTGACAGTGCAGAACCTGCTTTGGATTCTCTGTGTCCCTCTCTCTCTCTGCCCCTCCCCTGCTTGCTCACTCTCAAAAGAAAGAAAGAAGGAACCCCACTTTTAAGTAGGAAAAAACACGTAAGTTAAAACTAAGAAGATGGTGAAAGATGCCGTGCTAACACTAACGAGAAAGCTGTGGCTATATTCATACCATACAAGGGCAAATTCATCAAGAGAGCATAAAAGGCCTAGGTGTTTATGCATCTAATAACGTAGCCTCAAAACACATTAAGGGGGGGGGACGCCTGGGTGGCTTAGTCGGTTAAGCGTCCGACTTTCGCTGAGGTCATGATCTCACGGTTCGTGGGTTCGAGCCCCGCGTCGGGCTCTGTGCTGACTGCCGGCTCAGAGCCTGGAGCCTATTTCAGAGTCTGTGTCTCCCTCTCTCTCTGACCCTCCCTTGCTCACGCTGTCTCTCTCTCCTAGAAATATATAAAAATATTTTTTAAAAAACACACATTAAGGGGAAGACGATACAACTGCAAGGAAAGATGCACAAACCGACAATTACAGTTTATGTCTATGGTTAATAGAACAGGTACAGAGAAAATCAGTAAGACTATGGAAGATTCGAACCAAACTGTCAACCACGCTGACTGACAGCCACATCACAAGAGCAGAAGGCGCATCCTTGTCAAATACAAATGGAACACTTGCCAGGACAGGCCATTAAACAAGTCTTCCTGAACTTGAAAAGATTCAAGTCCAATGTGTTCTGTGAGCCCAGTGGAATGAAATTAGAAATCGGCCACAGAAACATCTCTGGAAAATCCAGTCATTGGAAACTGAACAAACTTCTAAATAACACACGACTCGGGGCACTTAGAAAGGAAATTAAAAAGCAGCTTGACCTGAGTTAAAAGGAAAAGGCCACATGTAATTGCCGGATGGCACTAAAGCAGTAGCTTGGGGGAAATTCTACGGCACCACATCCCCATATCAGGAAAGAAGGGGCTCAAGTCAGTGACCGTACCTTTCATCCTAACGAAACTAAAAAGAAGAGGAAATGAAATCCGAGGTAAGGGGAAGAAAGGAAATAATAAAGGGCAGAGCTGAAGTCAGTGAAAGAGGAAAGAGAAAATCACTGGAACCAAAAGCTGGGTTTTGAGAAGATAAAATAAAATTGACAAGCCTCAAGTGAGACTCATCAGGAAAACAAGAAAAAAAGCCAATTACCAATGTCAGGAATGAGAAATAACATTGCTGCTGGTTCTATAGATATTAAAAGGATAATAAGAGAGTTTTCATTGTTTTTACATTTATTTATTTTTGAGAGACAGAAAGAGAGCACAAATGGGGGAGGGGCAGAGAGAGAGGGAGACACAGAATCTGAAGCAGGCTCCAGACTCCGAGCTGTCAGCACAGAGCCCGACGCGGGGCTCGAACCCACGAACCGTGAGATCATGACCTGAGCTGAAGTCGGATGCTTAACCGACTGAGCCACCCAGTGCCCCAATAAGGGAGTATTATTAACAAACCTTTGCCAGTAAATTCAACAACAAAGATGAAATAGACACATTCCCTCAAAGACACAAACTACCAGAGTACATTCAAGAAAAAAAATAGATAACCTGAAAAGCTTTTTATTATTAAATACATTAGCGTTAAAAGCTTTCTTATGAAGGGCGCCTGGGTGGCTCAGTCATTAAGCATCTGACTTCTGCTCAGGTCACGATCTCACGGTTCATGAGTTCAAGTCTCACAACTAGTGACCTCGATCCCCACTTTGGGTGAACGTGAGCCCTGCTTTGGGTTAGAGCCCCACTCTCTCTCTCTTCTCTCCTCTCTCTCTCTCTCTCTCTCTCTCTCCTCTCCCTCCCTCTCTCCGCCCCTCTTGGGATTCTCTCGCTCACTTGCGCCCTCACTCTCAAAAAAAAAAAAAAAAAAAAGCTAGAAAACTCCAGGCCCAAATGACTTCACTGGCAAATTCTAACAGACATTTAAGGAACAAATAACGCCGATTCTATCTATACAAACTCTTCCCAAAAATTGAACAGAAGACAGTTCTCAACTCATTCTATGAGGCCAGCTTTACCCTGCTACCAAAACCACACAGGCATAATAAGAAAACTACAGACCAATGTCCTTTTTAAAAGTAGATGCAAAAATTCTTAGAACTTTAACCAACTGAATCCCAGTAATGTATCAGAAAGATAATACATCATGACTGACTAAGCTTGGGCTGCTTTAACCAAAAAACCTCTAAACTCGCTGGCTAGAGCAACCGAAATTTCTTCCTCACTGTCTGGAAGCTGGGAAGTCCAAGATCAAGGTGCCATCAGACTGCTGTCTGGTGAGGGCCCACTTCCGGGGTTAGCTGGCGGCTGCCTTGCGTGCGCATACGCACAGTGCGTACTCACAGAGAGAGAGCTCTCTTCCTCTTACAAGGGCATGAACTCCATCATGAGGGTCCCAGCCTCATGGTATAATCCAAACCTAATTTGGGGCGCCTGGGTGGCTTAGTCGGTTAAGCGTCCGACTTTCGCTTAGGTCATGATCTCGCGGTTCGTGGGTTCGAGCCCCGCATCGGGCTCTGTGCTGACTGCCAGCTCAGAGCCTGGAGGCTGTTTCAGAATCTGTGCCTCCCTCTCTCTCTGACCCTTCCCTGCTCACGCTGTCTCTCTCTCTCCTAGAAAGAAATAAAAATATTAAAAAATTATTAAAAAAAAAACCCTAATTTTCTCCCAAAGGCCCCAACTCCAAATACTGTAACGTTGGGGGTTAGGGCTTCAACATATGAATGGGGGGGGTACATAAACACTCGGTCCATACCAATGACCAAGGGAGATTTATCCCAGAAATGAAAGACTGATTTAACGTTCAAAAAGCAATCAGCGTAATTCCTCGCATCTCAAAGATCTGTAAAAAGCATTTGACAGAATCCATTCCTGATAATAAGGCTCAGCAAACTAAAAATAGAAGGGACCTTCCTGACCCTGATAAAGAACGTCTATGAAAAACCAACAGCTGACATCGTATTTAATGGTGAGAGATTTACTGCTTTCCCCCTAAGAGCAGGCATAAGACAAGAATGTCACTACTTCTCTTCAATGTTATACTAGCATTTCTAGCCGGTCCAATAAAGCAAGAAAAAGAAATGAAAGGCATCCTGATTGGAAAGGAANGGGGCGCCTGGAGGGCTCAGTCTGCTAAGCGTCTGACTTCAGCTCAGGTCATGATCTCACAGTCCTGAGATCAAGCCCCACATTGGGCTCCTTGCTGAGCATGGAGCCTGCTTGAGATTCCTTGCTCTCCCTCTGCCCTTCCCCTGCTTCTCTCTATATTTCTCAAAATTAAAAAAAAAAATTTAATTAAAAGAAACCTCACAACATAATAACAAGAAAATAACCTATTTTTTAAAATTTTTTTAATGTTTATTTTATTTTTGAGAGAGAGAAAAAGGGGAGTGTGGGCAAGGTGGGAGCAGAGAGAGAGAGGGAGACACAGACTTCAAAGCAG
>NW_027527456.1:563947-566035 GCF_008692635.1 Crocuta crocuta | reverse complement strand
GGTCGTGAGGTCAAGCCCTTCATTGGGCTCCACACTGGGCATGAAGCCTACTTCAAATTATTTTTAGTTTATTTATTTATTTTGAGAGAGAGAGGGAGGGAGAGCGAATCCCAAGCAGGCTCCACACTGTCAACCCAGAACTCGATGTGGGGCTTGAATCCACGAAATCGTGAGATCATGTCCTGAGCCGAAACCAAGAGTCAGATGTTTAACTGGTTGAGCCACTCAGGCGCCCTGAAGCCTATGAAATAATAAAATGAAATGAAATGAAATGAAATGAAATGAAATGAAATGAAAGCAATCTCCATAGACACTTTGGTGAAGACATAGGAATGGCAAAACAGAACACATACTGTATAATTGCGTGAACATACAAATCTGGAGAATGGGAAGCAGCCTGGGGCGACCGCACGTCAGCGTGGCTGCCTGGGAGTTAACCCCGGGGGGCTGGGAGAGAGCATTAATAACGGGGCGGGAGGACACTTTGGGGAGTGACGGATGTGTCCGTGATCTTGACGGCAGTAACGGTTTCAGGCGTGCGGACTGAAACTAACCAAACTACACTCATTATGTGTGTCAGCTTATCGTATGTCTGTTAGAGATCAGTAAAGCTGTTAAAACCTTGAAGGGACTCCTTCAGTTATGTCTTTGTGTCCCGAAGAACTTTGTGACAGTGGCCCCGAATCAGGAGCTTCTGTGCAGCCTCTGATGGATAACGGTTGGCCTTCAGCCAGGCTCTAGACACCAGATCGCACAAGGCACGATCTTTACAGCCCGTGCAAGTTCTCACAGTTTGGGCTTCTGGATCCCAAACTGCATCTCAAACCGCTGCCTCCTTCATATTTTCCAAGCATCGTGTTCTCTACCCGGCGGGATTTCTCTAGGGGTCAATTTCAAATGACCATGGCCACATCGGGGAATGTCTGACATGAACAAGATTGTTGATTTAAGGGGCACCTCAGAATGTGGAAGAAACCCTCACAAGGAGATTGCTCATGTCTAAAANATTGGCGGGGCGCCTGGGGCACTTGGAGGAGCGTGTGACTCTTGATCTCGGGGTCGTGGGTTCAAGCCCCACGTTGGGTGTAGAGATTACGTAAAACTAAAAAATAAAATTAAAATCTTGAAAATTATTTAGATTGGTAAAGTTGTCAGTGGCCTGTTACTGTCTAAACCAGCTCCAATCCCAATCTCTCTCTCTCTCCCTTTCTCTGTCTCATATTTGTCAAAATGGGTTTTCTGTATCTATACCTTCTTCCCTCCCCTTTAAGAGGGAACATAATTAGGGGCGCCTGGGTGGCTCAGTCGGTTAAGCATCTGATGCCTGCTTTCAGCTCAGGTCATGATCTCACAGTTTGTGGGTTTGAGCCCCGCATCCGGCTCTGTGCTGACATCTCGGAGTCCGGAGCCTGCTTCAGATTCTGTGTCTTCCCCTCTCTCTCTGACCCTCCCCTGCTTACACTGCCTCTCTCTCTCTCTCTCTCTCAGAAATAAATAAAACATTAAAAAAAAAAATGTCAGCACAGGGGCGCCTGGGTGGCTCAGTCAATTGAGCATCCCACTTTGGCTCAGGTCATGATCTCATGGTTCATGGGTTCGAATTCCATGTCACGCTTTGCGCTTAAGGTGCTTTGGATTCTGTCTCCCTCTCTTTCTACCCCTCCCTTGCTCACATTCTCTCTCTCTCTCTCTCTCAAAAATAAATAAAAATTTAAAAAACTTTTTTAATGTCAGCAAAGTATTTTTATTTGGACAAAACCAGAGATTAAAAACTTTAACCTTCTAAAATTCATGCACATGGGCACCTAGGTGGCTCAGTCAGTTGAGCAAATGACTCTTGACTTCAGCTCAGGTCATGATCTCACAGTTCATGAGTTCGAACCCCATGTCGGGCTCTCTGCTATCAGCATAAAGCCCGCCTCAGATCCTGTCTCTGTCTCTCTATGCCCTTCCTTCAATCACATATGCAGGCTCTCTCTCTCTCTCAAATAAATAAACATTAAAATTTCTCTCTCTCCCTTTGCCCCTCTCTCTCTAAAAAAATTAAAAATAATAAAACAAAAAAAATCATATACTGGTTTTATGAAT
>NW_027527456.1:563471-563840 GCF_008692635.1 Crocuta crocuta | reverse complement strand
GTTACCAACCCTCCTCCAGCACAAAAATCCCCATATAACTTCTGACTACTCCAAAACTTAACTACCAGTAGCCTGCTATTGGCCAGAATCCTTACCGACAACGAACAATTGATGAACACGTATTTTGTATGTGCTATGTATTACACACTGTATTCTTAGAGCTAGAGAGAAGAAAATGTTATTAGGAAAAATCAGGAAGAGAAAATATANGGGCAATGATTAGGGTTTTTTTTTCCAAGTTTTCATTTAAATTCTAGTTACTTAGCATACAGTGTGACATTAGTTTTAAGTGTAGATTTCAATGATGCATCATTTCCATACAACACCTAGTGCCCCACATGCCCCAGCCGCCTCTCTTCTGAGAACTAT
>NW_027527456.1:562538-563400 GCF_008692635.1 Crocuta crocuta | reverse complement strand
GTGAGTCTATCAGTGCCATTCTTCCAACAGCATTTGCTCACTTGTGTCTCTGTGTCCCATTTTGGAAATTCTCATACTATTTCAAATTCGTTCATTACTATTATATTTGTTACAGTGATCTGTGATCGGTGATCATGACTCACTGAAAGCTCAGATGATAATTAGCATTTGTTAGCAATACAGCACTTTTAAATTAAGGCATGCACTATGTACTCTTTTTAGAATGCTATTGCACACTTAATAGACTACAGTATAAATTGTTTTAATGTTTATTTACTTTTGAAAGCGAGTGAGAGAGACAGAGCATGAGCCGGGGAGGGGCAGAGAACGAGGGAGACACAGAATCGGAAGCAGGCTCCAGGCTCCAGGCTCCAAGCTGTCAGCACAGAGCCCGTCGCGGGGCTCGAACCCACGAACCGTGAGACCATGACCTGAGCCGAAGTCGGTGCTCAACCGACTGAGCCCCCCAGGTGCCCCGACAGACCACAATAGAATAAGCTTCTACATGCATTGAGAAACCAAAAAAAGAATTGCTTTGACTCGCCTTATTGAGAAATTCACTTTGTTGCGGTGGTCTGGAGCTGAGCCCGCATAATCTCTGAAGCGTGCCTGTGCTGCCGGTTCCCTTAATGGCAGCAAGCTGGGTCCCCTCTAAGCTCCACAAGTCATTTCCTAGAGACTTACTCAGGGGTTGCCCCCCGCATTTGGAAAGAACTTCCAACCCTCCACTCTAGCCAATTACAAACCGATATGACTACCCCAAAGGACTCCCATACCTCCAGCTTTAGGCGTGGCAGGTCCAGGCTGCGTTTTCAAAGCACCTCCCCACCCCCACCCCCGCCCCACCTCTGCAGGATGTCAA
>NW_027527456.1:560722-562303 GCF_008692635.1 Crocuta crocuta | reverse complement strand
GCATAATGTCAAACCTGAAAGTCTGCTTTTCTGAAAAGGCTTCAGAGGACCACTGCCCTTGAGCCTCAGTGGAAAAGACCTTATCGCGCGCTGTTAGCAGCTGACACAGCAATAAAGTTGACTTCATGTTTCCCAACTTAAAATAAACATCACTTCATCCTGACTACTGACGGCCATCCCACTGGGACACCAGACAGGATTCTTGGGAATCTTCCAGAAACCGCTGACCACAGAAGGAGACAGCTTCTGCCCAAGGTTAATTTTCGGATTCTTCGGCAGCCTNCACTTTACTGAAAGCCTTCTCGGTAGGGGCTCCCTTATCTTCATCCTGTGACTTTTGACCCTCTGTGATCTTCTCCCACTTAAGAAACAAAAAAAAAATCCAGTTTTTTCTCAGTCCGTAGCTGCTCCGAATTTAACTGCTGACAAAAATTTAATCATTCTTCCTTTATTTTTTTAAATGTATGTATTTATTTTGAGAGAGAGAGAGAGAGCAATGTGCAGGGGAGGGGCAGAGAGAGAGGAGGAGAGAGAGAACCCCAAGCAGCTCTGCACCACCACCATGGAGCCCATTGAGGGGCTCAAACTCACAANAACCCACGAACCGCGAGATCATGACCTAAGCGAAAGTCGGACGCTTAACCGACTAAGCCACCCAGGTCCCCCAATCAGTCTTCCTTTAAATGGGAATCTAGGGGCGCCTAGGCGGCTCAGTCGGTTAAGCGTCTGACTTCAGCTCAGGTCATGATCTCACGGTTTGTGGGTTTGAGCCCCGCGTCGGGCTCTGTGCTGACAGCTCGGAGCCTGGAGCCTGCTTCCGATTCTGTGTCTCCCTCTCTCTCTGACCCTCCCCGACTCATGCTCTGTCTCCCTCCTCAAAAATAAATAAACGTTAAAAAAGATGTGTAATGTACCTCTAAGGAAGGTTCTTTTCCTTTTAGAGGCCCTTTCTGGTTCTTAAGTTTCCTTTACATCATTCGTTCCAAACTTTGGTCACATAACAATCAACCTCACATCAACAGAGTGCTTGATCTGTCATTACTAGGTCATTACAGCGCTACCAACAAAAGCTAGCCCGTCAGTAGTTTCTTCTTGTCAGACACCCTCGTCACAGGAACTGCCTAAATCCACTCACATTATCTGAGGGGACATTTCAAGGACCATATAATTAGCTCATGAAAAAGGATAGGCCCAATAGAGTCTCATTACGATGCCATTTCCTATGTGGATTCCAGACTTACATCCACCTTGTATCCACACACGAACTTACCCCATTATATTTAGGGGGTAATTCTTAGAGACTTTCAGACTTCTGGGTTTGTTTGTTTGTTTGTTTGATGTTTATTTATTTATTTTGAAAGAGGGGGGGGAAAGGGAGAGAAAGAGGGAGAGGAAGAGAGAGAAGGAGAGAGAGAATCCCAAGCAGGTTCCATGCTGTCAGTGAAAAGCCCGACGCGAGGCTCGATCTCACCTACTGTGACGTCGTGACCTGAGCGGAAATCAAGAGTCGGACGCCCAACTGACTGAGCCGCCCAGGCACCCTGAGACTTTCAGACTTTTAAAACTACCACACCTCCTTTG
>NW_027527456.1:560343-560606 GCF_008692635.1 Crocuta crocuta | reverse complement strand
TAAAACTATCTCCCCTCCTTTGGAACATGTTTTCCTGAAAAGAAGAAGCAGGCAGCGGTGAATTTGGCTAGCTCCCAGGAGAGATGCCGGGCTCTTCATGCACGCTCTGTGAGCTGCAGTGTGCAGATGATAGAAATGACATGACTTCTATTGTAGGAGACCCCTGCCCCCAAACCAGCTTATATTCATTAGCCAGGGGTGTCACGAGCAAACTCACAACCTTCGATTTCTTTTTGGCTAGCCAAGGGGGAGGAGATGCTTCA
>NW_027527456.1:558680-559708 GCF_008692635.1 Crocuta crocuta | reverse complement strand
AGCGTCCGACTTCGGCTCAGGTCATGATCTCATGGTTCGTGGGTTTGAGCCCGGCGTCAGGCTCTGTGCTGACAGCTCAGAGCCTGGAGCCTGCTTCTGATTCTGTGTCTCCCTCTCTCTCTGACCCTCCCCTGCTCACACCATCTCTCTCTCTGTGTCAGAAATAAATAAAACATTTAAAAAATAAAATAAAATAAAAATACTACAGGTCAAGTAGAGCAATTTATTTTTTAAGTTTTTATTTACCTATGTCATCTCTACACCCCACGTGGGGTTCGCTCACAACCCCAAGATCAAGAGTCGCATGCTCCACTGACTGAGCCAGCCAGGTGCCCCCAAGTAGAACGATTTCTGATCAGGCTAAAGGAGAAAGCCACCTGGGTCTCTACAGGAGACCAACTGGACTTTGGGACATGTTTCCATGGCCTGAGTTTGGTCATCCAGGCCCCTGTGTCCAAGGTTTATTGTGAAGACTAGTCATCATCTCATTTCTAGCAACTGACCGGTACATTTGGTCGATGCGTCCTGTCCAGAGTCTTTTTCTCTTTTTTAAAAAAAATTTTTAAACATTTATTTATTTTTGAGAGACAAAGAGAAACAGAGCACAAGCAGGGGAGGGTCAGAGAGAGAGGGAGACACAGAATCTGAAACAGGCTCCAGGCTCTGAGCTGGCTGTCAGCACAGAGCCCGACATGGGGCTCAAACTCGCAAACCATGAGATCATGACCTGAGCTGAAGTCGGAGCTTAACAGACTGAGCCCCCCAGGCGCCCACGTCCTGTCCAGAGTCTTAAATGCCACTGTGCAGCCCTTGTCGCATCAGGGGATTCAACAACTCACCCTGCAATGAAAGGAGCATGAGAGGGGTGTGTGGGTGGCTCGGTCCGTTGAGAGTCCAACTCTTGGTTTCCACTCAGGTCATGATCTCATGGTTCATGGGATCGAGCTCCATGTCGGGCTCTGTGCTGACAGCTCAGAGCCTGGAGCCTGCTTCAGATTCTGTGTCTCCCTCTCTCTCTGACCCTCCCC
>NW_027527456.1:557008-558586 GCF_008692635.1 Crocuta crocuta | reverse complement strand
TGAGTCAACGTGGCAAATATAATAATAAAACATAAAACATAAAGACAGGAAGCTGTATGGGCGACAGGTCAAAGGCAGGGCTATCAGTGAAGGCTTCCTGGTGGAGGGGACACTAAGGGACACTTAGGTAAGAATGAGACCAGTGCAGAGGTAGGGGTTGGATTAGTGGGACGAATAAAGTGTTCTAGGCAGAAAGAGTAGCAAGTTCAGCTGCAAGAAGCAGAAAGAGTAAAAGGCTAGATCATGACTGAGGCCGAGAAGGAATCACTAACAACTTGGAAGGGCTTTATATGCTCTTGGGTCCATTGAAGGAAAGTACGATTAAGGCATAGTTTATAAAGATTCAACAAGCACATACTGTGATCCAAGTTAACAAATCAACATAATTTCCCTACAGATGCTACGAAGGATACGGAAACATTTCATAGTAATGCCAAAAAGTTATAACCTGCATTAACCATGAGGAAAAAACCAAAGAATCCCAAATTAAGGGACATTCTATGTTTTGAACTCCAAAACGGTCAAGGCCAGGAAACAAGGGCTGAGGAGCCATTCCAGATTAAAGGAGAATAAACACGGCTAAATCCAATGCTTTATCCTGGATTGGATGTGGGAACGGAATACTTTTTTTCTTTTTTGTTTGAAAGAATATTAGCGGGACAATCAAGGCAATTCAGGTAGATAATATTGTATCGATGTTAATCGCCTGAACTTGAGAACTGTGCTGGGCTATGATTATATAAGAAAATGTCCTTGGGGCGCCTGGGTGGCTCAGTCATTAAGTGTCCGACTTCAGCTCAGGTCATGATCTCACAGTTTGTGGGTTCGAGCCCCGCGTCTGGCTCTGTGCTGACAGCCAGCTCAGAGCCTGGAGCCTGCTTCCGATCCTATGCCTCCCTTGCTCTCTGACCCTCCCCTGCTCATGCTATCTCTCTCTCTCTCAGAAATAAATTAAAAAAAACATTTAAAAAAATAAGAGAATGCCCTTTTGTTTCAGGACACGTATACTGAAGTATTTAGAGGTAACAGCGTCATGTCTGCGACTTACTCTCAAATCGTTCAAGAAATATATATATATTTATATATTTGCATTTATACGTAAATGAGAGAGGAACATAAAGCAAACGTGGTGGACTGCTAACATTTGACGAATCTAGGGGCCCCTGGGTGGCTCAGTTGGTTAAGCATCCGACTCTTGATTTGGGCTCAGGTCACGATCCCACGGTTCGTGAGTTCAAGCCTCGCATGGGTCTCCACACTGACAGCATGGAGCCTGCTTGGGATTGTCTCCTTCTCTCTCTGCCCCTCTCGTGCTTGCTTTCTGTCTCTTTCTCAAAATAAATACAAATAAACTTAAAAATAAATGTTGAGGGGCACCTGGGTGGCTCAGTCAGTTAAGTGTCTGACTCTCGATTTCACCTCAGGTCATGATCTCACAGTTTGTGAGTTCGAGCCCCATGTCAGGCTCCACGATGACAGTGTGGAGCCTGCTTAGGATTCTCTCTCTCTCTCTGGCCCTCCCCTGCTCTCTCTCTCTCTTTCAAAAATAAGTAAATAAACTTAAAAAAAAAAAACACG
>NW_027527456.1:555740-556932 GCF_008692635.1 Crocuta crocuta | reverse complement strand
GCCCTGGGGGGGGAGGATGAACAAGAGGCATCCCTGCCCTACAGGACTCAAGGTCTAGTGGGTCACTTTGGCTGCAGGTGCAAAGGGGTGAGGCCAGCCTTCCAGGAAAGTGACAACGATGTGGGTAAGAAACGGGGAAGCTTGGACGAACTAAGGAAGAGGCAGCAAAGCCAGAAGAGCATTAAAAGGACAATTTCTATGATCTGGTGACTAACGGGACTTGAGGGAGAGAACAAGCAGAGAAGGGCTTCGACAGTCTACTGCTTAGAGACCATGGTCCGATTCCCAGGTTCATGGAGAACAATGTGACTGGTTCGGGCCAGCCCCGTGGGGGCGGTCAAGTAGAGCCTGTGAACTCCAGGCTTGTGGTTTGGGGGAGAGGTCGGGGCTGAGATACAGTTTGGGGTGTTGTCAGCATTAGGGAGGTAGAAGGAGCCATGTGATAGGGAGAAGATNAGGCTCTGAGCTAGCTGTCAGCACAGAGCCTGATGTGGGGCTCGAACCCACGAACCGTGAGCTCATGACCTGAACTGAAGCCGGACGAGCAGCTGACTGAGCCACCCAGGCGCCCCAAGTTCTTATTTATTTACTGATGGTTTGGCTTATTTGCTAGATTTCTCCCAGCTTCGTGTGTGACTTTAGGAGTCTCCTCATTTTGTAGATTTGCGTTTTCCCATCTGTAAATGGGGACATGGGAGGGTGGTTGACTTAAGTACCTCCCCGGCGTAAAGGGGAAATAATTGAGGCCGTAAGTGGCAGTTACTCTCAGTTACTAACCTTAAACTTTGAGTTTAAGTTAAGCAATTCCTCCAGCCATCTCCTGCCTGCCTAGTGCCATGTGCCTTTCCATCTTGGTTTCTGGCCCTTCAACTGGAACCCAACAGTGATGGTGACCTGAGTTTACTAAGGGGTTTTAGAACAGTGCAGATGGCAAGGAATATGAGACAGGATTGAAAGAGATCAAAAATGAGGTAGCACTGGGGCGTCTGGGGGGCCCACCTGGCTCAGCTCATGATCTCACGGCTCCTGAGTTCGAGCCCCACATCCGGCTCATTGCTGTTCGCTCAGGGCCCGCTTCGGATCCTCTGCCCTCCTCTCTCTATCCCTACCCCTCCCCGCTCACATTCTCTCTCTCAAAAAAAAAAATTTTTTTTTTTTAATTAATGAGGCAGCACTGACCTCGGCTCCAACA
>NW_027527456.1:555078-555373 GCF_008692635.1 Crocuta crocuta | reverse complement strand
GCAGCACTGTCCTCTGCTCCAACACATACAATAAAACCCACAAATCTCCAGCGAAACCGCCTGATGACTTTTGACAGTTCATCCTCCTGCCCAACGCAAACCTCCATCTGGATACATCTGCATCACCCCAGAAAATTCCTTTAACCCCTTCACAGTTAACCCCCGGCTCCCATCCCCCCAGCGGCAGCCACCATTCTGTTGACCTCCCTCCCTGAACATTTAAAAAATAATTTTGGGGGCGCCTGGGTGGCTCAGTTGGTTAAGCATTTTTAAAATAATTTTTATTAAACATGTA
>NW_027527456.1:554355-554584 GCF_008692635.1 Crocuta crocuta | reverse complement strand
CTTCGCCCACCAAAAAACGCTTCGCAAGAGTTGGCCTCCGGCCACCAGTCTTTCTTCTCCGCTGGGACAAGGGTGGATTTGTTTAACCGCTTTGTTCTTTCCTTTTTCACCTGTTTGTGTTTAACTGGACCCTCGACCGCAATCTCTGTTAGGCGTTTTAACCATTTTTCGTGTTTAAGTAAGAGATAAACTTAAGCTCTCTGTCCAAACTCCGGGGCTTAGGTCCCAG
>NW_027527456.1:553296-554283 GCF_008692635.1 Crocuta crocuta | reverse complement strand
AAAGATCAGTTGGAACAGGCCCTGAAGATGTCTCCTGCCGGAGCGCCAGCCCTGTCTTCACCTTCATACAGGTCTCTTCCTGCCGCGTGGCGTTAGTTTGTCCCGATAAAAACTCAGTCTGTATTGGGATCTTACCAGGGCCTCAGGCCAGGTGTTTTGCTGAATGTGCCCGAGGGGGGTTACCTTTTATCTTCTCTCTCTTAACCTTCCAGAGATCTCGCACATGACCATGTCTTCCGTTAAGATTGAGTGTGTTTTGCCGGAGAACTGCCGATGCGGCGAATCTCCGGTGTGGGAGGAGGCGTCCAACTCTCTGCTCTTCGTAGACATTCCGGCAAAAAAGGTTTGCCGCTGGGATTCGCTCGGCAAGGGAGTGCAGCAAGTGACCGTGGGTAAGGGTGAAGGCTGGGCTCTGATCCGCGGGGATGGCTGTCTTTTCCCTGGGGGGTGGCGGTCACCTGATGTGTCATTCCCGATGTGTCATTGTCCTGCTCTCTGTAGCCACGCTCTGTGTCCTCCCACTTTGACCAGGAGTAAATTCTGGAGGGCCCATACTTCGCTCTTCCTCTGGGGGGGAGAGAGCAGCATTTCCCCATCTTGTTTGGCTGAGGCGGCGCACAGTAGGGTCTTTCCGTGACATCCTCAGGTCATGGCTTTAAAAGTTGGAGAGCCGGTTTGTGGCGCAGCAAAGGCAGTCTTATCTTGGGTCAGGCCAAGCCCTGAAGCTGCAAAAAGAAATAACAGCCACATCCCTCTGAACATAAGAAGGGCTCTCAGACTCACAAAGCATCAACCAGGACTATCTGGTCATGGCGACAAAATAGGATTCAGGACGAAATCCAAGGGCATTTGGATGAGATTGTTTATGGCCACCGGATTCGCAGTGGAGGGGTTTCTCATTCTCCGGCCTGGAAGGGTATGGGCTTGGGTAGAGATGAGGACTCTGCTTCTTTTGTGTTGATGAGAAGAGATACCAGAAATTCCCGT
>NW_027527456.1:552623-553048 GCF_008692635.1 Crocuta crocuta | reverse complement strand
GCATTCCCCTGACCTTGGGAGGCTCATCCCAGAACTGGTGACCTCAACCCCCCTTTTTTTTTAAATGAGAGGGAACAGCTATTTTTTTGTAATTGTTGTGTTTATTTATTGAGGAGCAGAGAGGGAAGGAGAGAGAGAATCCCAAGCAGACTCCACACCGCCAGCACAGAGTCCAATGCGGGACTTGAACTCACGAACCGCGAGACCATGACCTGAGCTGAAACCCAGAGTCAGATGCTCAACTTACTGAGCCACCCAGGCGCCCCAAGAGGGACTGACCAGCTTTTTAATTCACCCGAGGATATCAGTGTGGCTAGAGGCAGAGACTGTGACCAGTGGTCAGAGCAGGGAGAGGGACCCGGTGCCTTCCCTATTGCCAGCATGCACACATTAGGGTCATATCCATCCCCACCTCCTATCTACAA
>NW_027527456.1:552189-552508 GCF_008692635.1 Crocuta crocuta | reverse complement strand
TCCCCACCTCCTCTCTCCAAACTACCCCCCCCCAACCATAGAAAAGGCTTATGACGTCAGCAGTAACTTAGGAAGTTCTAGAAATTAGCCAACAGAAGCCTCAGGCCACAGGTCAGGATCCGTGAGGAGAATGTGACCTTCCCAGGAGTGTCCTGCACATTCCCTCGGCCCCTCAATGGCTGGAATCAACTTCTGAACAGCGCTTTTTAGCCAAGGGCTGCTCCCAGAGCACCCGGAGCCTTGCACTTATGGAAGAGGGGCTTAGAAAAGGTTCTCAAAATAAATTCTGGTAAGTTGGTTTCCTGTGATTGCTCACCAT
>NW_027527456.1:551316-551602 GCF_008692635.1 Crocuta crocuta | reverse complement strand
TCCCTGTCATTGCTCACCATGGTAATCAATCTCTCCGCTTTAGAAGTTTCCTAATAACGTGGAAAAATAGTAAACCCAGGAAACCTAACATTTAAAAAATACAAAATATAGGGGCACCTGGGTGGCTCAGTCAGTTAAGCGTCAGCTTCGGTTCAGGTGATTTCTCGGTTCGTGAATTTGAGCCCACAATCAGTGCAGAGCCTGCTTGGGATTTTCTCTCTCTCTCTCTCTCTCTCTCTCTCTCTCTCTCTCTTTGCCTCTTTCCCACCTGCACTCTCCATCTCTC
>NW_027527456.1:549109-550620 GCF_008692635.1 Crocuta crocuta | reverse complement strand
CTGACAGCTCAGAGACTGCTTGGGATTTTCGCTCTCTCTCTCTCTCTCTCTCTCTCTCTCTCTCTCTGCCTCTTCCCCAGCTGCACTCTCCCTCTCTCTTTCAAAATAAATAAATAAACTTTAAAAAAGAAAAAGGAAAAAGAGGGGCACCTGGGTGGCTCAGTCGGTTAAACGTCCAGCTTCAGCTCAGGTCATGATCTCGCGGTTTACAAGTTCGAGCCCCACGTCAGGCTCTGTGCTGACAGCTCGGAGCCTGGAGCCTGCTTTGGATTCTGTCTCCCTCTCTCTCTCTGCCCCTCCCTGCTCACACTCTGTCTCTCTCTCTCTCTCAGAACTAATACACATTAAAATAATTAAAAAAGAAAAAAGAGAGACAAGTCCTGTTTTGGAGGGAGAGTGAGCGGTGGCAAAGCCTAGTAGTCAGAACCAAACAGGGTTTGTGTCTCTGGATTTCCTGGAGAGCAGGTGAAGCGAGCATCACTTGCTCTGTGACAGCTACTCTGGTGTCCCCCTGTCTCCCCACCCCGGTTAGGGACCCCTCCTTCGAACTTGATGTGGCACCCGCCCCAGCCACGGCTGCCACGGAGTGACTTCTCTGCTTCTCCCAGTAGACTGGAAGCTTTCAGAACACTGCTCAATGAATGTGCTCGGTCACGTAGCCTGCACCCTTCACCCGAAGGGAGAGGACGCTCCCGTCATCAAAAGAGCCGGAACCCTCTTGGAGATGCCTGGTGGCGAGATGCCTGGTGGCGCGATGCCCGCAGCGGGCCGCTCAGCCACTGGCCTGCCCGTCGCGTTCTGAAATGCTGCCTTTGCTTCTGTAGATGCCCCCGTCAGCTCTGTGGCCCTTCGCCAGTCAGGAGGCTACGTCGCCACCATCGGAACAAAGTTCTGTGCTTTGAACTGGGAAGATCAGACGGTGGCCGTCCTGGGCACAGTCGATAAGGACAAGAAAAACAATCGATTCAATGATGGGAAGGTGGATCCCGCCGGGAGATACTTTGCTGGTACGGTTTATCTCTAGCACCTGTTGACTGAGCTTTGGCGAAAAGCAAGGCTTAGCGTTGGTGAGAGCGCTACTCGTTACCATTACTTGAAGAGCTTTTCACTGAAAACAAAATCCCATGAGAAAGGATTCATAAATATTCCTTTCAATTTCTGTCTCTAGCAGAGACTAAAATGTGCATGGTACGTACTACTGTAGTTGAAATGAGTTTTAAAAGAGAGGTGGGGCGCCTGGGTGGCTCAGTCGGTTAAGAATCTAACTCTTGATCTCAGCTCGGGTCTTGATCTCAAGGTCGTGAGTTCAAGCCCCACGTTGGGCGTGGAGCCTACTTAAAAGAAAAAAGAAAAAAGATCAAATAAAATTGAGGTTTTCTGGTTGCTGATGATGTTTCACTTGGAACTAATTTCCAAGTTACGGAGAAAAAGGTGAGAGTAGTACAGACAACAGCTGTTGTTTGATTTCCTGCTGAAATATTTGAAAAGAAGTGGCCCATATCACGTGCCTT
>NW_027527456.1:541865-548966 GCF_008692635.1 Crocuta crocuta | reverse complement strand
AAAACACTTGCGTGTGAATTTCCCAAGAAAAATGACATATTCCTGCACGGCCATAGTACAGCTATCACCTTAAAGAAGTTTAACACTGGGGTGCCTGAGTGGTTCAGTCGGTGAAGCATCTGACTCTTGGTTTCGGCTCAAGTCATGATCTCATGGATTTGTGGGTTCGAGCCCCAAGTCGGACTCTGTGCTGGCAGCACTGAGCCTGCTTGGGATTCTCTCTCTCTCTCTCTCTCTCTCTCTCTCTCCCCCTCTGCCCCTCCCCCACTTGCTCACACATGCTCTCACTCTCTCTCTCTCAAAATAAAGAAACATTTTTAAAAAGTTTACATTATACAATTTTACCTGATGTACCATCTATATTTCAGTTTTGTCCACTAACCAAATAATGTCCTTCACAGCATTTCTTCCCCTCTGGCACAGGATGCAGACTATGATTCTGCATTGCATTTAGTTGACATGCCTCTTTAATCTTTAGTCAGAAACAGAACATAGCCTTTCTTNATGGGGGCCTCGAACCCAAAAACTGTGAGATCATGACCTGAGCCGAAGTCGGACACTCAACCGACACTCACCCAGGCGCCCCAGTTCTGTGGCACTGTGTGAGACAAAATAAAGATGTCTTCAGGGGTACCTGATATTTTGATCAATATTTGCTTGGTGTAGCTTCTCCCATCCTTTCACTTTGTCGCTATCAATATCATTATATCTGAAGTGAGTTTCTTATACATAGCATATAGTTGGATTTTTTTTAAAAAAAGCATCTTGACAATATTTTAATTGATGTATTTAGATTATTTACATTTAGTGTAATTGATAATATGTTTTGACTTAGATCTACCGTTTTGTTAATTTCTTTCTCTTCTTTCCCTCTGTATTTTTGGTTCCTCTGTTTCTCCTTTCCTGCCTGCTTTTGGGTTGTGTGAACATTCTTTTAGAATTCAATATTAATTTATTTGTGGTGACCTTTTACTATATCTCTCTGTAGTTTTTAAGGGCTTNCCAATATTTTACCATTTCAATTGATCATCACTTATTTATGCTATAGTTGTCTTTTTTCAATGTTTATTTTGAGAGAGAGAGAGAGAGAGCACACACACAAGAGGGGCAGAGAGAGAGAGAGAGAGAGAGAGAAGGAGGGAGAATTCCAAGCAGATTCCTCACATCAGTGCAGAACCTGAATCAGGGCTTGATCTCATGAACCGTGAGATCGTGACATGAGCCAAAATCAAGAGTAGGACACTTAACTGACTGAGCCCCCAGGCACCCCTGTGTCCCTGTGTTGTCTTTATATATGTACCTTTAAGCCCCATCAGAAAATGTGATTTTTGGGGCGTCTGGGGGGTTTAGTCTGTTGGGCATCCAACTTTGGCTTAGGTCATGGTCTCGAAGTTTGTGGGTTTGAGCCCTGAGTGGGGCTCCGTGCTGACAGCTCAGAGCCTGGAGCCTGCTTCCGATTCTGTGTCTCCCTCTCTCTCTCTTCCCTCCCCTGCTGGTGCTCTGTCTCTCTCTAAAATAAATAAGCACTTTAAAAAATTAATAAAAGAAAATGTGATTTTTGCTTTTACCTGTCAGAAATATTTTTAAAGAACTGGGGCACCTGGCTGGCTCAGTTTATAAAGTGGGAGACTCTTAATCTCTGGGTCGTGAGTTCAAGTCTCAGGTTGGGTGTGGAGATGACTCAAAAATAAAGTCTTGTACAAAAAAATATTTTAAAGAGCTAAAGAGAAGAACAGTCTATTATATTTACTATTTCTATTGCTCTTCCTCTATTCTGATGTTCCAAGCTGCCTTTTGGTATCATTTCCCTTCTCTCTAAAGACCTTCCTTTAGCAATTCTGTTCGAGCAGGTCTGCTGGCTATGAATTCTTTCAGTTTTACTTCATAGGAAAATGTCTTTACTTCACCTTCATTCTGGAAGGATATTTTTACTGAATATAGAATTCTAGGCTGACGCTTTTTTTATAAAGTAATTTTTAACGTTTATTTATTTATTTTTGAAAGAGAAAGAGAGAGACAGAGCTCAAGGAGGGGAGGGGCAGGTTGAGAGAGAGACAAGAATCTGAAGCAGGGTCCAGGCTCTGAGCTGTCAGCACAGAGCCCGACGTGGGGCTCGAACGCATGAATTGTGAGATCATGACTTGAGCTGAAGTCAGCCTTCCAAATGACTGAGCCACCCAGGCACCCTAGGTTGACACTTTTTTAAAAGTAATCTCGAGGTCCAGCGTGGGGTCGAACTCATGACCCCGAAATCAAGAGTTCCCTCCTCCACTGACTGAGCCAGCCGGGCATCCCTGGATAATTTCTATTGACCTATCATTGGCAACACTTTTTCCTTCATCATCTCAATCCCACTAGCGAATCCATCCAGTGAGTTTCTTTACTTCACTTATTTTCTTTTACAATTCTAAAACTTTTATTTGGTTATCCATTATATCTTCTACATCTTTGTTGTTTTTTTTTTTTTATCTTCTACATCTTTGAATCGCCAAGTGATTTTGGATGGTATCCTAGACATTTTGACTATTATCTTGTGACTGTGGGTCTTGTTTAAATCCTATGGCAAATGTTGGGACACCCGGGTGGCTCAGTCAGTTAAGCGTCCGACTTCGGCTCAGGTCATGATCTCCCGGTTCGCGAGTTCGAGCCCCGCATTGGGCTCTGTGCTGGCAGCTCAGAGCCTGGAACCTGCTTTGGATTCTGTGTCTCCCTCTCTCTCTGCCCCTCCCTGGCTCATGGTCTGTCTCTTTCTCTCTCTCTCAAAAATAAATAAACATTAAAAAAAAATTTTTTTTAAATCCTATGGTGGTGAACGTTGACACATTTGTCTTAGTAAGCAACGTGTATGTTTAGGTTCAGAGCATTTAACAGAAAGGCTCTAACCTGCGGTCTGTTAGGTCCTGTGGGATCTGGCCCCCACATGGGCCACTCCGCGCTGGTCTGAGACTCAGGAGTTCAAGCCACAGGGCAGGCTCAGTCTCTGGTATGCTAATTAGAACCAGATTCGTGCCCGTACAAGTAGAAGATGAGCCCAGGAGATCATAAACAGCCTGAGGGAATGGCATTCCCGAACGACATCCCTCGTCGCTATCTCCAGGTGCTTTCCATTTTCCTGGAGTTGTGCTTATCATTCCTCCAGCCGGAAGCCACCCATCTCTAGGACGGTGCTGTCTCTGGGGCCAAACAGCAGGAGGGAGAGAGAGAGGGAGAGAGAGAGAGAGAGTGTAAAAACAGCAGCGTTCGGTTCTGTGTTTTTGGAGCTGCAACTTCACCAGGTGGACAGGAATGTCCCCTTCCCCAAGTCTCGGTTCCTGCACTTTCCGTCGCCGGCCCCTCTCTACTGTCACTACCCTTGCCACAGAACTGACGGAATGGAGACAGGAGTGGAAAATAACCAGGGGATGTGTTCCAACCTCTGGGCCTCAGGAGTTTCCTTTCCTGCTCCTCGGATTCCGGTCTTTACCACGGTGCTCACTCTCCAAGTGCCAGGCCGTGTTGAATTCAAGCCAGGACGCACTGGAAAATCAAACAGAGCACTCACCACCAACTGGCGGCACTGCACATTCGGCTGTTCTTCCCCTGAGCTGCCTGACATTCACTTTTCAGACTTCTCAAATGGCTACACGGTGTGTTTTGTCCAGACTTCGTAGTTGGGCTCAGTGCGACAAAATGGAGCTGGTGAAGATGTCCTCCTTCCTTATCAGGAATGAGACCCGTTGGTATAAGTGGGGGAGGGGCAGAGGGAGAAGGGGACAGAGGATCGGAAGCGGGCTCCGCTCTGGCAGCAGAGAGCCCGACGCGGGGCTCAAACTCACAAACCATGAGATCATGACCTGAGCCAAAGTCGGGCGCTCAACCGACTGGGCCACCCAGGCACCCTGGTAGTTGTCATTTTTTGAAATAGGGGGCCCAGGTTGGAATTGTATGGTCATTTCCTTGATTTGGTGATGGGCCAGAAGCCCTGGTGATAAAAGATGGTGTAGGGGCGCGGGGCAGGGAGCTGACCTCGGTGCTTTTTGGGTTCCGCAGGCACCATGGCTGAGGAAACGGCCCCAGCCGTTCTGGAGCGGCACCAGGGCTCCCTGTACTCGCTCTTTCCTGACCACCACGTGGAAAAGTACTTTGACCAGGTGGACATCTCCAATGGTTTGGATTGGTCCCTGGACCACAAAATCTTCTATTACATTGACAGCCTGTCCTACTCCGTGGATGCCTTTGACTACGACCTGCAGACAGGAAAGATCTGTATGTACTTTTTCATTACTGTTGGTATTTTCCCCCTATGTATTTAACCAGTAAGCTGCCTCTTCCTCAACTCGTCTGCAAAGGTCCTTACTTGGGGGCGGGGGGCACGTGGGTGGCTCAGTCAGTTGAGCATCTGACTCTCGATCTTGGTTCGGGTCATGATCTCACGGTTCGTGAGTTCGAGCCCGGAGTCAGGCTCTGTACTGACAGCACAGAGCCTGCTTAGAATTCTCTCTCTCTTCTTTCTGCCCCTCCCCTACTCATGCTCTCTAAATGCATACATACATACATAAATACATACATACATACACACATACATACATACATACACTTAAAAAAAAGAAAAGGTCCTTAGTTGTCAAATAAGGGACTGTCTGGTTGTTACTATGCCAATATAGTCATAATTACACAGACTTGACTATTTTGCCAGTCAAGCCGTGGCCCTCAACACATTTAGCTGTGGCTGCTGTTGGCATAATATGAACAGATCCCTGATCCCCTTTCTTGCCACCATCTCTAGAAAGAGGCTCACCTTGAAATGGATCCTGTTCTACCAGATGTGCCTAGAAGGGAAGCCATCATACACAGCACAGTGAGATCAAAGAACAGAAAATGAGGGTTTGGGGTTGAAGTCTCTCACTTGCACTGTAGTTAACCATAGGAAGACACAGAGAGACAAATGGATAATCTTCCGAAGTGGAAAAGTTTACAATTAGTTGCAGACTGTTCAGTTCCGTCAATGGGTTCTACATGAGCCATAGTTGGAAGCTGGGACGGAAGGAATTCTTGAGAAAAATCTAGAAGGGAGTACTTGAAACTGCTTTGTGAAAGGTGCCAAACCACAAGAGCCAAACCCATAATGAAAATGACTTGAAAAAAAATCACAAGGCTCTCGTGTAATTTAACCAGAGGCGAACTATTTCGGTATGGATGTTTTTGCTCTGAGATATATAGCACTCTGTTTTATGACTGTTTTTACCCATTTTTACTTACCCATATTTTTCTTATTTAAAAAAAATTTTAGTGTTTATTTTTAAGAGAGAGAGACAGAGCACAAGCAGGGGAGGGGCAGAGAGAGAGGGAGACACAGAATCGGAAGCAGGCTCCAGGCTCTGAGCTGTCAGCACAGAGCCCGACGCAGGACTCGAACTCATGAATCGTGAGATCATGACCTGAGCTAAAGTCAGATGCTTAACGAACTGAGCCATCCAGGAGCCCCGACTTACACATGTTTTTAACTTTTTTTTCTTCCATTATAACCCAGTGCAGTTACTATATTGACCTGGATTTTGTAGTTCCTCTGGAGTTTGATTCCCCCTTTAATGCCAGCGGGTTGGCTCCAGAATACCCTTCCTTTCAGGAACAAGCTTTTTTTTATGTTTTTAAATGTTTGTTTATTTTTGAGAGAGAGAGAGGGCATGAGCGTGAGTAGGGGAGGGGCAGAGAGAGAGAGACAGAAGCTGAAACAGGCTGTGCACTGACACTAGAGAGCCCGAGGCAGAGCTCAAACTCACAAACCCCGTGAGATCATGACCTGAGCCGAAGTCGGATGCTTAACCGACTGAGCCACCCAGGCGCCCCAGGAACAAGCTCTTTAATGTTTAGTTTTGATAAGATGATTTTGGAGCATTCAGTCAGGCAGAAACAGAACTCGTACATCTTACTAGTTCTTGCACATGAACTGTTCACATGGCACCATTATTCTTATAAGTAAAACCACAGAGGTCTAAACATAGACTGAAACGTATCTGATGTAGATGTGCAAGAGCTTTAGTTCGGGTCAGCCTCCAAAAGCACTATTGGTATTTTATTGAGAATTCTGCTTTGGGGGGCGCCTGGGTGGCTCAGTCGGTTAAGCATCCAACTCCGGCTCAGGTGATGATCTCACGGCTTGTGAGTTCAAGCCCCACATCAGGCTTTACTGACAGCTTGGAGCCTGGAGCCTGTTTCAGATTCTGTGTCTCCCTCTCTCTCTGACCTTCCCCTGCTCATGCTCTGTCTGTCTCTCAGAAACGAATACATGTTTTAACATTAAAAAAAAAAAAAGAATTCTACTTTTTGGGGCACCTGGGTGGCTCAGTCAGCTGAGCGTCTGACTTCAGCTCAGGTCATGATCTCACGGTTCGGGAGTCTGAGCCCGGTATCGGGCTGTCTGCTCTCAGCGCAGAGCCCCCTTCAGATCCTCTGCCACTCCCCTACTTGCAATCTCTCTCTCAAAAGTAAATAAACATTTTAAAAAAAGAATTCTATGTTTTTTCTCTCATCCTCTGAAAGCTTAGACAGACAAGTCTGTACCCAAACTAAAGAGAGTATAATCAGCCCCAAATCGTGTGGTAAAAATCCTTTGTTGAGGAGTGCCTACTTTCATTTCTGGACATTTTTGTTTTTTATTATTTATTTATTTAATTTTAAAAATTTATTTATTTCAAGAGAGACAGAGAGAGCACAAGTCGGGGAAGGACAGAGGGAGGGAGAGACTCTCAAGCAGACTCTGGACAGCCACCACAGAGCCAGACCCGGGGCTCGAACTCACGAAACGGCGAGATCATGACCTGAGCTGAAACCAGGAGCCGGACGCTTAACCGACTGAGCCCCCCAGGCGCTGCTGGGCAGTTTTGTTTTACCGCTACAAATTCTTCTAAACCATGCCACACGCCAGCCCCTGGATAAGCAGCCGTGATCAGGATTTACAGCCACCTTGAGCGTCACTGTCTGATGCTCAGGATTGAGCAGCCTGATTTGGTGTGTGTGTGTGTGTGTTTAACTACAGCCAACCGCAGAAGCGTGTACAAGCTGGAGAAAGAAGAACAAATTCCAGATGGAATGTGCATTGATGCGGAGGGGAAGCTCTGGGGG
>NW_027527456.1:539863-541444 GCF_008692635.1 Crocuta crocuta | reverse complement strand
TGAAAAAGTTATACAGAGATATATTCAAAGGTTTCAGGAGGGTGATTTTGGAAATAAAGGCCAAACGTATGATCCCAAATTTAGTCAGAACCTCCTTTCCTGCGGAGGTAAGTCTTTGGGCCCAACACAAATTGTCAGGGAAGGTAAGTCAAATACATGGCTCAAGTCTGACTTCAGGGTTTTGATTCCTCTTTGTGGAATATCGCTAATCGTCTGCAAGGAGTCCAGAAAGGCTGTGTAGGTTGAAGATTGGCTGGAGCTAGACCTTCAATAAAATATTCGGTCCTCTAGGGAAAAGACTCCAAACCGTGAAGTTGCCCGTTGATAAAACAACTTCGTGCTGCTTCGGAGGGAAGGACTACTCTGAAATGTACGTGACCTGTGCCCGGGACGGAATGGACCCCAAGGGGCTTCTGCAGCAGCCTCAAGCTGGTGGGATCTTCAAGGTGATCTGGCTATTTCTTTTCTCTTGAGGGTGAGGTTGGGGAGATCCTTGGCAAAGTAACTGAGCCCTTAGTCCCTTTTCACACTTGCAAAACATAATTACATTTAGCGCCTTAGGCTCATCATGGTAGGCTTTTAAAAACACTTTATTTAGGGGCACCTGGATGGCTCAGTCAGTTGAGCGTCCGTCTTTGGCTCAGGTCATGATCTCATGGTTCGTGGGCTCGAGCCCCACATTGGGCTCTGTGCTGACAGCTAGCTCAGAGCCTGGAGCCTATCTTCGGATTCTGTGTGTGTCTCTCTCTCTAACCCTCCCCTGCTCATGCTGCCTCTCTCTCTCTCTCTCTCTCTCTCAGAAATAAATACATTTGAAAAAATAAGATCAGCTGATTGTTTTGATGTCACAAGAATATCTTTGGGTTTCTTCTTTTTTTGCAACAAAACAAACACTGGTAAAAGTAATAGACATTTCAAGCTGAAGAGAAATAAGATGGTAGAAATAAAATCAGGTATTTTTTAAAATTTTATTTTAGAGAGAGAGAACACACAAGCGGGGGAGAGAGGCAGAGAGAGAGAGAATATCTTAAGCAGGCTCCATGCTCAGCACAGAGCCCTACTCAGAGCTCAATCCCACGTCCCCGGGATCATGACCTGAGCCAAAATCAAGAGTTGGATGCTCAACCCCCTGAGGCACCCAGGTGCCCCCAGTTCAGGTTTAAATACAAGTTAATTGTAGATAGTTTCTAGTTGGATTACTATCGATGGACCACCTAATCATCTAATCACTTTTTATGATAGGAAATAAAACAAGGATAATTGGTGGCTAAATATATTATTATGAATCACAAAACTGCTTTTGAAGAATACTTGTGAATTATCTTTTAGCAACGTTTCTCTCTTTTCTTTTCTTTTAACAGATAACTGGCCTGGGAGTTAAAGGAATTCCTCCCTATCCCTACGCAGGATGAGTGGCAGGCAGGCCTTCTTTCCTACTGGAGGAACTTTGGAAGACACATAGAAAATTCTAGAGCTGAAATTTCAATCTAGTTACAAAGAAATTAAAGAAATGATGTGATTAACAGGGCTAAATTTTTATTTACAATTTTTTTAAGGTAGAGCATTTTAGTAAGGGGTGAC
>NW_027527456.1:535601-539803 GCF_008692635.1 Crocuta crocuta | reverse complement strand
TTCTGAAAAGGTAGTATAGAAATGGAAAGAATTGTTCAGCCGTCAACCAGCCTCTTGATTCTTTGCAAATTGCTAGAAGGGGAAAGGGAGGGGGGGACCATATCTGTTCTGCATTTCTTACTTATTAAACCTAAAGCATCAAAACACTAATAAATACTGGCCTGAACGACTTACTATGATTCTCTTCCTTTTTATTTTTATCGTAATCTTAAAAAATATACTGCAGTGCTAACCTACCCTCATATTATTCTTCGTATATGCTATTTTTTGCAAGCTAAAATATTCCTGGAGGATAAGAATTAAACACTCTAGCAAAATCCATGGTTCCAACAGCCACCTAATAAATATAAAAGTACTATACTATTTTATAGAAAGAATACTTTTATAATTTTTAATGTGTATTTATTTTTAAGAGAGAGACAGAGACAGAGCATGCGTGGGGGAGGGGCAGAGAGAGAGAGGGAGACACAGAATCGGAAGCAGGCTCCAGGCTCTGAGCTGTCGGCACAGAGCCCGATCCATGCCTCAAACTCGCAAACCATNAAAAGAATACGTTTTTAAAAAATAGCTTTATTGGGTTATACTTGACCTACACATATTTAAAGTGTACAATTTGATAAATTTGACATACATCAATGAAACCAACACCATAAGCAAGATAATGAACCTATCCACCACTCCAAGACTTTCTCTGTGTCTCTTTGTAATCCTTTCCTTTGGTCCTTCTGTATGTCTACCCTCATCGCCAGGAAAACACTGATCTGATTTCTGTCACAATTAACTAGCCTTAAAATTGGCTAGCGTGATTTCTCCAACTTTGTTCTTTTTCAAAATTGTCTTAGCTATTCTAGTTCCTTTGGCTTTCCATATAAATTTTAGAATCTGCTTAACGAGACCTATAAAAAAATCATGCTGCAATTTGAATTGAAGTTGCTTTAAATCTGTGGAACAATTTGGAGAGTTTGGCATCTTTACTATTTTGAGTCTTCCACTTCAGAAACATGGTGTGTCTTTCCAATTATTTAGGTCTTCACATTTTTTCATCAGTATTTTGTAGGTCTCAGCATATCGATCTTGTACATGTTTTGTTAGATTTATATTTGAGAACAATGTGCATTCTGCTGTTATGAGTGGAGCGTTTTATAAATGCCAGTTAGATTCAGTTGGTTATTGGTGGTGTTCAGTTCTTCTGTATCCTTCCTGAGCTTCTGTCTTCTAGTTTTATCTGTTAATGGGGACGGAGTGTTGTAATCCCCATCTATAATTTTGGATTTGTCTGTCTATTCAGTTCTGACAGTTTTGAATTTGTGTATTATTGAACTCAGTTGTTAGGTGCATACACCTTTAAAATTGTATGTTTTCGGAGGCACTTGGGTGGCTCCGTTGGTTAAGCGTCCGACTCTTGATTTCTGCTCAGGTCATGATCTCACAGTTCATGGGACCAAGCCCCACGTTGGGTTCCATGTTGATAGTAGGAAGACTGTTTGGGATTCTCTCTCCTCTCTCCCTCTCTCTCAAAATAAAAGAAATAAACATTAAAAAAATTTGTATGTATTTTTGGTGAATTGACATTTTTTCAATATGTAATGTCTCTATCCCTTGAAAATCCATTGAAATCTGAAAATCCATCAAAGTTAGATTTTTTTTTTAGGTAGAATGCATTTTTTAATCACTGATTTGGAATATAGACTTGATCTAAAATGGTTACCAGAATGTAGTTTCAAAGGGGCACATGCACCCCCATGTTTATAGCAGCACTATCAACAATAGCCACAGTATGGAAAGAGCCCAAATGTGCATTGATGGATGAGTGGATAAAGGAGATGGGGTACACATATACAATGGAGTATTACTCGCCAATCAAAAAGAATGAAATCTTGCCATTTGCAACTATGTGGATAGAACTAGACGGTATTATGTTAAGCGAAATTAGTCCNGATGGGCTAAATGGGTGGGGGCATTAAGGCATCTATTCCTGAAATCATTGTTGCACTATGTGCTAACTAACTTGGATGTTAATTAAAAATTAAAACATATTTTTAAAAATTTTAAAAATAAATTTTAAAAATAAATGAAGAAGTCACCAAAATATTATTTGCTTATTTTTAATTTTTTTTTAACACTTATTTTATTTTGGAGAGACAGAGAAACAGAGCATGAGCAAGAGAGGGCAGAGAGAGAGGGAGAGACAGAATCCAAAGAAGGCTCCAGGCTCCAAGCAGTCAGCCCAGAGCTCGACACAGGGTTTGAACCCACGAACCACAAGATCATGCTCTGAGCAGAAGTGAGCTGCTTAACCAACTGAGCCACCCAGGTGCCCCTGTTTGTTTATTTTTAATTTACATCCAAGTTACCTAGCATATAGTGCAATGTTGATTTCAAGAGTAGATTCCAGTGATTCATCCCTTATGTATAACACCCAGTGCTCATCCCAACAAGTGTCCTCACTAATGCCCCTTATCCATTTAGCCCATCCCCCCACCCACAGCCCCTCTAGCAACCCTCAGTTTCTCTCTCTGTATCTAAGAGTCTCTTATGTTTTGTCTCCCTCCCTGTGTTTACATTATTTTTGCTTCTCTTCCCTTATGTTCATCTGCTTTGCATCTTATAAGTTTTTTTTTTTAATGTTTTATTTATTTCTAGGAGAGAGAGAGAGACAGCGTGAGCAGGGGAGGGTCAGAGAGAGAGGGAGTCACAGACTGAAACAGGCTCCAGGCTCTGAGCTGGCAGTCAGCACAGAGCCCGATGCGGGGCTCGAACCCACGAACCGCAAGATCATGACCTAAGCGAAAGTCGGATGCTTAACCGACTAAGCCACCCAGGCGCCCCTGCTTTTCATCTTAAATTACACATATGAGTGAAGTCATATGATATTTGCCTTTCTTTGACTCAGTTGTTTCGCTTAGCATAATACCCTCTAGTTCCAAGGTTAAAATTTTTTTTAAAGATTTTGTTTTTTAAGTAATCTCTACACCCAACATGGGGCTCAAACTTAGAACCCTAAGATCAAGAGTCACGGGGCACTGAACCGGCCAGGCATCCCATCAAGGTTAATTCTTTTGCTTTCAGCCATCAAGGTATTTACCATTTCTGTTGTTCTTCCTTCATTCCTGATGCTTCAGGTTTCTTTCTGTCTCCTTTTTACTGTCTGAAGAACTTCCTTTAACAGTTTTGTTGGAGTAGGTCTGCTGGCCATGAATTCTCTCAGTTTACGTCATATGAGAATGTCTTTCTTTATTTTGTCTTCATCCCTGAAGGTTATTTTCACTGGATATAGATCACGGTTGATAGTTCTCTTCTTTCAACCTCTTGACACTTCAAAAACATGCTTTTTCTGGGGCACCTGTGTGGTTCAATGGATTAAGCATCCGACTCTTTTTTTTTTAATATTTTTATTTATTTCTAGGAGAGAGAGAGAGAGACAGTGTGAGCAGGGGAGGGTCAGAGAGAGAGGGAGTCACAGACTGAAACAGGCTCCAGGCTCTGAGCTGGCAGTCAGCACAGAGCCCGATGCGGGGCTCGAACCCACGAACCGCGAGATCATGACCTAAGCGAAAGTCGGACGCTTAACCGACTAAGCCACCCAGGCGCCCCACCCGACTCTTGATTTCAGCTCAGATCATGATCTCACATTTCATGAGATTGAGGCCCGTGGTGGGCTTTGCTCTGGCAGCAAGGAGCCTGCCTGGGATTCTCTCTCTCCCTCTCTCTTTGCCCCTCCTCCATTTGTGTGTGCTCTCTCTCTCAAAATAAAAATAAAAAAAAAATTAAGTTAAAAATTTTTTTCATTTTTATTTTTGANGTGCTGACAGCTAGCTCAGAGCCTGGAGCCTGTTTCAGATTCTGTATCTCCCTGTCTCTCTGACCCTCCCCTGCTCGCACTGTCTCTCTCTCTCTCTCAGAAATAAATAAAACATTCAAAAAAATTAAAATAAATAAAGTGCTGTTCAGATAATTACATCTCACTTTTGGCACCTGTTGATTATCTTTGTCCATTTGAATTGAGCATTTCATTGTTCTTCTTATGATGAGTAGTTTTAGATTATATCCTGGATGCGTTTTATATTTATGAACCTCTAGGTCTTGTTTCAATCCTGTGAAGAATGTTTATATATTTGTTTTAGCGGACAATCTACACAGTGAGGTTCGGTCCAGAAGTTCCATTGTCTTCTGCGGGTGTGGCTCCCAGGTCAGTTGTTTTT
>NW_027527456.1:533579-535281 GCF_008692635.1 Crocuta crocuta | reverse complement strand
TTCGCGGTGTTATTTGGGTCTGCCCCATGTGTGCGCCACCCAGTGGTCAGTCTGGGACCCGGGAAGAGGTCTAGCATGAGCTCAGTTCTCCAAAGCTTTGATATAGTGACTCAGGATCCATTTCTTGTACCTGCAGGTCAGGAGCTGGGGAAAGCAGCTCCATAAAGCGTTTATGAGTGTCTGGGCTCAACCCCAAGCTGCAAAGGCCATTTCACTGGGGAGCTCCAGGGAGCGTCGTAGATCTGAAGCCCCAAGACAGCCCCTTCAACCCTCACTGCAATCCACGACTTGCCTGATCCCTACTCGCCCTTTCCCATCCTCATTTCTCAATCAAGTGAGTTCAGAGAGCAATAAGGCTGCCATGGAACTACTCCCAGGGCTCCAAAGAGTGTACGGCAGGGCTTTTGGGAGACCATCAGGAGACCAAAGACGAGCTGACGCACAGAGCTGGGGACATTGCTCCCCACCCCCCGTGCCGCAGCTGGCTACTGGGCCACTCCTGCCCCAGTCACCTCCAGCCCATTTCTCACTCAAGGTAAGTCAAAGAGTGGTGGAACTGGTGTGGTGTTCCAGAGGCCAAGATGGAGTGCTCTGAGGACCTTGAGGAAGGGATCTCCTAAAATTGCAGGTGATCCCAAGCCCCCCAGAATGGCTCTCCTGCTCTCTGCAGGACCCCCGAACCTGGGAATTCAACTTGGTGGGAATTCAACTTGATGGGATGCAAGCCTCCCCCACGACTAACATTAATGTTTATTTATTTTTGAGAAAGAGAGAGAGAGAGAGAGCACGTAAGCAGGGGAGGGGCAGAGAGAGGGGAGGGAGACACAGAATCCGAAGCAGGCTCCAGGCTCGGAGCTGTCAGCACAGAGCCTGATGCGGGGCTCGAACTCACAGACCCTGAGATCATGACCTGAGCCACCCAGGTGCCCCTCTAGAATATTTTTTCTGTGTATAGGAACTCCCAAAGGGCAAGGGCTCTGCCTAACTTCAGTGCTGAAGATACATACCAGGTGACTAGAAGTTTATTTCACACTCAGGAAATATCTTCCCACAAGGAAAACAGTAAGGACAAGTGGCCTGACAGTCAAGTTGTACAACACATTCCAGAAGCAGTTCATTGAAGATTACATAAGCTCTTACGGAGAATATGGGGAGGAAAGGCTAAAAGCCCCAATTCATTTTAGGAAGACAGTGTATTTGTTTCCCATAGCTGCCGTAACAGAATGGCACAAACTGGGTGGCTTCAAACAGCAGACACTTATCACCTCCCATCTCTGAGGGTAGAAGTCTGAAGCCATGTCCGCAGGACCAAGCTCTGTGTGGAACCTATAATGAATCCTCCCTTGCCTCTTTCTAGCTTCTGGTGATTTGCCAGCAATCTCTGGTGCTCCCTGGCTTCGAGATCAAGAGTCGTATGCTCCACTGACTGAGCCAGCCAGAAGCCCCTGGCCATCTTCTTATAAGGACATGAATCGTGGGATGCCTGGGTGGCTCAGTTGGTTAAGCATCTGACTTCGGTGCAGGTAGGTCCTGATCTCGCAGTTTGTGAGTTTGAGCCCAACCTCGGGCTCTGTGCTGACAGCTTGGAGCCTGGAGCCTGCTTTGGATTCGGGGTCTCCCTCTCTCTCTACCCCTTCCCAGCTCACACTCTGTTTCTCTCTTTCTCTCTCTCAAAAAATAAATATTAAAAATTTGTTTTAAA
>NW_027527456.1:531554-533548 GCF_008692635.1 Crocuta crocuta | reverse complement strand
CATAGTGAACAACAAAAATTTCAGGTTTATCCCATTCATGATCATAGATGCAAATATTCTAAAGGAAATATTACCAATATATAAAAAAGATAATGTCTTTTCATGTTTATTTTTTAAATTAAAAAAAAATTTTTTTTAATGATTTGTTTATTTCTGAGAAAGAGAGAGAGAGAGGCAGCATGAGCAGGGGAGGGTCAGGGAGAGAGGGAGACACAGAATCCGAAGACAGGCTCCAGGCTCTGAGCCAGCTGTCAGCACAGAGCCCAACGTGGGGCTCGAACCCACGAACCATGAGATCATGACCTGAGCCGAAGTCGGATGCTTAACCAACTGAGCCACCCAGGCGCCCCTATTTTTAATTTTTTTTTAAACATTTATTCACTTTTGAGAGAGAGATATAGTGTGAGTGGGGGAGTGGCAGAGAGAGAGGGAGACACAGAATCGGAAGCAGGCTCCAGGCTCTGAGCTGTCAGCACAGAGCCCGATGAGGGGCTCGAACCCACCAGCAGTGAGATCATGACCTGGGCCGAAGCCGGACCCTTAACTGACTGAGCCTCCCAGGCGCCCCAACGTTTATTGATTTTTAAGAGGGAGAGAGTGCACACAAGCTAGAGAGGGGCGGAGAGGGAGAGAGATTATCTGAAGTGGGCTCTGTGCTATCAGCGCAGAGCCTAATGCAGGGCTCAAACTCAAGAACTGTGAGATCATGAACTGAGCCGAAGTCACACGTTTAATCGACTGAGGCACACAGGTGCCCCCAAAAGGATAATGTATCATGACAGGATGAGTTTATCCCTGGAATATAGTGTTGGTTTATTAGTGGAAAATTAGATAATGCAATTTACCATATTTACAGATTAAAAGAGAAAACTCGTGATTGCCAAGAAAGACACAGAAAAAGTATCTGACAAATTTTAACAGCCACTGGTAATTTGAAAAAACAACAACAACTTAGTAAAGTAGGAAGAAATGGGAATTTGTATAACCTGGTAAGGATCTCTAAAAAAAAAACAAAAAACAAAAAAACAAAAAACCCCACATTATTCTTAATGGGAAATGTTGGAAGATTTCCCTTTAAATCAGAAAAAGAAAGCCCACAAAGGTTCTAATATCAATAATTCTCTGCACCACTGTACTGAAAACTCTAGCCAATTCAGTAAGAGCAGGAAAAAAGGGTAGAAAGCTCAGTGGTCTCTAGGGTCAGAGATTGCAGAGAAGCAGGTCTGTGAGGCTCAGGTCAAGAGCTAGGCTACAGGGTGGCAACGTCACGGACATTTCAAACAGAGCTCCTAGATGTTTCGATGCACACCGTGAAGAACCTCCACAGCCTACTTTCTAAGCTAACAAAATTTAAGACTTTCAGATACCTACCTGGGCTAACCACCAAAAGATCTGTCTCTGGACTCTGACCACACTGACTTTTCTCTGAGCCAGACTGCAGAACCTGATAAGGCACGTGGAGATCAGAGTTACCATCAAGAGTGAGCGTGGTGCACTCTGCAGTTTGCTACAAACCTGCTTCGCCAAAAGCCACTCACTATTCACATTGTTGCCCTGCATCTTCCAAGTCCTGAATTCAGAGGGGCGTACCCCCGTGTATTACCATCCACATTCCCCCAAACTGCATGTGGTCTTACACCGATGGACATGCTGAGGGTTTTCCCCCGTAACATTAGGATATTATAGGGATGCCTGGGTGGCTCAGTCTATTAGGCATCTGACATGGTTCGTGAGTTCGAACCCTGCATCAGGCTCTCTGCTGTCCGCACAGAGCCGGGCTTCGGATCCACTGTCCCCCGACTCCTCTCTGCCCCTCCCCCACTCATCCTGGCTCGTTCCCTCGCTCTCTCTCTCAAAAATAAAAATAAACATTAAAAATAATACTAAGATAGTATATGCTATACGTGTTATATGGTATATTATCTCCATTCTATAGATAAGGACACTGAGGCTCGAAAGGAGTAAGACATTTGGCCAAAGTAAAATATGCTGGC
>NW_027527456.1:525048-531480 GCF_008692635.1 Crocuta crocuta | reverse complement strand
AGATAATAGAAAATAGAAAATATTGTTCTCTGCCTCTGGTTCCTGGCACAGAGCTCCTAAAACCCTTGAATTTCCTAAGTGATAAGAGCTCTAGGAGGATCTCTTGTTCAAATATTTGTCTTTGATCCTGGTTCCTGACACAGGGCTTCCTGAAACCCTTGTACATTTCTAAGTGATAAGAACATCAGGAGCAGGGCGCCTGGCTGGCTCAGTCAGAAAAGCATGCGACTCTTGATCTTGGGTTTGTGAATTGGAGCCCCATGTTGGGAGCAGAGATTACTTAAATAAATAAAACTTAAAAAAAAAAAAAGAACTCTAGGACTGTCTTTTGTTCTAATGAGGTGACTCTAGGTGAGTCCTGGATGGGGGTTGGTCTCCAGAAAGATCAAGCCATGATTAGAAGCTTGGGATTTTCAGCCCTGACCTCCCCCACCTCTCCAGAGAAGGGAGAGGGCTGGGAACACAGTTAAGGATCATGCCTGCATGAGGAAGGCCTCATAAAAATCCCAATAGCACGGGGGTCGGGGAGCTTCCAGGTGGCTGAACACATTCACGTTCTGGGGGGATGATGAACCCCAACTCCACAGAGACAGAGAAGCTTCTGTGCTCGGGACCCTCTCAGACCCTCCCTATGTATCTCTTCGTCTGGCTGTTCATCTGTATCCTTCCTTTATCATATCCTTTAATAAACAGAAATATGTAAGGGCTTCCCTGAGTTCTGTGAGCCGCTTTAGCAGATTAATCAAACCCGAGGAAGGGGTTCATGGAAACCACTGATTTAGAGCCACAACTCCCGTGGGTAACTTGGGAACCTACTACTTGTAATTGACATCTAAACTGGGGAGGGGGACAGGCTTGTGGGAGTGAGCCCTTAACCTGTGGGATCTGATTCTATCTCCAGGTAGATGATGTCAGAATGGAGTTAAATTATAAGACATCCAGCTGGTTGTCGCAGAGAGTTGCTTGGTGTGGAGAGAAACCTCCACACATCTGGTGACCAGAAGTGTCAGAAGTGGGGGCGCCTGGGTGGCTCAGTCGGTTAAGTGGTTGACTTTGGCTCAGGTCATGATCTTGCCGTGCGTGGGTTTGAGCCCCGCATTGGACTCTGTGCTGACAGCTCAACGGTTGGAGCCTGCTTCAGATTTTGTGTCTCCCTCTCTCTCTGCCCCTCCCCCACTTGTGCGCGCGCTCTCTCTCTCTCTCTCTCAAAAATAAATAAACATTCAAAAAATAAGTAAAAGGGGGCGCCTGGGTGGCCCAGTCGGTTGAGCGTCCAACTTCAGCTCAGATCACGATCTCACAGTTCCGTGGGTTCGAGCTCCACCTCGGGCTATGTGCTGACAGAGCTTGGAACCTGTTTTGGATGCTGTGTCTCCCTCTCTCTCTCTGCCCCTCCCCTGTTCATGCTCTCTCTCTCTCTCTCTCTCTCAAAAATAAATAAACATTTGGGGCGCCTGGGTGGCTTAGTCGGTTAAGCGTCCGACTTTTGCTTAGGTCATGATCTCGTGGTTCGTGGGTTCGAGCCCCGCNTCAGCTCAGGTCATGATCTCACAGTTCATGAGTTCGAGCCCCAGTTTGGGATTATCTTCCTCTCTCTCTCTCTCTCTCTCTGCCCCTCCCTGTTTTGTTTTCTCTCTCTCTCAAAATAAATAAACTTAAAAAAAAAAAGAGAAGCATAGGAAGAAGTGGACTGTGTTTTTCCCTATACAGAAGAGGAAGGACTGGGTGGGTTTGTTTGTTTGTTGGTTTGTTTGTTTTGTAACATGGCTACACCAAATGCAACAGGTCTGAAGGTAAAGGATGCCTATCACCTAAGAAAAATCTAACTCGGTATCTTCCTGAAGACCCATTCTTCCCTGGGGCATGTGGCAGCTCTCCTTCCCACAGGGTCCTCCAAAGCCTCTGAGCACTAATCACACAAAGTGCCAATCACCGACCCTCAAAGAATCCAATTAAGGAAACAAACCCCTAACTCCGAGCTTCACCTGTCACTGGCGCACGTGAGCACCATGGCCCCTCTNCACTAATTACCTCAGGGCTCAGATCCTAGGAGCCACATCTCTGACGCCCCCTCGCAGCTGGATCACTGACCTTCAGGAACTGCCTGTGTGTCAGAACACACAGAAAAACCAACTTTGGACTGTCAGGGCCTGAGCTTTTACCCTCTTGGATGCTAACAAGTGGTATAGCTGCTGACAGAAGACACGGGACCCCTGGGGACTTCACAGAGAATTTTCTACCCCTGGCACGGCAGATGGCACTCACAGCACGTCGGCGCTCGGAGTCCTCCAGGTCTCGAAGGGGTGACACAGAGGGGCCCTGGGGGGTGCTGCACAAGCAGTGGGTTTCCATGACAACCAAGAAAAGCTGAGCTCGGAGAAGCCAGCCGGCGTTTGGTCCCAGGGGGAGACGTTACCTCATCCCTTGAGGTGGCTCGCTGTTGACACAGTCCTGAGAAATAGCCAAGGTAATGAGTGGTCGGGCCCTTGGGTTCTTTCAATCTTTTTAATGTTTATTTTTGATTGAGAGACAGACAGACAGAGCATGAGCAGTGCAGGGGCAGAGAGAGGGGGAGACACAGAATCCGAAGCGGACGCCAGGCTCCGAGCCTGACGTGGGGCTCAAACTCACGAACCACAAGATCATGACCTGAGCCGAAGGGGGACTCTTAACCGACTGAGCCGCCCAGGCGCCCCAGGGAGCCTTGTATTCTTAGACATCCCGGAAGTAGTTTAAGGCCAGGCTATTGTACCGCAAGCCACACGAAGGAGTTTAGACCGATATGCTGGTGTTTGGTGTCACTGTCAATAACGATGGGGAGCATCACATGGGTCCAAAAGCAAACCCCACCTCCAGCAGAAAGCTACTCTGTTCACCATGGTTGCCCCCCCCAGATACAAATAGATAACCCAAAGGGGCACACTTTTTCCAGCTCCAAATTTGTTGTTAAACTTGATTAGAAACACCATCGCATTGGTTTGGTTAATTCCCACGGGTGGTGGCATCAGGTGCCCGTAGCCACGCTGCTAGGCATGGCATAACCTGAGGCCACTCGGGTGTCAAGAGAAGCAGAGGAATTTTTATCACTCAGATCTAAACAAGGCCGTGCTGGCCTGCGTGTGTGTGTGTGTGTGTGTGTGTGTGTGTGTGTGTGTGTGAGGTTCAGGAGAAGTCAGGAGGAGNTGACGTTGATGCGTCAGGCACGGCAGAATAGGTTAGGACCAGCGTGTTCAGAAGAGTGTTTCTGTGTTTGTCATCGCGGGGAAGTGATGGTAAGCCTGGCGGCAGGGCGCATGGTCGGCTGCATCTGCTGCCTGATGCCTGGAGACCATGTGGTTGTTTTTCCAGGCTTCAGTGCGTGACCAAGGGGACAAAGAGGGTATCAATCGTCTCCTCACCTCACACCTCAGAGGCTAGCCCACGTGCTCCCCAAGTACTCTTTCCACAGCCAGGAAATCAGTGTGTCCCATCCCAGGGCCTGTAACTTCACATTTATCCAATCATCTCCCACTTGCACCCAGACCCTTCATCTAGAAGGGTCAGGTGTAAACAGACCAAAGGCATTTTTGTAACACGTTGTGGGTTTTTTTTTTTTAATTTTTATTTATTTCCTTTGAAGAGAGAGAGAGCTAGAGGGGGAGGGGCAGAGAGAGGAGACAGAGGATCCCAAGCAGCCTCCACGCTGTCAGCACAGAGCCCGATGAGGGGCTGGAACTCACGAACCGTGAGATCAGGACCTGAGCTGAAATCAAGAGTTGGATGCATAACTGACTGAGCCACCCAGGCGCCCCCCCTAGTTTTTTAAATGTCTTCTATCTTGGCCACTGGGGGCCACCGTACGGGAACTCGGTGAACATTACTCAGTCGAGTGGTGGTTGTCCTTATGATCTTCCAAGAAAGAATCCAGGTGACTGAACCAGGATGAAGTTTAAATCTCCTAGGCGTCTTTGGGGCTGGGCCACCACCCAGATGGTTATGAACCTGGTTAGCCTGGGATTGCCAGGAAGAGAAAGAAAGATACATCGTGCCCAGGAATGGCAGAGCAGAATCCCTGATTTTCACCCCTTTTGTCCTAATCATTATCTAGGAGGTATCTAATAGGAAATGATCCCTTTTTGGTGACAGCCACATTCAGTGACCAAACTGCCTTACTAAGGTGTGTGGACCAGGAGGAGGTGAGAGGAAGAGAGTCTGAAATCCTTTCGAGCCCGTTTTTGAGGAGGCTGTTCAGTGTTCAACATCAGCTATCTGCCAATGGTAGGGAGCATGGGAAGTCTATCAAATACTTTGACTCTTGGCCCATTGTCGGGTGGCCTTTGCAACAGAAGGTACACCACTGTCAAGACTGCGGATGATCTGCATCTGAAACACAGCGACTTTTACTTTGTGCCCAGTGTCTGATGATGGACGCATTACCATGTCCAGGGGACAACGGCAGCGTTTGGGGCGGCACCAGCTGCATCAGCTGCTTGATTCCAGTCAGTCTCATCAGAGAACAGGCCGTTACTGTGGACATCCACATGGCTGACCCAGACTGACTTCAGCCACTAACCATCCCTTACCGATCCCCATAGGCCTGCGTCATTGTCGCCCAAGTCCNCAATTGCTGTTAAGCTGCTTCTGAGAACCACGTCTATTTCCTGTCCCCACCCATAAGGCCACCTTCCCTGAGAGCTGCACTTTTTCACAGGTGCAGTGAGACCCCCGTTTCCTATTAGCATGGGAAAGCGAAATTGCTCTAAAGCCGTGATTTTATATAACTCTTAAAGTATCAGAAGTCTTTTCAAAAACAGATNCAGTTCAATCGGGAATAATTATTGGATGACAAGAGTGTCAATCAAAGCAAGACACGCCCCTTGACGCCTAAAAGGCACATGCTACTTAAGGCCACCAGGCTCAGACGTTCTCAATGGTTGACAAGACTGTCAATCAAGTCCCCGCTCCCGCCCCCTGCCCGCGGGAAAGCTGCAGATCCAGATCCACCAGGAGCCAGAGCTCTGGTTGGCCGCACGCTGGCCTTTCAGCCGGAGAGCCCACCTCCCACCCTCTAAAGGCGTCGTAGCTGCTCTGATGAACAGCTGATTAACCCGAGGGTGTCACTGGCCCATACTTCGGTCACAACTGGCTCCGCCTCTTTCTGAACACCTAATGGTAGAGAGACAGGGGAGCCTGCGAAAAGACTCTGAGCCCACCCCAGCTTCTATCTGCTGGTCCCTTNTTGTTTAAGTGCGTAGTGGGGCGAGGAGTCTGCGCAGCAGCCACGCTAACGCAAAAACTTGGGGACGGGTCCAAAACACTGCCGTTCTCATCTAGCTCTTAGGGATTGACTTGCATTCAGACCGCCGGAATTTAATCCCAGCATAGGAAATTTTACCCACGTGTGTGCGTGTGTGTGATTCTTTAAAAAATATATTCACATTTTCTGTAATTGTGTTTTCCGTACGATTCTGTAATATGGCAATGGTGGTAACTTACAACTCTAGTTTAAAAGTTAAAAAACAAAAATCATAACTATATGATCTGTTACTGGTTACACAATATATAAAATACATAAACGTTAGCATCAATAACCCGAATTGTGAGGGGGGAGGAATAGTAAAAGTGTCAAGTTTAGGAATGCTATTGAAGTTAGTTTTCTTTTTAATGTTTGTTTATTTTTGAGAGAAAGAAAGGGAGACACAGAAACCGAGAAACCGAAGCAGGCTCCAGACTCCAGGCTCCAAGCTGTCGCATAGACCCCATCGTGGGGGCTCGAACCCAGGAATCGGGAGATCATGACCTGAGTGGAAGTGGGCTGCTCAACCAACTGAGCCACCCAGACGCCCCTGAAGTTAGGTTTTTACCAGCTTATAAATCTGCTGTCATAATTTTAAGATATTTTATGTAAGCCTCATGGTAACCACAAGGGGAAAACATGTAGTGATTACACAAAAGAACATGATAAAGAAGTCAAAGCACACTGATACCAAAAGACATCAAAGCACCAAAACAGACTGATTTACAAGCACCAGAACAACAGACTTGCAAAACAGACAAAAAACAATGAACAAAATGGCAATAGTAAATCCTTACCTAGCAACAATCAACCTTAAATGTAAATAAATTGAATTCTCTAATCAAAAGACAAATGGCTGAATTGCCTGGGAAAAAAAAAAAGACCAAACAATGCACTGTCTACAAGAGATTCACTTTAGCCTTAAGGACATACACAGACTGAGGGCAAAGGCATGGTAAAAATTATTTCAAGCAAATGGTAACCCCAAAAAAGCAGGTGTCGCTATATTTATATCAGACGAAATAGACTTGAAACTAACAAAGGTAAATTTTATTAATCAAAATGTCTTTTTCAGATCCCAAAGTGACCCCTCTGAGCTTGCTTTGTTTTGTTTTGTTTTTCAAAATAAAAGCTTCCCACAAAGAAATCCCATTTGT
>NW_027527456.1:519456-525021 GCF_008692635.1 Crocuta crocuta | reverse complement strand
TTTCTGGAACGGGGAGAAAGCAAATTCCAGGTAAGAAGAATGATGGCCCAGAGGCTGATATGACTTAGAAGCCTGCCAGAAGCAGAAGCTGAAAAGTGTGTGCAGAGACTGTTTTTCATTTAGATGGAGTCTGTTAGAATCCACACACGCCCGCGCATACCAATCCCCGGTGTGACTTTCAGAGCCCTGTGTGCTCCCGACTCAAACCGGCAGTTCTGCCTCATCTTGATGGGTTTCAGGTTTTTGAAGATTTCCTTCCTTCTCCCTTCCCTTCTTGCCTCACTTCCTCCCTCCTCCCCACCCATCCTCCTCCTTCTCTCTCATTAAAATAACAACCTAGTTTCTTTTTGTTTATTTCTTGGTAGCATGACCACAGGTCAAAGGACAATACGCCCAACGCAGTTTGTGTGTGCTGTGGAGGGGCAAAAAACTCAACAACAAATGTAGAGAATGAACAGCAAGGGGGATTGAGATTTTAAATAAGGGGAGTCCTCTATGAGAAGCTGATATCTAACAAAGACTTGAAGGAGGGGAAGGAGTTGGAAAAATAAAAGTACAAGATGACAGCATTTCGAGGCCCCTGGCCAGAGATGTACCTGAAATTGACACCCCACAGCCTTCGTCCATGGCTGTTCTTTCCCCAAACTTCAACTGAGACCCTGGATCCTCATTCTGACCCTGGCAGAGTTCCCCAAACCCTCTCTACCTTTGAGATGATTGACTCCAAGAACCCTGCTACTTTTTCCGACCACAACTGCTAATGGCCCAGACTGACCTAAGTCGTTTTTCAAGCCTTGTCTTCAGAAACCTCCACTTTCCATACCAGACCCCAAGCCTCCCAGAGGTAACTGCTAGGGATCCAAAAAAACACCTTCTGTTTCGAGTCCACAGTCTAAACATTCTCAAAACCATGACTGCCACAGTTTCACTTTTTAGGGCACTTATTAAAAACTTCCACGGTCACTACATTAATATTAATGAGGATTCGTTCATTCAACCGATATTTACAAACGCCTATTCTGTGTCAGACAATGTGATAAGCACTCTCAAATTAATCCTCTCAATATCCTTAGGTAGTTAATGCCATTAGCCCCAGTTGATAGAAGAGTAAAATGGGAATATAAGGTCATACATTTATATGGAGGGGGCTGTGATTTGAACCCAGGTAGTCTGGCTCAAAACATCCAGGCCCTTAACCCCTGTGACTGTCTGGCAATCATGGCTCTTATTTCAAAGTTCTCTCTTTAGTTAGATATTTCCTTTACTTTAGGTCTTTCTCAAATGTTATCTCGGTGAGGCCTTTATCCTGGTCACTCTAGCTAAAATTCACATACACACACACACACACACACTCTCTCTCTCTCTCTCCCCTTTCTTGCTTCATTTTTCACCTTCGCATTTATTATCATATTATATATTTTACTTATTGACCTAGCAATTGTTATTTGTTCTTTACATTTATTTTTTATTATTTTTTTAATGTTTATTTTTGAGAGAGAGAGACAGAAATGCAAGCAGGGGAGGGTCAGAGAGAGAGGGAGACACAGAATCTGAAGCAGGCTCCAGGCTTTGAGCTGTCAGCAGAGCCTGACACGGGGCTCAAACCCATGAACTGTGAGATCATGACCTGAGCCGAAGACAGACGCTTAACCGTCTGAGCCACCCAGGTGCTCTTGTTCTTTACGTTTTTTATGTCTCCTACAGAAGTCAGCCCCTAGAGGGCAGAGATGTGTGCCTGTTTTATTCACTGCCCTGTCACATAGTGGGCACTTGGTCAACATTGGTGGGATAGATGAATGAATGAATACGTGAGGGAATGAGTGATTGAACCCTTCCAATGACGGTGGATTCCAAGGTGCCTTGCCTGGATCCTGGTTGGCCCTGGATTACTTCGTCTGACTCATACACAACTGACTTCTGATGCACTGGCTTTGCTTACAGAGCCATTTAAACTTGGAATTATACCACTCCAATGAATTTCTATTGAGAAAATTTGCCCTGGAGTGAATTACGTGCCAATTTAATTCCTTGTTTGATGCCATACAGCGGTGCGCTTAACCCAAAGCTGATTTTGGCTATTTTCATTTTTCTGAAATTGTTTTCATGGGAAGAATCATTTTCAGGTTAATTTTTACAGGGATGATTCGATCCATGCATCCATTTCCTTATCTGTGTCATGTTTCAGCAATAATAGCTTTGCCCCAGATAGCTTCCTTGAACAGCTCAGGCACTTTCTTGCTTCAGGACCGTACTGATTGTTCCCTCCGCCAGAAATGTTGTCACATCTGGGTAGCTCATCTCTTGTTTTCTTGACTTTTTCCCTAAAAAAAAAAATCCTCTTTCTTTTTTGGAAAATCATTTTTCAACAAGGCCTAAGCTAACTACTCTATTTAAATACAAACGTCTGTCACCTTACACTCCTGATCCGCCCTTGAATTAATTAATTTATAAGTAATGTTTGCACCTAATGTGGGGCTTGAACTCACGACCCAGAGATCAAGAGTTGGATGCCCCATGGACTGAGCCAGCCTGGTGCACCACCCCCCACAACCATCCTCCTTAAATTTAATGTATACTTACCATCTCACAACATGCAAATAAACATAATTGGTTGCCTTGTTTACTGTCTGTCTCTCTCTGCTGGAACACAAGCTCTAGGAAGGTAGGGAGTTTTGAACCTTATGTTCCCTGCTGCGTTCCCACTATTTATAACAGTGGCTGGCACCCAGGGAGCATGCAGTAAACATTTGTTGAATGAATAAGCTCCTGTCATTCTGTGCTCCATTTGTGGCCAGTTTTCACCAAGTCTAATATTTCAGGGTCAACATTCGCAGGTTCACATTTTGTTGAGAACATTGGATGCTCCCACCAGTTTCCCCTCAACACGTTTTAGGGTTTTTTTTAACGTTTATTTTTGATAGTGAGCGTGAGCGGGGGAGGGGCAGCGAGAGAGGGGGACAGAGGGCCCCAAGTAGGCTCCGCGCTGACAGCAGCGAGCCTGATGCGGGGCTCAAGCTCACAAACCGTGAGATCATGACCTGAGTCGAAGTCACACTCTCAACAGACTGAGCCACCCAGGCACCCCTTTCCTCAACACATTTTGAAGTTCAGAGTTCTGACTGTCATCAGTTTACTATGGGGTGCTTAGGGCTCTCAATGAACAGTCATGAATCTAGCAAGGTATTTTTTTTTTTATTTCCTAGGTAATCCATGACAAAAACTGTAAGCGATGCCCTTCTGCAGTCCAGAATTGTCTGAGACAGGCTTCACTAAACTGGGTTTTCAGTAAGCTTCTGGTCAACTCTGTGCGGTGTATAAAATCTAAACTTCTTCCAACCATGGCCCCTGGGCCCTATGGATCTGGCCTGTAACCACCTGTATAATTTCATCTCTAGCCACTCTTTTTCCTGGAAGATTCCAGTGTTTCTAGTAAGCAGAATATTCCAGCCCCACTGGCTTTCTGGTGGAACTTCTCTCCTCTGTGGGTTTGTGTGTCTGTTAACTCTGGTCTTACCTGCCACCTTGAGGTAAATTCCTTGAGGACATAGACTGCTTAGTTTGGGTACCTCTAGAAGCGGCCCCTGATACAAGGACAGAAGTCAAGTGGCTTATTTAGGGTGGAATTCCGGGAAGCACCCCCGTAGGGCCGTGGGGAAGTGCGTCGGGAGGACAAAGAAGAGAAGGCAGCCAATGGAGACTGTTAGTAAGCAACTTGGCTTTGTGCGTAACGAGCGCGTCCCCACCGCGGAGTTCTGGGGGCCGGTGGAGAACACACACCTTAGAGATGTCCCATCTGAGGGCCCAGCGGGCAAGGGTACTTATCTACCAGCTCTGACCCGTCACTGGGTAAGGGCTGCTGTCAGAGGGTGTTCACTTCCAGAACAGAAGGGCCTTCTATACATTGACAGCAAAGACCCTGGCGGGTGGCAGTTGGCCAGCGCACACTGGAGCTGTAAGGCCGACGGCGTCTGTTATAGGGACTGTGACTGTCTTGGTCCCCGGCCGGGCCCTGCACATAATAAATGCTCTATCAGAGTGAAGGATGAAGGAAGTTGGTATCTGTTATGTTGCCCAGAGCAAGGCTGGGTCCAGCATATCAGGGTTCAAATATCCCTGGGGCCAGACGGTAGGGCAAAAGTCCGTGTTTGAGTCCTCTGACCCTTCACATTGGCCCCCACCCTCACGCCCACCCTGAGGACCAGGATCCTGGCATGTATCAGTGCCTGGTACACTGTCAGGGCTCGGCACACAGCAGGCAACAGACTTTCACATATGCATCTCTGTGTGGTCCCTAAAAGCTCAGCTCAGTGACTCACCAAAACGGCTACGATGAACATGGAGAGGGCCGGGCTGGGACGAGGCCGTGGCATTCACCACGGGGCGAAGTGGAGACTGGAAAACGGCAGTGATTTACAAAAGCTGGTCACATGTTTACCCCACAACTTAGCAATTCCGTTCCTAGGCATACGGCCGAGAGAAATGGGTGCATCTATCCGTCAATAGAAGCATACGACAAGACATATGCAAGAATGTTCACAGAATTATTCTTAATAGGGCTGCATAGAAAACTACCCAAACATGCCCATCCAACACTGGATGATCAAGTGTGGTCTAGTCATACAACAGAAAAGATTACAGCAACGAGAACAGAAAAACTACTGATGACATAGCAGTGTGGCTCCCCCCCACCCCAACATCATGCTGAATGAAAGAAGCTGGACGTAAAAGTGTGTGGTGGCACTTATACGGATGTCCCAAGCCAGACAAAACTAACTTAGGTTGTTAGAGGTCGGGAGAGGGGTCACCCTTGGAGGGGGGGAGGGTTGGGGGGTGAACCTGAAGGGAGTGTCTAGTGTTTGTTCATGTTCTCTCCCTTGACCTGAGTGTTGGTTACGTGGGAGTGTCCAGTTTGTAAAAAAGTAAATGAGCTTTGGAGCACCTGGGGGGCTCTGTCAGTCAAGCCTCTGACTCTTGGTTTCAGCTCAGGTCCCAATCTCCCGGTTCATGAGTTCGAGCCCCACATCAGGCTCCTCGCTGACAGTGCGGAGCCTGCTTGGGATTCTCTCTCTCTCTCCCTGTCTCTGCCCCTCCCTGACTCACACTTTCTCTCAAAATAAATAAACTTAAAAAAAGTAAATGAGCTTTGAAGACTGTATATACATCTTAATTGAGGGGTTAAAACAAGAGAGTTTTGGGGCCCCTGGGTGGCTCAGTCAGTTAAGTGCCTGGCTCTTGACTTTGGCTCAGGTCACGATCTCCCTGTTCGTGAGTTCAAGCCCCACGACAGGCTCTTCAGTGACGGTGCAGGGCCCACTTGGGATTCTCTCTCTTCCTCTCTCTTTGCTCCTCCGCAGCTGCCATTGTCTCTCTCTCAAAAAATAGAAATAGGGGCGCCTGGGTGGCTCAGTTAAGCGTCCACCTTCAGCTCAGGTCATGGTCTCACAGTTTGTGGGTTCGAACCCCACATCGGGCTCTGTGCTAACAGCTAGCTCAGAGCCTGGAGCCTGCTTTGGATTCTGTGTCTCCCTCTCTGTCTGACCCTCCCCTGCTCACGCTGCCTCTCTC
>NW_027527456.1:515519-519333 GCF_008692635.1 Crocuta crocuta | reverse complement strand
ACTCTTGGTTTTGGCTCAGGTCATTGTCTCATGGTTCGTGAGGTCAAGCCCCGCGTCAGGCTCCACGCTGACAGCGTGGAGCCTGCTTTGGATTTTTATCTCCCTCTCTCTCCACCCCTCCCTTGCTCATGTTCTCTCATCCTCTCAAAATAAACTTTAAAACAATTTTTTTAACATTTATTTATTTTTGAGAGTTAGAGAAACACTGAGCACAAGTAGGGGAGGGGCTTAGAGAGAGGGAGACACAGAATCTGAAGCAGGCTCCAGGCTCTGAGCTGTCAGCACAGAGCCCGACGCAGGGCTCGAACTCAGAAACCATGAGATCATGACCTGAGCCAAAGTCAGATGCTTAACCGACTGAGCCACCCGGGTGTCCCTCAAGATAAATAAATACACTTAAAAAGAAGTTTTGAGGTGGCCAGTGTGGCTGGGCCTCAACGAGGGAGGAGGAAGGTGGTATTGTTGGCATGAGAAAGGGAACAAGGGCATGGATTTTAGGATTTTGTCTCAGTGCAGCCTCTTGTTTGACTAGAATAGAGGTTTCTGGAGAGCCTGAGAGCTTGATGAGGAGGCAGAACTGGGAAGACTGGAAGCACTCATCTGCTCGTCCTCCGTGGCCGTAAGCCTGAAGGGCATTGATGGTGGGGCCCGGCACTTACACCGGAAGTAACAATACCACATCTGTGACAGCCATACGTGTAACCGTCCCCGCTCTAAGTGAACGGACGTGCCCGAACACCTGCTCTCGTGGGACTTCCATCCTGATGGGGTTGGTGGGGGGGATGCGGTCTCTGGGCCCACGGTAGGGCATGGTGGCCCCCGGCTGAGGTGTATTATAGGGACCATTACCCCGATATCCTCAGGTACTTCGTGGCTAGGATGATCTGTCCCTTGCACTTCCACGGTCCCAGTAACCGCAGGCTGGGAAGGTGGAGGGTACTCTCTTTACATGTTAGGAGTCTCTGCTTTGGGGGCCTGTCCTCAGGTTGGGAGACTGGTCCCATAACGAAGCGCTCAGGGAGTGAAACTGCTCACTTCCGGGAAGGTTCATGTGGATCTTGCTCCCACCTTAGCCACATGCCAGTGGACTGAGGCTCCTCCCGAGACTCAGTAGCTATGGGCAGAGACATCACCTCTAGCGGTGGGTCCATTGAGCCAGATTTTCTTCTGGCAGCCAGGGACTGGGGGCTCCTGCGTTCTCTTTAAGCCCCGAGCAGGGACATGCACAGAGATGGTAGCAGTGAGCATGTGATCTGGGAGTTCTAAAGTATGAGCTGTGGAATGCGGCCACCGGGGAGAGGGGAGAGGTGTCGGGGCATGTAGGGGAGCCGGGATGTCCAAACTGAACAGGGATCTAGGAGACTCCCTGGAAAGAAACGGACAGCCAGGGCAAGTCTCCCCCTCCGTCTTCTCGACCCCAGAAAGACCCAGGGAGCCTGAAAGAATGAGACCCTAGTGGAAGGAGACAGCCTATTCCCAGAGGAGTGTGCAGGGGGAGACTTGCTGCGAGAGGGAGAGACATGAGAGGAGAGAGGAGGGGAGCAGGCAGACAGACAAAGCCCCACAGGCACACAGAGAGAGGAGATGTGCATCTGGGGTCAGAGACCACCCAGATTGGGACGGAAGGGAAGGGAGAGGCATCCAGCCTCACCAAGACCCGAGACGGGCGGAAAGGCCAAAGCGAGGGAGACAAGCCACCACCCTCAGCGACAGAAAAGCCCCGCTCTGACACACCACCCTCCATCCTTGGCTGTCCTGATCCTTCTTCTAACACCCGTCCCAGTGTGGTAGCTTTTCTCTAAAGACGGTTGCCATCAATTTTTTCCTATACGCTACACCCCCACCCGGAGGAACCCTGCAGCGCCGTGGAAGCAGCCTGGGCTATTCTGCTGGAGAGGGACGCCCCGTGGTCGATCGAAGGGCCAGACACGTGAGTGAAGAAGCCACCTTGGACGTCTATCCCAGCTGAGCCCTCAGATGCCTCCAGCCCCAGCCAGCATGTCACTGAAGCCACCCGAGGCCCCAAGAAGACCCACCTGCCCGAGCCCGGTCAACCACAGGACCGTGAAAGACAATGCTCGAGTGTCGTGTTAAGCCACACCGCTTGCTGCCCACCGACAGAGAGCCGGGCTACCCAGAAAAGGCTGCAGAGGCCTTTGGAGACCTGACGCCCCCATTCCCACATCCCGTCCTCACAACAAAACCAACGCCAGCCAGTCAGACTTTCAGTCCCTTTAATTAGGCGCGCTGAACAAAGGGCAGAATGACAGGCAGGTGGTGAGAAGATGCTGCTTCTTGAGCCTCCACTGGGCAACCGGTCAGTCCTCATCCTCCGGCAGCTGGATCTTGCTGGGGTCAAAGCAGTTGGACTCCATGATGGGGAGGCCGTTGGCCTCTCGGTATTTAACGAGCCTCTCCGCTTCCCGGCGGGCCCACTCCTGCATTCTGGAGGCAGAAGCACGGGGGTAGACGTGAGGGGGCCCACACTGGACACCGATCCCCATCTAGGCCCCTCCCCTACTCCCACCGGCACAAACAACAGGGTTCCCGGCGCAGTCGCCTGCAACCTCCATCCCTGCCTCTGCCCCCGCCCATCCCACTCTCTCCGACACCCCCATGCACCTGTAATCAGGCAGATAAGCTATAAAGGTGCTGCCGAGGACCAAGACAACGGAGAAGCCAAAGAAAAAGACGACCCGCATGTTCCAGAGGTCCACAACGGGGTCCCTGTCGTAACCGTGGGAGTCTGGGTTCTATGGCAAGAAGAAGAGGTCAGTGAGGGCTTCCTGAGGCTCCACAAAGCCTTACGCTGGCCGTGCAGAAGTTGGTCCCCAGTTTCATCTCAGACCAATCTCCCCTCCCTTCTTTAATTCCTCTTTCTAGTCTTAGGCCTTGTCAAACTCCTTGCTACCGCAGGGCCTTTGCACTTACTGGTCCCGCTGCCTGGAAAGCCTTCCCCCCCATTTCTCGTCATGGCTGGCTCTGTCTCCTCATTTGAAGTTTGGGCTTCATAATCACTTCCCTTAGGAGGCACTCCCTAGTCACCTTATCCATTACTGGTCTCACACTACAGGAAATTGCCACTGTCGTGGGTGAAAAATGCTTGAATATTGCCAACTTCCTATGGTTTCACCTGAAAAAACCTCCCCCCGACCCCCAAATCACTCTCCATCCACTGATCTTGCTTAACTTTGTTTCTAGAAGTTGGGAATTTACCAAGACAGCATCTCCCCAGATCCTACCACATTAGTTTTTACTATCATATACTCATTACGCCCATTTCCAGATATTTTACATGTTTATTTTGTGTTCTCCATCATCATATATGCTCTATGAGAGCACAGGCTTTATCCGATTTCCACACTGCTGGACCCCTAGGGCCCTGAAACTGCACCTGGCATGCAGCAGGCCCTCCAGCCTTATCTACAAAATGAGTGAATAAATGAATGTGCCCTCCACATATCCAAGCCAGAGGTTAGTACTGATGAAGTACCTATTGTGTACCATACACAAACTCCACAATATCCCAGCGAGGTGGAAAGCAGCAGTAATAATTAACACCTTTCAGTGCTGAAAACTAAGAGCCAGGTGCTGTACTGGGCATTCTGACTCCTTTAATTACATGAGGCAGATGTAGTATTTTATTTTCTACCAGGTGTCCTAAGACTTTCCCCGTTTTCCGAAGAGGCACTGGGGAATGAAGCTACTCGCCCAAGGTCACAAAGACGAATGACCGGCAGGCACCTGTATTCCAACCCTGGGATTCTGGTTTCTGAGTCTCTGCTATCAACACAGCACCAGCAGACAGGGTTCC
>NW_027527456.1:510823-515190 GCF_008692635.1 Crocuta crocuta | reverse complement strand
GGTTCCGCCACATAGTCGGTTATGCGAGTTTGGGCGAGTCACTTAATATCATTATGCTTCAGTTCCCTCAATCTGTAGAAGGGGTATGCTACTGGTGCCTGCTTCGAAACAGGGCTGTTTTGAGGCATACATGAGATAACGTACGTCAAGTGTCTGCAAACACCGCATCGGTGTTTAGTACTGTTATCGTTATACCATACTGCTTCTAACGGGTTTTGAGCACTGCCCACTTCAGGTTTGCCATCTGTCTGCAAAATAAGGCCAATCTCGCCTCTGGCCCTGAACCGAAGATCACCGGGGGATAAAGAAAATCAACCTAGGCAAAGTCTAGTTGAGGCCTTCGCCAGCAGCGCAATCCTCGGCCCGCTAAGAACGTCCTCTACGGCGCCCCGTCCGCCGGCCCCCGATTGACCCTTCTGGCGTCCCGTTTCCCCCTCCCTCTCACCTTCTCGTAGAGGTTTTCGTCCTCCACGTCTGGGTCCTCCTGCCAGCGTACAGCCGGTTCCGGCGTCCGCTTCCCTGCCACAGCCGACGGGGCGATCACAGCCCTGGACGAGCTGGAGTCCCAGCGAACGCGGGCGGCCGGGAGCCCTCGCGTCGCCGCTACCGCCCAAAGGCGGCGAGCGCACAAGCTAACAGCCCGGCCGCCATGCCAGAGTGTTCGGCAGACTCTCAGGGGCGGGGACGGAAGTGCGACTGCGCGCAGCTGCAGTTGGCTCGAGCGCGACAATTATCGCTCCGCCCCCACCGCACTAAATAGGTCCCGAGTCCGGATTTTGTTTTCAAATGTGGCAAGGGGCTCAGTAGCCCTCTTTCCCTCCGCCTGCCATGGCCTCAGGGAAGCGACCAGTTTTGTAACCTCTCGGCCGGGCTAAGGCATTTACGGCTGATAGGTCGGCCCACTTCCTTGATAAGAAAGCGTTGACATTTGGGTGGGTGCAGGTCCCAGCCAAACGGCCCGGAGAATACTTAGGGGTAAAGGGGCGGAGCTTCCGCCTGCCTTTCCTCTTCGAAGGAAGCCAAGCTTCTAAAAAGCGGGCATTGCTGGATTGGCCAATAGCTACTCCTTTTTGCTACTTGCGAGCGTTCGCACCGAGAGTGGGGAGGTGGCATACGCTTGCCAATCAGAGCTGCCCGGGGCCTGCCGTCGGCAGCCGACGACCAATAGATGAAGCCGAGCAGAGCGCGCTCCCTTAGTAGGTGGATGGTGGTCGAAGCGCCGGCTCCCTTCTCGTCGTCGCCATTTTGTGCTGGTGACTGCGGCCGGCTGGGAGTAGGCGGCAGTGGGTTTCCCGGGGAGGGTGGCGCGCTTGGCGCTTCTCCCCTCCCCGCTCTTCCGCCCTCCCGCTTCCAGTCTCAGACTTAACGCTGGTGCGGGCCGGCCCCGGCTGAGCTGGGAGAGTTGGAGGAGGTGGCGGCGCGCAGAGGTGATGTCCGGGAGCCCTCCCTTGACAGCCCGGGCCGAGAAGGTGAGCGTCGTCGCTGGTCGAGGGGGCGGAGGTAAGGGGCCGGGGGCGGTTGGGGGAGGAGAGGAGGTGCGTGGGCGGACTGCGGGACGTGGGCCTGGGCGACGCGCGGGATCGAGGGATGCGTGCATGGCCTGAACCCGGGAGGGGGTGTCTCCCCCCCCTTTTTTTTTGAGAGCGGAAGCGCGTGCGCGATTGGGGCACAGGATGGGTGCACGCGGGTTGGGGGAAGGGAGAGGTCGAGGAGAGTGGGTTTCGGTGGCTCCCTGTGTTTGCGACACCGAACTTTATCTGCGGGGAGGCCGTTGGCTTTAATACGGGAGAGGGTGTGCTGTCTGCTCTGTGTGACTTGGGGTACTTACCAGCCCATGGGGAAGTATTCTGTGGCTCTGGTCCTTATTCTTGGGTGGGGGAGGAGGGCAGACGTCTCTTTGACCCTGGTCTTTATCCTCGGAGTACGTGCTGTAACTCAGGTCTTTAGCCATGGGGAGGGGTCCTTATCCATAGAGAGTCGTCTTACTACTGGCCCTAACCCCCTTGCTAGGCGGGGAGGGAGTGCAAGGAATGCGTGCCTGACTTTACAGCCACTTCTTTCAGAAGGGGTTCGTATCTGTGACTCTGACGCTCCTNGGAGACTGGTGTGTGACTGTGTGACTCTGACCTCTTCGCGAGAGTCTCTACCGAGGGTTTTGTACCGGGCTCCCAATCACTGGGGCCCCTGGTTGTGATCCTAACTCTTATCCATCTGGGAGCAGGTAGCTCTGGCTCCAGGAGGAAGAGAAAATCGGTCGTGTGTATACACGGAGGAAAGGTGTGGTGGCAACCTGGTGTTGGGCAGGTGTTGTTGCTGCCTGGCTTTGCCCGATTCCTGCTCAGAGGGTGGGGCCTGAAGATTCTGGGATACTTCTTGGTGACCCCTGGCCAGCTCACGTGGCTCACGGGACTTACTTCGTTCTCATGGCAGGCCTGGGGGTTGGGTGAGGCGACTGCCCTTCCACCCCAGCTGGGAACAGCCTCAAACGGACTCCTTTCGCCTCGGAATAAGTGGGGCCCAGAGCCCTAGGGAGAGAACCATCTTGGGACCTGGCTGTGCCTAAGAGACAGGGCTCGAGGCTGAGCCAGTTGCCGAGTAAGGGCCAGAGCAGTGTTTGCCAGGAGCCCAGGGAGGCGGCTGCTGTCTCGCTGCCAAGTTAGCCCCTTTGCCCTCTAGGCCTTTCATGATCTGCTGTCTTGTAGGGGGCAGCCAACATCTTGTGGGGAGGATGAAACGGCACCCGGGGGCCCGTGGAAGGAGCCTGGTGGGTACGTGGGACTCCCGTGGTGAGGTCTTGCCTCCCAGCCTAACGTGCCTGACCCCAGACAAGTCATCCAGCGCGGAGAGCCTCCCTGGGCAGGTAGCTCCAGGCTTCGACTCCTCTGCCAGTCTCAGATGGCAAAGCCCTGATCACAGAATAGGTGGCATCACCAAGTCTCTCTGCAGGGTGCTCCCTCTTTGCTGAGGGCCTTGCTTTTTCCATTTTACTTTAAGTAAGCTCTGCGCCCATTGTGGGGCTTGAACTCACAACCCTGACATCCAGAGTTGCATGTTCTGACTGAGCCAGCCGGATGCCCCTGGCCTTGCTATTTCTGGGGCGGTGGGGGAAGGAAGGAGCAGGCCAGGTAGGGGCTGCCTTCCGGCCCTGGTCCATAGGAGCGCTAGGAAGTTGGGAAATAGTATCTCTGGCCTAAGGGACAGCAGAGAGCCGTGAGAGCAAGGGTTTCTCAAGGAGGCCCCAACTGCCTTGACCCCTTTCTTCCTTCTACTCTCCCCAGAGTCCCTGCAGGAGGCATCACCCAGGCTGGCAGATCATGGTGGCAGCAGCGGGGGTGGCTGGGAAGTGAAACGGAGCCAGCGGCTGAGGAGGGGCCCCAGCAGCCCCCGCAGGCCCTATCAAGACATGGAGTATGAAAGACGGTGAGTTACCTATTCCCACCCCTACCAAGCATCCTAGGCTTATCCCCGTGTGGGAAGTGATCCAGGAAGGTTCCAGGAGTGGGCTTCCGGGCAGAGGAAACAGTGTAGCAGATGATTGGTTTCTTTTCAGCAGACAATTTACATGGCACCTGCTGTGAGCCAGGACCTGAGCTGAGCTCTGGGAATGCAGTGGTGAATGAGACGGATAAGACCGCAGCCTTCTTACTCAGGCTCTCACAGGGGAGGCCGCACAGTTTACAGGGGGTTGGAAAACAGCTCTAGAGGTGCCACGGTTGGTTCTGAAGTTGGGAGGGCTCGAGAGAAAGGGAGGAATGGAGCCTGATGCTCGGGATTCCATTTCGGGTTAACTCGGGTATATGGTGCCTTTCACCAAGGCGTGGGCAGCCCCTGCAGGAGGCGAGCAGAGGTGGGTGGCAGATGGGCGGCGGTGGCTTGTACGGGCCTGCGGATCCTCAGGGGAGGGGTGTGGGCTGTAGCTTTGGGTTGGAGGGACGAATGAGAGCGATGCCCTCCGAGTCGGGATTTTGCACAGGACAAGTCTAGGGCGAGCCGGGTCAGGTAGCAGGAGGCTTCAGGGACGGGGTGGGCTAAAGCGTGTGTGATGCTTGTCCCGGAATGGAACGCTCTAGTACGGTTAGTTTTATTTTATTTATTTTTTTTCATATGGTTATTTTTAAACTCTAGTAGGAACAGGAAACAGTCAGGACACTTGGTAAAATACTCTCACCAGCCTGGCGGATCACTCTAGTTGATTCTAATGTGGATGACGTATTCCTGACATTTTAAGATGGCATAGGAAAGCAGACCTACTGCCCCCAGAAAGTCTCTGGTAAGAGTCAGTACGTTAAAAAAAGAGAGCGTAGATTTATAAAAAGTCAGAGAGGAAGTAATTTTTTTAATGGCTTATAAAAGGTTTCTTTTTCCAC
>NW_027527456.1:509411-510516 GCF_008692635.1 Crocuta crocuta | reverse complement strand
TTATAAAAGTTTTCTTTTTCCCCCGCCCCCTTTAAAAATGTTTTCTGCAAAGTGAGCCCAAATTTGAGATGTGGTCATCATCGAGTGCTATTCAGCCTCCTTCGAAAATGTCTTTTGAGAGCATTCAGTTTGGAATTGTAGTCACTGAAGTACTCCACTGAGTAGGTGGCACACTTGCTTCAGACTTTACAACCAAATAAAGCCACTGTCTGTCTTCTGGCTTTTAAAGGACCTCAACTGCAGAGGTTTGAGTGGATCATACCTTTTCAGTTCAAGGTAGGTTTCTAGCATAGGTCAAATACAGAGCCTTCTCTTGCCGTATTTGGTTGTTCCTTTTTATTTCCAATTCCCGTAGCCGTAGGCAGCTGCTCTGTCCTATTCGAAACGTATCCTTCTAAAATAGGTAGCACAAGTTAGGGTGTCTTTGTTTTTAGTTTACACAAATGGCAGAGAGCTACGGTTTTCCTTTTGTTTCCTGAACTTTGTATTACTCAGGACTGCATTTGTAAAATCTGCCTCTACTGCCCTGTGGATATTAGTGCTTTTCTTCTAATTGGTCCCAAGGACACCGTCGGGTGTGCCTGTTGCCTTTTACTTAATGATTCCCTCAAGGATAGATACCTGGGAGCACTTGGGTGGCTCAGTTGGTTAAGTGTCCGACTTACGCTCAGGTCATGATCTCACGGTCCGTGGGTTCGAGCCCCTCATCAGGCTCTGTGCGGACAGCTCGGAGCCTGGAACCTGTTTCAGATTCTGTGTCTCCCTCTCTCTCTGACCCTCCCCTGCTTGCGCTCACTTGCTCTCTGTCTCTTTCTCTCAAAAATAAACATCAAAACATTTTAATTTAAAAAAGGGAAGGATACCTGTAAAATTCATCACTTTTTTGGTTTTGTTTTATAATCTGTGCTTTCAGAATCTTCTCTGTTCCTACTTCTGGAACACAATGATTGTTTGCACTTTCTAGTTTCCCCTTTCACGTTCAAGTCTTTAATGACATCTAGAGTACACTTCTGAATAGGTTATTAGATATGTTCTGGTTTTGTGTTCCTCCATATAGTGGGGAGTTTTCCCAGTAATGCCTTTTTTTTTTTTTTTATAATGTTTT
>NW_027527456.1:504371-509380 GCF_008692635.1 Crocuta crocuta | reverse complement strand
AGAGAGAGAGGGAGTCACAGACTGAAACAGGCTCCAGGCTCTGAGCCGGCAGTCAGCACAGAGCCCGACGCGGGGCCCGAACCCACGAACCGCGAGATCATGACCTAAGCGAAAGTCAGACGCTTAACCGACTAAGCCACCCAGGCGCCCCCTCGCCTTTTAAATAGTCCAGTTTTTCTTTATTAATTTGCAGCACCTCATCTCAAGTTCCCTCATGTATACGGATCTGTCTTCTGTGATCTGATTTGTTTCATTGGTCTGTTTGCTTATTCTCAAGTCAGAACCTCACTGTTTTTGTTATTATGGCTTTATAGAATCTCTTCCTTAGCTCCCACTTTGCTCCCTTATTTATCAAAGTTGATTTTAGCCATTTGTGGAACTTAAATGAAAAATGTATCAAGTCCCTCAAAAACATTCAAGAACTTTGAATTGAGGGGCACCTGGGTAGCTCAGTTGGTTAAGTATCTGACTCTCGGTTTCAGCTCAGGTCACCGTCTCATGGTTTGTTAGTTCGAGCCCCGCATCAGGCTCAGTGCTGGCGGCGCGGAGCCTGCTTGGGATTTCTCTCTCCCTCTCTCTCTCTCTCTGCCCCTCCCCAGCTTGTTCTCGCTCCCAAAAAAATAAATATAAAAAAAATTAGGACATTTTTAAAATTGAGATTGCATTGAATTTATATATTGATTTGGGGGGAGAACTGTCATCTTTGTTAAGTGGTAATCTCATCCAAGCCCTGTACGAGGGATTTTTTTTTAATGTTTTAATGTTTATTTAGTTTGAAAAANTGACCTAAGCGAAAGTCGGACGCTTAACCGACTAAGCCACCCAGGCGCCCCGAAAAATTTTTAATGTTTACTTTTGAGAGAGAGACAGAGTGCAAGTGGGGTTGGGGCAGAGAGAGACTGAGACACAGGATCCAAAGCAGGCTCCAGGCTCTCAGCTGTCAGCACAAGCCCAACATGGGACTTGAACTGACCTGAGCCGAAGTCAGACGTTTAACTGACTGAGCCATCCAGGCACTCCATGTACGGAGAATATTTTAAAATTTGTTTAAAAGACATACACATTTGAATAAATGAAAATACAAGTCTTGCAGAATCCTTAGGTGTTTCGGTAGTCTTCATTGTCATCTTAATTTCTTTTATATTTTCCAAGCTGGTGTTTGCTGGGGTAAAGGAATGCTGTTGATTTTTTTTTTTGAATAAGTTTTCTTTCCCTGTACTCTCTTGTTATTTCTGATTTTTCCTCGTCAATTCTGATGGTCTTGCTAAGCGGTTGGTCATGCTGTATGCAAATCAATTCTGTCACTTCTTTTTTCTCACTTCTAACGTTGTCTGGGATTTAGAACCACATGAAATAGCGCCAGTGGTGCTGGGTGCACAAATTGAGATTCATCTTGGCAGATTGTCACAGAAAATCCAAAGAATAATGGCTTAAACAATGCAGTTTTTTTTTCTTTCTCATAAAGGGCATCTGCAGATAGGCATTCGTTCCCAGCCCGGTAAGCAGTCCTTTCTGCTTAGCCATCAAATCGGATGTGTGCTGTAGGCTTTTAAAATGCAGCTGTTAATAAACCAAGAAAATTCTCTAACCTTCTTTTGCCAAGATTGATCAGAAATGAGAATCCAACTTCAGAATTACATGCTTTTTTCTCCATTAGTCTGTCAGTTTCATAAATCACATTAAATTACATCCTTGCCGGGGCACCTGGGTGGCTCAGTTGGTTGAATGTCTGACTCTTGGTTTTCACTCAGGTCATGAGCTCATGTTTTGTGAGTTTAAGCCACACGTCCGGCTCCTCGCTACGGCGTGGAGTCTGCTTGGGATTTCTCTCTCCCTCTCACTCTCTCTGCCCCTCCCTGGCTTGTGCACTCGCGTGTGCTCTCTCTCTCTCAAAAAATAAACATTAAAAAATAAGTTAAAAAAATAAACTACCAAAAAAATAAAATAAAATAAAAAAATAAACTACATTCTTACCTTTGTCAGGGTATGCCCTCCTTGATCATGGTGTGTATGTGTATGTTTCTAACTTCTTATTTTGAAAAAACTTCCAATATTCAGAAAAGTTGCAAGTACAGTAAACTCCCTTATATCTTCTACCCAGAACCAGCAATCCTAAAATTTTGCCACATTTGTTTTACCTACCTACATGCCTCACCATCCCTTTCTTCCTCATCTCTCTCTCTCTCTCTCTCAATACAAATAGATATTCATTTCATCTATATATAGACAACATTTTCTTTCTGGATTGTTTGAGTTAGTGGCGGACATGACCCTTAAATACTGCATGTATGTTCTAAGAACAAGGACTTTCTTGGGGTGCCTGGGTGACTCAGTTGGTTAAGAGTCGGACTTTGGCTCAAGTCGTGATCTCACGGTTTGTGAGTTCAAGCCCCTTGTTGAGCTCTCTGCTGTCTGCACAGGGCCCACTTCGGATCCTCTGTCCCCCTCTCTCTCTGCCCATCCCCCACTTATGGTCACTGTCTCTCAAAAATAATAAACATTTTTAAAAATCTAAAAAAAAAAGAGAACAAGGATGTTCTCTTCCTTTTTAAAAAAAAATTTTTTTTTAACTTTTATTTATTTTTGAGAGACAGAGCATGGGCATGAGAGGGGCAGAAAGAGAGGGAGACACAGAATCTGAAGCAGGCTGCAGGCTCTGAGCTGTCAGTGCAGAGCCCGACGCAGGGCTTGAACACACGAACCGTGAGATCATGACTTGAGCTGAGGTCGGACGCTTAACCGCCTGAGCCCCCCAGGCGCCNAAAAGTTCATATTCATTTTTTTTTTTTTATTTTGCTGCTCAAACCTAGGAACAAACCAAGGACAAAAGTCCATATTCAGATGTCCTCCCTTGTCCTTTATTGCGCTTGTTCCCTAGTCTAGGATCTAATCCAAGATTGTGCACTGCATGGAGTTCCTTTGTATTTGTGGTTCCCTTTAAACTGGAACCATTACTCGTTCCTCAGTCTTTTTCTTTTATGACTTTGATAGGTTTTAAGAGTACAGATCATTTGCTTTGTAGATATTTCTGAATTTGAGTTTTTCTAATGCTTATTCATGAATTTTTGGCAGGAAAATTATTTTCTAATATCATTGTTCTTATTTTTCATTTTACTAAAAGTTTATTTTTGGGAGAGAGAAACAGAGAGATTGGAGGCGTGGGGGAGAGAGAAAGGAAGAGAGACGATACCAAGCAGGCTCTACCATGGCAGCACAGAGCCCAATGCGGGGCTGGAACGCACAAACTGTGAGATTATGACCTGAGCCAAAATCAAGAGTCATACTCTTAACCAACTGAACCACCCAGGTGCCCCTAATATCTGTATCTTTAAAATGGTTCTGTTTGGAGCACCTGGGTAGCTCAGTCGGTTAAGCGTCCAACTTTGGCTCAGGTCATGATCTCGACAGCTCATGAGTTCAAGCTGCGAGTCAGGCTCTGTGCTGACAGCTCAGAGCCTGGAGCCTGCTTTGGATTCTGTGTCTCCCTCTCTCTCTGCCCCTCCCCTACTTGCACTCTGTTTTCTCTTTCTGTCTCAAAAATAAACATTAAAAATTTTTAAAATAAAAGTTATATTTGATTAGATACTATATTATTTAGGATATTTGCATCTGTGTTCCTCAGTAAAGTGGTCTTCTGATTTCCTTCTCTAGTATTCATCTGACATTGAGTCAGTGTAGCCCCATGGCATGATTTGGGCAGCTTTTGCCATTTCACAAGAATTATGTATCCCTTGAACGCTCGGTAAAACCCAACTTTAAAAGGGCCTGGGTTTTTGATGATCATTTTGTCTACTTCTTTGGCTAATTTTGGCAGTTTGTGTTTTTCAGAAATACATTCATTTTGTGGAGGTCCTCATGGGTTCAGTCCAGCTTCATAGAAGTGTATTATGAACAGGGTCTGTCTTTGGAAGGTGTGTGGTCAGAGTGCTCTGTGGTCAGTGAAAAGTATCTTGAACTATCAAACCCATTCTCTTCCCGAGTTTAGATAGCAAGAGTTCAGTATGCAAATTTATTTGGCTTAGATGCTGAGTGTCAGACTTCAGGATTTCACCAGAACATTTATTCAACTCTGTTCAGTTCTTAAATTCTGATGACTAGAGTTCAACTCTTTTTTTTTTTTTTAAATTTTTAACGTTTATTTAAAAAATTTTAAAGTATTTATTCTTGAGAGAGAGAGTGTGAGCGGGGGAGGGACAGAGAGGGAGGCACAGAATCTGAGGCAGGCTGCAGGCTCTGAGCTGTCAGCACAGAGCCTGATGTGGGGCTTGAACCCGCGAACCGTGAGATCATGACATCAGCCAAAGTCGGATGTTTAAGCGACTGAGCCACCCAGGTGCCCCAATGTTTATTTATTTTTGAAAGACAGAGACAGAGCATGAGCAGGGGAGGGGCAGAGAGAGAAGGAGACACAGAATCTGAAGCAGGCTCCAGGCTCTGAGCTGTCAGCACAGAGCCCAGCGCGGGTCTCGAACTCATGAACTGCAAGATCATGACCTGAGCCAAAGTCAGCTGCTTAGCCGACTGAGCCACCCAGGCACCCCTAGAGTTCAACTCTTGAGGGATAACTGTGGTACGCAAAAATGAAGACATATTGCTCATACCGGAAACCTAAAAAAAAAAACCTCTACCAGCTACTTCTTGTCCAGGCATTTATCATAAAGAAACAATTGTGGGTTCCAAGCAAGCTCACGAGGACAGGGACTTCATTTTATTCACAGCAGTATACCCGGCACCTGGAACAGTGCTCGACGTGTAGCAAGTGTTAAATTAATATTTGTTGATGAATAAATGAACGAACAATTATGAAAAATTGGAAACCAACCAGATAGCTGGAAACATTTTATTTTCCCCATTTGTTAATTATCTTCCAGCTTTATGGTGTTTTTCCAGTATTTTATTATGAAATTTCAAACACACAGCCACGTTGAAAGAATTTTATACACATCCACTGGATTTTATACCTATCCACTGGATTCTACCATTAATATTTTGCCATGCTTGCTTTATGA
>NW_027527456.1:503726-504329 GCF_008692635.1 Crocuta crocuta | reverse complement strand
ATATTTATCAGGGTTTTTTTTTTTTTTTTTTTATGACTTGAGGGTTTTGTCTTAGAAAGGCCTTCCCCATTCTTGGGGTGATTTTTTCCTTATGTTTTCTTTTTAATGTTTTTACGGTTTCTATTCAGGGATTTACATTTTTGATTCATCTAGAATTTACTTGGTGTAAGAAGTGAGGTAGATGAACAGACTTTATTTTCTTAAACCTCTTCTGTGAAGGACCCGATAGTAAATCTTGTTGGCATCACAGACCACACGGCCTCTTGTCACAACTACTCGGCTGAAAATAGCCACAGACAGTATGTGTGTGAACGGGTATAACCGTGTTCAAGAAACCTTTATTTAGGCCACTGGATTGGGTCCACTGGCCATAGTTTGCTGATCTCTGGGCCAGACCGTTGTTGCAACTGGTATTTATTGACTAATTCATTTTCCTCTGTTCATTTGAAATGCAGCCTTTGGCTGACTCTGACTTTCCATGTGTGTTTTTGTGTGGTATGGGCTCTGTTCCATTTCACTGATCTGTCCATTCGTTCTTCACTTGTGCCACCTTTGTGTATAGAATATGTTGTGGTATCTGGGGTGGCTCCTCTTCCCCTCGTT
>NW_027527456.1:501242-503647 GCF_008692635.1 Crocuta crocuta | reverse complement strand
CAGAATTTTCCTGACTCTTCTAAGTTTCTTCTCGTCCTTTGCTGTTATAAATAGCACTGCATTGAATGATGTTTTTGTATGTGCCCAAGTGTGTTGGTACATTAAATGTCCGGGAGAATTGGGGGTTAGAGGGTAGATTTTTCGTTTTGGCAGCCATTGCCAAATTCTCCTCTGTGGGGACTGTTCCATTTTCACTCCTACCAGCAATAGAAGAGTGACTATTTCCCGTACAGCCTTACCAACAGTGTGTGGTCAAACATTTGGGCTTCTGCAGATCTGTTGCGTTAGAAACGTTCTATCACAAACCTAACACGTAGAAGAATTCCAAATTATGTAGATCCTCCGCATTCCGGGAGGCAGAGCTCAATATCCCCTCTCTCGAGTGTGGGCTAGTCTTAGTGACTCACGTCGAAAGAACAGAGTGTGGAAAGGGAAAAAGAGAAACTACAGCGAAGAACCCTGGCCGACCCCACCACTGCCACATGATCAAGATCAGCATTACCAGTGATAAACCATGTTGATACCGTGTGCCCTCTTATACAGTGCCATCAGTAGGGCAGGTCACCTCTCTTGTGTTCGCCCCAAAAGACAGCCTTCATAACCTCAAGTCTAATCGCAAGAACACGGCAAACAAACCCAAGTGGAGCTACATTCTACAAAATATCTGACCGGTGCTCTTCAAACCTGTCTAAGTCATAAACAGACAAGGCAAGACTAAGAACCTTTTCCGGCCCAGAGGGGACTAAAAGCAGTGTGTCCTGGACTCATCCTGGAACAGGACGTGGATGGTAGTGGAAAAGCAGGGGAAATCCTCATTAAGGTTGTAGTTTTTGTGAACTTCGTGGTTTTGACAAATGCACCGTGGTCATTTGTCCCCTGTTAGCATTAGGGGGAGCTGGTTGAATGGTATGGTATAAGAGCATTGTGTTATCTTTCCACTTTTCCGTAAATCTAAACCTATGTCAAAATAAGTTTGACTTCATCAAGATTAGCAACTTAAGTACATCAACAGACATTGTTCAAGAGATTGAAAAGATAACCCACAGAGTGGGCGAATGCGTTTGCAAATCCTATTTCTGATAAGAGATTTACACCCAGAATGTATAAAGAGCTTCTACAACAGCACAGAAAAACCCCATTCATGAAGGGACAAAAGACTCCGAATAGATGCAGAGCAACAAGAGCTGGTGAGGAGGTAGAGAAACTGGGACCTGGGCGTGGCGCTGATGGGAGCGAAACGGTGCTGCTGCCGTGGAATGCAGTGCGGAGCTTCCTCGGGAAAGTAAGCCTGCAATGACCGTATGGTCCAGCAGTCCCGCTCCTGGGGGTTTTTCCAAAGGAATTGAAAGCAGGGAGTCGAACATATATTTGCACACCAGTTTTCTTAGCAGCATTCTTCACAACATCCAAAACACCCGGCAGGCGTACACAGCCCAGGCAGCCATCAACAGATGAATGGCTGAACAAAATGCGGTATGTGCCGTACGTGCCTGTACGGACATACATACGTGTTCAGCCATAAAAAGGAATGAAATTCCAATGCATTCTACAACGTAGATGAACCTCGAAAGCATTACGCTAAGTGAAAGAGGCCAAACGCAAAGGGACACATATGACTCCACTTATATGAGGCACCTAGAATAGACAGAAAGTAGACTGGTGGTTGTGGGGCGGGGTGGGAAGTTGTTGTTGTTCAGCGAGTCCAGAGTTTCTGTTTGGGATGATGGAAAGGGTCTGGAAATAGTGGTGATGACCGCAACAACCTCATGAATGTACTTTGTGGTAAAATAAAAATGACTTAAAAATATACAAAAAATATCGCTTCTCGGCCTTTTGGCTAAGATCAAGTGTAGTATCTGTTCTTGTCATTTTAATATACAAAAAATAATTTTTTAAGGTTTTTTTTAATTTTTAAAAAATATTTATTTTTGAGAGAGGGAGAGACATGGAGTTGGGGTGGGGGGAGAGAGGGAGACACAGATTCCGAAGCAGGCTCCAGGCACTGAGCTGTCATCACGGAGCCCGACATGGGGCTCGAACCCACGAACTGTGAGATCATGACCTGAGCCGAAGTCAGATGCTTAACTGACTGAGCCACCCAGGCTCCCCTACAAAAATAAATTTTAAATGTTTTTTTTTAATGGCCTATCCAGTATAGTTTTCTTTTTTCAATTTATTTATTTACTTAAGTCATCTCTGCAACCCAACATGGGGCTTGAACTCACGACCCCGAGATGAAGAGTCACACGTTCTTCCGACTGAGCCAGCCAGGTGCCCTCCGTCCAGTGTGGTTTTAATTTGCATCCTTCATTATGAGATAGAGCATCTCTTCAAATATAAATCGTGTGCATTTCTTTTCTGTGAATTCTGTTCCTCTTTCTCTTCCCATACTTTTCCCCTGTTAG
>NW_027527456.1:498175-501226 GCF_008692635.1 Crocuta crocuta | reverse complement strand
TTTGGGTCATAGTTTTCCTCATTTCAAAATTATCAAGAAATCATCTCATGTTTTCTTCTACTTTTATGGTTTCAGTTCTTCCATTTAAATCTTTTACCCATTTTGTCTTTATTCTTCTTACTGTTGGACACTGCATTTCTTTTCACATTTTCCTGATTTTTTTTAACTAAAAAAATTCTCTTTAATGTTTCTTTTTGAGAAAGAGAGAGTGTGAGCAGGGGAGGGGTAGAATCTGAAGCAGGCTCCAGGCTTCAGCACCGAGCCTGACATGGGGCTCGAACCCATAGACCGCGAGATCATGACCTGAACTGAAGTTGGATGCTTAACTGACTGAGCCACCCAGGTCGCCCCTTTAATTTTTTTTTAATGTTTTATTTATTTTTGAGAGAGAGAGAGAGAGAGAGACAGTGTGAGCAGGGAAGGGTCAGAGAGAGGAAGACACAGAATTAGAAGCAGGCTCCAGGCTCTGAGCTGTCAGCACAGAGCCCAACACGGGGCTCGAACCCACGAACCGTGAGGTCATGACCTGAGCTGAAGTTGGACGCTTACCCAACTGAGCCACCCAGGCGCCCCTAATTTTTTTTTTCATCATGAGAAGTGTACTCTTTAATCCCCACCCCCTCTTCCCCCCCCTCCCCTTCTGTAACTGTCAGTTTGTTCTCGGTAGTTAAGAGTCTGTTTCTGGGTTGGTCTCTCTTTGTTCCCTTTGCTTGTTTGATTTGTTTCTTAAATTCCACATATGAGTGAGATTATAAGATATTTGTCTTTCTCTAACTGACTTATTTTGCTTAGCATTATACTCTAGCTCCATCTATGTGGTTGCAAATCTTTGACCCATTTTAAACATACTCAGGTTTATATCTTTGAAGTATAGTCATAAAGTCTTGTATTTGTCTGTGTCATTGACCTTTTTGGTTTACTTGGAATCTTTCCATTTCTTTTAAAAAATTTTTTTAATGTTTCTATTTTTTTATTTTTGAGAGAGAGCAAGAGAGTGTGCGCGTGTGCAAGCAGGGGAGGGGCAGAGAGAGAGAGGGAGACACAGAACGCAAAACAGGCTCTAGGCTCTGAGCTGTCAGCACAGAGCCCGAGGGAGAGGTCTAACTCACAAACTGAGATCATGACCTGAACTAAAGTCAAACGCTTAACCGACTGAGCCACTCAGGCGCCCCGCGATCTTCCCGTTCTAAACGGTGACTCTTTGAATACAGGCAATGTATTATTTCTACATACTACTTTTGTACTCAGTGTCCTTACTGATTCATTGTTTATAATCATTTTTCAGTTGATTCTCTTAGGCTTTGTAGACATATTCTCATATCATTTATAAATAATGGTAATCTTACCTGGTCCATTCCAGCTTTTAACCTTTTTATTTTCTTGTTTGGTTCGGTTAGTATTTTAAAATGGTGTTCATAATGGTAATGATAATGGACATTCTTTTTTAAAATTTTTTTTATGTTAATTTATTTTTGAAGGAAAGAGAGACAGAGTGTGAGCGGAGGAGGNGTAGGGGAGGGTCAGAGAGAGAGGGAGACACAGACTCTGAAATAGGCTCTGAGCTGACAGCACAGAGCCCGACGCGGGGCTTGAACCCACGAACCGCGAGATCATGACCTAAGCGAAAGTCGGACGCTTAACCGACTAAGCCACCCAGGCGCCCCGTTAATGGACATTCTAAAAGTGTTCCTGACCAGGATTGGGACCTGCTAGCAGTAGTCTGTGATGATGTCTGGTTTTTCTTCTTTTTTAAATGTTTATTTATTTTTGACCGAGAGAACACAAATGGGGAGGGGCAGAGAGAGAGAGGGAGACAGAATCAGAAAAGGATTCCAGCTCTGAGCTGAAATCAGATGCTTCACTGATTGAGCCACCCAGACACCCCTGTATTTTCTTGTTTTAAGTAAACATGTATTGGTTGCTTTTAGAACACTTTTTAAATCATTATTTCATCAACAATTATTAGATACCCACTAAGTCCCACGTAGAAAGCTAAGCTTTGGGAACTAGGGCAGGGGACCCGCTAGGTGTTGTCCCAACCCACAGTGTAGTGCTTCTTTAAGTCATCAAGAAATGCACATGAGGAGCGCCTGGCTGGCTCAGGTGGCAGAGCATGTGACTCTTTTTTAATGTTGGTTTTTAAAGATTTTTTTTAATGTTTATTTTTGAGAGAGAGAGAGTGTGAGCAGGGGAGGGGCAGAGAGAGAGAGAGGGAGACACAGAATCTGAAGCAGGCACTAGGCTCTGAGCTGTCAGCACAGAGCTTGATGCGGGGCTCGAACTCATGAACCACGAGATCATGACCTGGGCTGAAGTTGGACACTTAACTGACTGAGCTACCCGGGCGCCCCAGAGGAGCATGCAACTCTTGATCGCAGGGTTATAAGTTCAAGCCCCGTGTTGGATGTAGACATTACTTAAAAATGAGATCTTTAAGAAAAAAGAAATGCACATGAAATCACCTTTGAGGTAATTGTCTTATCGTAATCGCGGTCGGAGAAATTTCAACAGAATGGCTGCCAGTGCTAACGGGGTGACCGTGAAACAGAGGGGCAAGGTAGCATGACACAACATGGGGGGAGGGGCGGGAGCAAGAGAGGTCAGTAGAGCCCTCACCCCCCATATCCTGCAGACTTTGCAGGACCTGGGTGAGCATTGTGGAAAAGAAGAGGGAGCCATTGGAGGGGGTGCGATGGTTGGGCTTGATTGGCTTTGCCTTTGGAACTGTTGCTTACACTTGGGGTGTAGAGAGTGAGCTGGGAGAGGCCTGGTGGAGGTGAGACTGGCCCCGAGGCCACGCCCGAGGGCCCTGGGAAGGAAGCCGGTTATGGACTCGGTGGGGGAGGTGGTCGAGGGAAGCAGAAGTGGATTGGGTTTGAGAGGCGGGGGCCAGCTCCCCTTGCCGCGGAGTCAGGATTCAGGGGCCCCTGTCGGGAGTGGGATCTAAGAGTCTAGAGCGAGTGAGTGGATGGGAGCCCCCCTCACCTCTTGCACCTTTCAGAAAGGACTGCTCTCTAATCCCTCCCCATCCTTGTTCCCCCAGAGGCGGGC
>NW_027527456.1:494369-498135 GCF_008692635.1 Crocuta crocuta | reverse complement strand
GGCGGTGGCAGGGACAGGACCGGCCGCTATGGAGCCACCGACCGTTCGCAGGACGATGGCGGGGAGAACCGCAGCCGCGATCATGACTACCGGGACATGGACTACCGCTCGTACCCCCGCGAGTACGGTAGCCAGGAGGGCAAGCACGACTACGACGACTCGTCCGAGGAGCAGAGCGCAGAGGTGAGGGCCGAGGAGGACAGGCGCCCGCGGGGCCTCTGGTTGTAGCACCACGTGCAGGTAGCTCTCGGCTCCCATACTTTCAGACTGTGCTCGCTGGCTGTGCCTCACCTGGAGGGTCTGTCCCCGCTCCCCTCTCTGAGGGCTTCTCTCCCGAGTTGGGTCTCCCTGACATCCACGTGCTTGGCTCTATACTTCTGAGGGCCCCTGGCCGTCACCTCTCTCCCTTTTTCCCTGTTGTTCAGTTGGGTCCACGGTTCACTGCAAGCCCTTTGCCGCCTGCTCCCGGCCAGGTTGGGGCCCTTGAACAGCCTCTTGCATGGGACCCAGCCTCTGGGGTTGGGAGGGCCGTGGGGAAGCTGGGTATCATCAGACAGTGCAGTCCTGGGAGGCCAGCCAGGGGCATTCCCAGAGGCAGCAGAGCCCCTGCACAAAAGGCAAAGACCCTCTGGGGCCCGTCCTTTGAGCTGAGGGGGTAGCAGGTTCCACGTTGGGTAGTTAGCCCTAGCCTGAGGACGGGAGGCATGATGTTCACCATCTGAGGAGAGGAGGCAGCCTTGCCTTAGGGGAGCCCCAGTTTGAGAGGACAGTCCATCCGGGCCCAGGTCCAAGCAAACAGGCAGGTCTCCTCTCCGGCAGGCCGGGAAGGGTACTGTTGCAAGCCAGCCCTGGAGAACAGAGTGTGAGCCACCAGCTGCCTTCTGGGAGGGTCTAGTGCAAAGAACTCTGGTGGGCAGCTGGGCTTCCCCAGTGGCCGCTGTGAGATGTGCCCGGATGTCTCCAGGGCACCAGGGGTCCCTGGGCAGCCCCTTTGGGAAGAGTGGGAGTGGAGCGCTGAGTTATCTGGTTCCCCTGAGGGCAGAAGGGGTGTGGACCCTGGCCTGCTTAGTGCTGGAAGGATGGCTTAGGCGACACCCAGGAACTCAGTGACCACACCCTGTTAGGAGGGAGCCCGGTGATGATAGAAGACAGGCCAGGCCGAGGNAGCGGGACTTGGGGCAGGGCTGTGGCCCTCACACCTTTGCCAGCCCCTGCTCACCGGCTGCATGAGATGCCGAGGGACGGTTGTGCACACGCTGGCTGAGCTGCCAGGGAGTAAGCGGGGGAGACAGGGCAGGATTCAGTGTGCTCACCCTAGGCCCCAGGGGGTGTAAGCGGTGTGCGGTCACCTGCCTGTGGGAGTTCCTCCCCCACGGCAGTGCTGCCACCAGCCTCTCCCTACTCCCCACCAAAGCAGCCCCCAAAAGGCATCCTGGGGGCAGTTTCCCACCCCAGGAGGATCGCAGTCCATGGCTTACCCGTTTTGCCTGCCCTGAGCCTTTAGCCGGAGCCCGCCCAGCCCTGGCTTTCAGAGCCTGCCTGCCTCAGAGAGCCAGCGGCCAGCCCCTAGGCCCAGCCCAGACTGACTGCCCGTCTGGTGTCTCTCGTCTTATTCTGTTGGCCAGGATTCCTACGAGGCCTCCCCGGGCTCCGAGACTCAGCGTAGGCGGCGGCGGCGGCACAGGCACAGCCCCACTGGCCCGCCAGGCTTNCAGTAACATCGTCATGCTGAGGATGCTGCCACAGGCAGCCACTGAGGATGACGTACGTGCCCCCCTCATGGCCCTGGGCAGGTGGCAGGGCAGGAGGCCAGGCCGGGTCTCCTCCAGGGCCCTCAGCTTCTCCCGCGCCCCGAACTCAGCACCCTTTATCCCTTCTCTCCCCCAGTGCCGATCCGTCCTCTGGGCAGGCNCCAAACATTCCACTGGTCATCCATCCATTCTGCATGTGTTGACTGAGGTCCAGATGCTCCCCAGGCCCAGAGCCAGCTATTGCCAGTGGCAGAGATGACGTAGGGCCCAGCAGTCCTGGGGATAGGGCGGGTCCCCGTGGGAATTTCTGAGGTGTTATTCCCATTCTGTCCCCGTACCCTCAGCCCTGCCCTCTTGTCACAGCAGCGTCAGATCTCCGTGCCCTGGCCACGGAGCCCTGTGTTCTCGGACGCCCTTCGCTGCTCCTGACAGCCTCCCCGCTCCGTTCTCTGACCTTTCCTTCCCCGTTCCTCCCTTTTCTTCCGTTTTCCTTCGCATACAGACTTTCCCTAACGAGCCCCAGCAGAGCCCGAGGGCCACTAGAATAGCGTCATTAGCCTCCCCGGTTCTCTCTCTGACCCCGCCGAATTCTCTGCTCAGCTCCCCTCCGAAATCTTCCGGCTGCCCGTTTTGTCAAAGAGAAAATCCCACCTGTGTATTTGGGAGCGTTTCCAGTCTGGCCCAGCCACCCTGTGCAGGGTCAGGCGGTAGCTCCATGCTGACATGTGTCGGGAATGTGTCACCGGGTGGGCCACATGCCCGGCCTCATGTAGTCCTCACAGCCCCCCTGCGGGGAAGGTGCTCTTTGTGTTTCCATCCTATGGATGAGGCAGCCAGGTGCCCAGCGGTGAAGCAGCTTGCTCCAGGTCCGCAGCCCCGTGAGTGGCAGGCCAGCGAGTGGCAGAGGGACTTGGGGTCTGGACCTGGGCAGCTGGATTCCAGAGGCCACATTCTTGCTGTTTCTGGAGCCCTCCTTGAGCATTTGCAGTCCTCATGAGCTCGTGTGTGTGTGTGTGCGCGCGCGAGAGAGAGAGAGCATGAGAGCGAGCGAGCTCCTTTCTTCTTCACCTGCTGAAGAGACTGTAAGATCGCCACCCGAGAATGCCTGGCACGTGCTTCTAGGCTTCTGCAAGGGGCACCACTGGCCCAGAGACCCTGCCTCGCCTGGTCCAAACCCCAGATTGCCTCTGCAGCTTCCCTCTGGCTTCATCCAGGAACCTCCCAAACCCTGTGACCGCACCTTTTTGTCTCCGGCCCCAGGGTACCGATCCACCCACGGCCCGGGGTGCTCGGCTGGGCTCTGCCCAGACCCCAGTCCCTCCCGTTTTGGTGTTTTGCTTCCTGAGTGTCTTGGTGTGAGCCAGAGGGTGATCCCAGAGCCGCCCGGGCCCTCCCTCCCAGCAGCAGCACCGGCCTGTTGTCACGCCAGCCCCAAGGGCCTGGCTTGCTCCCTCTGCTCCCTTGTTGCTCTCTGCCTCTGAGCCCTGAGGGTCATCGTCCTGCCGCGCCCTCACTTTGTAACATGCCNCTCCCCGTACAGATCCGGGGCCAGCTGCAGTCCCACGGAGTGCAAGCGCGGGAGGTCCGGCTGATGCGGAACAAATCCTCAGGTGAGCTTTTGTTCCCAGTGCCTCCCCTTCTGCCGGCCAGCCTCCACCTCCGGCCTCCCTCCTGCTTCTGTCTTCTCCCTCACCCTCCCTGCCCTGCCTTCCCTCTATGGCTGGCCATGGGCAGCTTGGGGTGCCCTCTCTTCTTCTCTTCCCCTCGACCCGCCCTCCTCACAGCTCCGGGGCTGTTGGGGAGGGGGTGCAACGCTGAGCCGAGTGCTCCCCGGGGGCAGGGCCAGGGCCAGGCTCCGGGGAACCTCCTCTTTGGGATTCTGAGTGTCTGAGGTGGTAACACCTCCATATACTCCCTGCCCTCTCCCTTCTTCTCCTTTCCTTCCCTTCCCTTCCCTTCAGTCCCCCTCACATTTTTTCGGGTAATGGCCTGTGACCAGAAAGTAGGTCTGAAAA
>NW_027527456.1:494014-494267 GCF_008692635.1 Crocuta crocuta | reverse complement strand
CGAGGGTGCATCCCGAGGAGCAGCCGGGATTCTGGCCTTGATGGGTTCCTCCCCCCCTCTTGCAGGCCGCTTGGAGCCGGCCTGAGATTAGCAGGGCGGTGGGGGGGTTGTCTCTGCAGGACCTCTGGCCCAGGCTTCCCAAGGCAGGCACAGTGCGGTGCCGCCTGGGCTTCTCTCTCCATCTCTCAGCCTCTCTCTTCCCCATCCCTCCATCCCTCCCTCCCTCCCTCCCCCTTTTCTCTCTCTCTCTCTC
>NW_027527456.1:492820-493914 GCF_008692635.1 Crocuta crocuta | reverse complement strand
ATACCATTTCATCCTCCTGTGTTTCCTAATAGTCACTCTCCTGGAGGTCAAGCACCTCCCCCCCAAACCCACCACGTCTAAGCCCTCCCTGTGTGTGCGCCTCCTAAGGAGGAGCTTCTTTCCCCGCGGCTTCCAGCCCTGGGCCCCCCTCCTAGCCCTGGCCAGGCCTGGGGTCTCTCGGTGGCATGTGGGTCTTGCTCTGCTTCACCTCAGCCACACCACACGCGGACAGGGTTCTGGTCTCTCTCTCTCTCCACGAGGCGGGGCCCTAGGTGCGGCCCCCTCTGTGGCCCTGGGCCCTTCTCCCGGGCCCTCACTCGTTCTTTAAGGGCCACCAGGCCAATCCTGGCCCCCCAGTCTCCTGCTGTCTCGGAGGACTTGCACTGTGGTGGCCATAGTCTTCCTAGCTTGGCCCTGAGGGAGGCTCCCTGGCGAGGCCCCCAGCCCCTTACTGTGCTGAGGCTGAGGTGACATCGTGTCCCCAACTCCCCCTGGTTCCTGAGGGACCTGGGGCCTTCTTCGCCTCACGGAGCAGCCTGGCCCAGGTTCTCTTTTGTCTCTTTGATGAAACACTTGTTACAGGACCCCTCCTGGGCACCCCAGCCTTGTGCTGGGCCCCACCCTTCAGGTACTGATTCTGGCCCGTGTGGAGCCACCAGCCTGCCCAGCTGCCCTCCTTCCTTCTCAGGAGACAGACCTCTCCTTGTGGCCCTTGCCCTCCTAGCTCCTTCTCTCTGTCTCTGTCACCCCAGGCAGGTGTGCCTGAGCTCCTCTCTCTGTCTTTCTTCCCAGTTGGCGTGTGTGTTATTTCTCCCTCCCCCCCCACCTCTCCTTCCCCTGCCCCTCTTTCCTGCCCCTCCCAGCCATCTACCTTGCCTCCCACTCCCTGGTCTTTCTCTCTCTGATTACTTTTCTCTCTCCCTTTCTTCTTTTCTCTCTCCCCTTCCCTCTCTGCCCCCCTGGTCCTCTCCCCTCGGGTCCCACCCCCGGGAACGCCGTGTGTCCAAAGCTGTTGACTAACCCACTGCGTCTGTATCTGAATGCTGTCTCCAGGTCAGAGCTGGGGCTTCGCCTTCGTCGAGTTTAGTCACTTG
>NW_027527456.1:488336-492537 GCF_008692635.1 Crocuta crocuta | reverse complement strand
CACTCCCCCCTGGCCCCTTCCTACCAGACACTAGCTCTGCCCCTCCACTTCCCAGCCGAGCTTTTGGAGACAGGGCTGCTGGGGGGAGGGGGGAGGTTCTTCCACCAAGGCTCCCACTCCCCGGGGACCACCCTGCTTCGGGGGGAGGGGGTTAGGCAGAGCCAAGGACTTCGTTCTGCTCTCAGGCACCACCGGAAGCCTAGTCACTGGGGGACCTGGCTGTTGGCACACTAAGTAGCAAGTCCCGTTTGGCCAGCTCTCTCCCTGCGTGTGAGTTCGGCCTTTTGATTTCCGTGTGAGAGGCCAGCACTGCTCTGTTGGTCTGAAGTAGCAGTCAGATGTGATAGGACTCACCTCAGGTGTTCCGGGGCCCCCCCTGCCCCCACTCCCTGGCCACGGAAGTCACCGCCTGCCCATCCCACTGCTGGCAGACACGACTTTTCAGCAGAGAGCCCTGCTCTAGAGAAGGGAAGGGAGCCTGCTCCCCCGCCTGGCACGGCCTCCCATCTGGCAGCTTTGGGACCTTCAGAGACCCAAAGACCTGCTCTGCTCACTCACCCAGAGCCCGGCTCACTAGTGTGGGGCACTGACGGAAAGCCTCAGGGGAGGAAGGGGCAGGTGTGGTGGAAGCGGGGTTCCGCAGGGCGGCCGTGGGGCCATCTCTGCCCTCGTGCCGTAGGCCTAGGGCCCAGCCAGCCCCAGGAAGACAGCCTCACAGCAGGAAATTTCATCTTTTAAATATGGCTCTTTTCTTTCTCCCCTTCTCCAGCACTAGCGTGCGTGCGCTCTCTCTCTCTCTCTCTCTTTCTCTCCCCTCCTCTCCCTCCCCTCCCTGTCCCCCTCATCCCCCCCAGTGTAGCCTGTGTAGTGCTGGCCCTGGGTGTGGCCTGGCAGCATCAGGGCCGAGTGGGGGGTTTTCCCCCACTGTCCGGCAAGCGTCGGTCAGCCGAGCACTGTGTGCCTGGTGGCGTGTGTTCACGTGTGCGTGCGCGTGCCCGGAAAGGCAGCAAAGAGCTGCGCCCAAGGGCTGTGGCGCTTTCCCTCCCTCCTTCCCTTCCTTCTTCCCTCGTCCGTTCTCCGACCTCCCTCCGTTCCCTGTCCCTCATCCATCCAGCTGAAGGGCTCGCTCACTCTCTTCTCCTGTGCTGAAACGGTGCGTGGGGCACTGCTGCCCGGGGCCTCACTGCGCTCTGCTTTTTCCCGCAGCACTCCCTCAACATCCTGGGCCAGAAGGTGTCCATGCACTACAGCGACCCCAAGCCCAAGATCAATGAGGACTGGCTGTGTAATAAGGTACAGGGGCNTGGGCGCCAGGCTCTGCCCTGAAGGAGTACAGTCTTGGCTGAAGTCCCAGCGGGCTTTCAACAGATGTTTATGCAAGGGACCAACTAGTGACAGTGGAGGCACGACGTGGTGTGTCAGAATGTGGACTTCTGAGCCAGACTGGCTGGAATTAGACCCTCCCAATCCTCCTTGATCTCTGCCTCACTTTCCTCATCTCTAAAATGCGAATAGCGATGACACCTCTCCCCGGAGGTGGTTGGGAGGGTTCCAGTGTGGTGATGAGAGGGTGACAACTTGGAACGCCACTTGACCCGGACCCGCGGTTAGCACCCTTTAATGTCTGCCCGCCCCCGCCCCTGCCCCCAAGAAAGCATAGGGCATGGTGAGAGCCCTAGTCAGGTGACCTGGCCTTGATGGGCTCCTCCGACAAGGCCACACCCACCTGAGGTCAGGGTCTTGCACTTGTACTCCCTACGAGGAAGCTGAAGCTCGAAGGGCCACCACCGCGGGTGAGCCTGGAGTCATTGACTTGCTCCTGGTCGCAGGGGCCAGGGATGCCACCCTGGGTTCAGGTCTCCCCTGGGGCCAGCCTCACAGGCAGCTCTGAGGCGGCCTCGAGACTCCACAGCCCCAGCCCCCACGGCCAGCCAGTGCTCCTGAGAGCTGGCGGATGCCCCAACTCTCTCTGAGAAGAACTCGGCCTACTAAGGGGAGTGGCACCGGTTGGTTTAAAAAGAAAAAGTGTTATTGGAAGGCCAGGTGTCCGGTGTCTCTGCAGACGTAGGGACAAAGCGACAGTGGCACTGTGTCCCTCCTATATTTTCAGATACTCCTCAAAAGCAGGGAACTCCCTCCCTTCTCCTCTGTTCCCCACATCCCATTGGTCACCAGGCCCTGTCACTTCCATCGCACAAATGCCCTCCCTTGCAGTTCCCACAGCCCAGACCAGGCGTCATGCACTCCGTCCCGCCGTGGACCCCTCTTCTGCTGTTGTGGCCTTGCCGCTTTCTCTCACCCTGTCGTCTGTGACATTCCTTGGAACCACCTCTAACCACACCCCTCTTTCTCTGCTCAGCACCCTGTCCACTCGGAACTTCAGCAGTGTGACCACCCTCTAGAAGCTAGCTTCACCTGCCCTCTCCAGCTTCGGCTGGAGTCTTGCCTCACCCTCACACACTAGCTACAGAAAACCTCTCGTGCCCTTTGCTAGCGGTAGCTTCCCAACGAAACTGAAGCAAAGCCCTGGGTGTCCCAGACCAAACGTCCCAGCCAACTGTCCCCAGCTGAGTGAGCCATACCCTTCCTGGCCCCTTCCCCTCCCCGAGTCCCCACAGACTAACCTGCCTCCTTGTGCTACATCCGCCCCCTGCTGTTAGGCCACGAGGCCACACCCTCGCATATGGGGCAGTGCGCGCTACGTGACCGTGGAACAGAGAGAGAAACGTGGTAGAAGCTGGGGGGTTTCTGGAGGCTGGGATGTCTGAGGCTGGTTTCTCAAGAGTACCGATCCAGTCCTCGAGTTAAACGAGGAATGAGAGTCTGACGAGAGTGGCCACTGGCTTTTAGGGGTGGAGACACTGAAGGTGTCTTAACAGGGAAGCCAGCTTTAGGAAGAGGAACTGCTAAAGGGACGAGGAGAGAGTGGCACTTGTAAACGGGTGGGGGAGTTGATTCCTGAGTTGAGGGGGTGGCACTCAGGACAGACTTGAGACCGTGTAAAGGGAAGATTCACAGACTGAGAATGACAGCCGGAGCCCCCTGCCAGCCTTGACCCTGGGACCTTCCTTCCCAGAGCACTGCGGGGTTCCTCGGGGTGGGAGGGGGGTCTCTGGATCCAAGTTTGGAGGGTACAGTGGAGAGCCCCACCTGCTCTGATGGCCTGGCCTGTGCCTCACAGTGTGGCGTCCAGAACTTCAAACGCCGAGAGAAGTGCTTCAAATGTGGCGTGCCCAAGTCAGGTGAGGCCCTCCTGCCTCCCCACCTCCCTGGGACGTTGGTGGCTAAAGGGATGAGGGGGAGGGCCCGGTGCCCTGGGAGGAGGGGGGCCAGCCTTGGAGCCCCCCACCTTGTCACCAGCCTGTCTTCCTGCCGTCCCTGACAGAAGCGGAGCAGAAGCTGCCCCTGGGTGCAAGGCTGGATCAGCAGACGCTGCCGCTGGGTGGACGGGAGCTCAGCCAGGGCCTGCTCCCCCTGCCTCAGCCCTACCAGGCCCAGGGAGTGCTGGCCTCCCAAGCCCTGTCACAGGGCTCGGAGCCAAGCTCGGAGAACGCCAATGACAGTGAGTCAGTTGTTCCCTTCCTTTCGCCCTGCCCTAGGGTATCCGTCTGGGCTGGGTTCTCCGAGCCCAGAGAGGTTGCGGTGACCAGGACTTAGCCCTCCCAGGGTCTCTCTGCCCGGTGAGGGGACAGACCTGTGATGTAGGGAGAGCAGGATAGGAGCGTCGCCCAACTCGACTTTGGGGGTGTGTTGGGAAGGTTCTCGGCAGGTGCGCGACCGAGCTGGGACTTGGACTGACAAGCAGAGTTTATCCAGGAGGAAGAGGTGAGAGGAAGCAGCAGGTGCAGAGACATGGAAGGCAGAGAAGAGGGACGGTGGGGAGCCACCAGGGGGTAGGGCCGGAGCAGAGTGTCAGGAGTGCCCCCTAATGCTGGGCCCCTTTTCGCAGCCATCATTTTGCGCAACCTGAACCCACACAGCACCATGGACTCCATCCTGGGGGCCCTGGCACCCTATGCGGTGCTGTCCTCTTCCAATGTACGCGTCATCAAGGACAAGCAAACCCAACTGAACCGCGGCTTCGCCTTCATCCAGCTCTCCACCATCGTGGTGAGGGCGGCACAGGGGGGGGCCGGGCGGCCAGGGTCCCGGCCCCCGGGGCAGGGAGGAGGGACCCTGAGCCCAGCCCCCCCTCCGCCGC
>NW_027527456.1:485563-488290 GCF_008692635.1 Crocuta crocuta | reverse complement strand
CTTCTCCGGCCCTCCCCGCCGCCGCTCACCATCGACGGCAAGACCATCAACGTTGAGTTCGCCAAGGGTTCTAAGAGGTCAGGGTCCCGCCTGTGTCCTTTCCCAGCTGGCCCCCTAGCCTGGGGCCCCGCATCTCACGCCCTGTGTCTGACGTTCTCCCCAGGGACATGGCCTCCAACGAAGGCAGCCGCATCAATGCTGCCTCTGTGGCCAGCACTGCCATTGCTGCGGCCCAGTGGGCCATCTCACAGGTACTCAAAGACTCCCCTCTGCCCCAGCACCCCCGTACCGGGGCCACCTCGACCCTCCCGCGCCCTCTGTGCACAACCTGGAGGGCTGGCTTGCTGTTTCGGCTTTCCGTGGACCCCAAACCCTGTCACAGTGGCTGCCGTGGGCCTTGGGCGCCTCGCTGCGGCTCCCTTCCCGGTCACCTCCTCCCAGGCTTCCAACTTCAACACAGTCGCGGCTGCTTTTCGCTTCTGTTTGGTGGTTATTTTATTGTCCTGAATTGTTTCAACCTCTTTAATGGAACGGAATTTATAAGTGGCTGAAAGAAAATTGGGAGAGGAGAATAAAGAAGGGGAGGACAGTGTCGTCCTTGATGTGATACCCAGCACACGAACCACGCCACACACGTACCAGTGTCAGCCGTGGGAGCACTTTGGCACAAGTCTTCGTTCCTTTCTTGTTTTTGCCACTGTCCTGCCCTGCAGTGGCCAGGTGGCCCTCACACTTCTCTTGTCTGAGGCCTGCATGCTTTCTGTCGGCAGACAGACACAAGCCTCACCTGTGGGCAGGTGCTTCTTAGCAGGTTCCCCTCCCCCTGCGCCCCTTCCTCTGCTAACGAGCCCCTCCCACTGCCCCTCAGGCCTCCCAGGGTGGGGAGGGTGCCTGGGCCACCCCCGAGGAGCCACCGGTCGACTACAGCTACTACCAACAGGATGAGGGCTATGGCGGCAGCCAGGGCTCAGAGTCCTCCCTCTATGCCCATGGCTACCTCAAGGGCACCAAGGGCCCTGGCATCGCTGGAACCAAAGGGGACCCAGCTGGAGCAGGTGAGCTCCTGGCATCTCTCCCTGAGCCGGGGGGCNCTTAACAAAGGACAGAGAAATGTGACCCCCTCCTTTCTCACCTCCCCCCTGCCCCCAGCTGTTCCCGACGTTTCTACCTACCAGTACGACGAGACATCTGGCTACTACTATGACCCCCAGACCGGCCTCTACTATGACCCCAACTCCCAGGTGATAGGGTGGCCCAGGGAGTGGGTGGGGTCTGTGGTTCCCCTCCTTAAGGTCTTCCCTCATGCCTTTCCGTTGCCCCTCCCCCAGTATTATTACAACGCTCAGAGCCAGCAGTACCTGTACTGGGATGGGGAGAGGCGGACCTACATCCCTGCCTTGGAACAGTCGGCCGACGGGCATAAGGAGACAGGGGCCCCCTCGAAAGAGGGTAAAGAAAAGAAGGAGAAGCACAAGACCAAGACAGCCCAACAGGTGAGCGCTGGGGGGCCAGCGGTCACTGGCTGGCTGTTCGGTGTCTTCCAATGAAGAATCATTTCTATCCTCTTTAGCCTTCCGCTGCGGCGGGAGGAGGGCAGACGTATGCGTGGTGGCAGTGATCGTGCTTAAGAGAGACCAGGCTCCTGGCCCGGTTCTCTCTGCCGCGTGACCTCGAGCCACGGCAGTCTCCTCAGTCCCCCTGCGTGGCCGGTGCCGTCCATCCAAGTGAGCCCGGTCAGCTTTCCCATCCCCCAGTGGGACCCCTCATGTTGCCCGTGTGCCTAAAGCCAGGCCACCCCTGCTTGTGGAAACGCGTGGGCAGGCCGACCTCCTTTGGGCCTAGAGCCCCGCTCATGAGTATGTGTCTAGGTTGGCTATCCCAGAGAGCTGCTCACGGGCCCCTCTGGCTGCGGGCGGGAAAGTGGCCACTGCAGCGTTCGGTGGGAGTGGGCAATTAGAGGGAACCTCAGTGTCTGTCTGTGGAGGAAGAGTATGACGGTCTGGGTGCGGCGCTTAGTGCCGAACTAAGTGCTACGTAAGAGTTAAGCGTTTGTTGACAACCTGGTAAATTCTAAAGCTGCTGTCGTGCCTGGGGGGAACAGAATGTGGAGTGTGGCAGAGTATCCCGTGTGTATGTTAAAGTCCCACCCAGAGAAAGCCATGTGTGCCTTGTAGAAGGGGAAGGTGATACAAAAGCCCACGCAGAGCGGCATCGTGAGAGTGCCTGTCCGGGGAATGGGGGCCATGGCGCAAGAGGGCTTGATGGGGGCCGTTGATGATAGAATGACGAGGAGTGGGGACTTTCACAGCTGCCTCCTCACTTCTTGCTTGAAGCTGCAGTGTAGGAAGGGACAGTGGACGGAGTTGATGGAGGGTCCCTGAGAGCCTCACCCCCACCCTTCCCCCTAGATTGCCAAGGACATGGAGCGCTGGGCCCGCAGCCTCAACAAGCAAAAAGAAAACTTCAAGAACAGCTTCCAGCCCATCAGCTCCCTGCGAGACGATGAAAGACGGGAATCGGCCACCGCAGATGCTGGCTATGCCATCCTCGAGAAGAAGGTGCGTTGTGTTCACCCCTCTGTTACCCTCCCAAGTGTTGTCATCTCAGCGGTCCCTCTGTGGAGTCACTGAATATGTCCGTCTACCCCAGGGAGCGCTAGCTGAGAGACAGCACACCGGCATGGACCTCCCGAAACTGGCCAGTGATGACCGCCCAGTGAGTGGGTGG
>NW_027527456.1:483704-485551 GCF_008692635.1 Crocuta crocuta | reverse complement strand
GGTCTGGCCAGGCCTGACCTCCCACCACTATGCTCATGTTCTCCAGAGCCCGCCTCGGGGCCTCGTGGCAGCCTACAGCGGGGAGAGTGACAGCGAGGAGGAGCAGGAGCGCGGGGGCCCGGAGCGGGAGGAGAAGCTCACTNGGCCCGCCCCGCCCCTGCACGCCTCCTCCTGTCTGTCCCCTTGCAGCAAAACCTTGAGATTCACCGGCGAGCGCACCTGTCAGAGAATGAGCTGGAAGCGCTGGAGAAGAACGACATGGAGGTGAGTTGCAACCCACTCCTGGACTCCATCCCCTCTGTCCCTTGCCACGTGCCTGTCCCTTCAGGCAGCTGCTGCCCAAGTCCCCGAGCCGCATACTGCCTGGCTGCCATCAGCCGTGTCGCCTCCTGTCCCTGCGAGGCTTCTTCCCGGCTCCCCCCGTGCTGGCTGCTCGCACCCACGGTGTCCTGCCCACAGGACCTCAGACCTGTTAGCCAGAGCCAGCTCCCATGGGGCCCCTAACGTCTCCTGCAAGTAGCCACCAGTTCCCCCGTCCTCACGCACATGCACACGCACACGCACACACGTTTTCAGCAAATGAAGTACCGGGACCGTGCAGCTGAGCGCAGAGAGAAGTACGGCATCCCTGAGCCACCAGAGCCCAAGCGGAGGAAGTACGGCGGCATGTCTGCAGCTTCCGTGTAAGTGCCCAGCACCGAGGCGTGGGGCCGGGGCCAGCAGCCTGCTCATTCTGCTCACATGGTACCGCTGGCCCCTGCAGGGACTTTGAGCAGCCCACGCGGGACGGGCTGGGCAGTGACAACATCGGCAGTCGAATGCTCCAGGCCATGGGCTGGAAAGAGGGCAGTGGCCTGGGCCGGAAGAAGCAGGGCATCGTGACGCCCATTGAGGTGAGTCTTCTGCGAGGCCGTTCCCGTCTTCCGGCACTCTCTGCTGCACTCCCATCCCACCGCTGACCTGACAGCCTGCCTCCCTCACGTAGGCCCAGACGCGGGTGCGGGGCTCCGGCTTGGGTGCCCGAGGCAGCTCCTACGGGGTCACCTCAACCGAGTCCTACAAGGAGACACTGCACAAGACAATGGTGACCCGCTTCAACGAGGCCCAGTGAGCAGCTGCGAGAGCTGCTTCTTCATGTGTCGGGTGTCCAGCCCGGGGCAGGAAAGGGTGAAGTGGTGGGTGGTCTGAGTGGGGCCCTGCACCTGTCTGCCAGCCTGTCCCCAGCCAGAGAGGCCCTGACCAAGTCAGACTTTAAGGTGGTGGCTTTTGTTGGAAAGCTGGGCTGGGATCATGCTTTTCTTTTTGTAATAAAAGCTGAAAAGTCTGTAGCTCGCACGTCTCTTTCTCATGCGCCAGCACGGATTGTGACCCGCGCAGACACGGGCCTAAACGCAGGTGGACGAGGGGCCTGTTCGGGCTGAGGTGGGTGGCAGTGCTGGCACTCTCAGTGTCTGGTGCGTGGGGACTGAACGTGAAGTTCTGGCCTGTGCCCCAGCCCACGAGATCCTGGTCACAGCCCCCTCACCATCATCAAATCCAGCAGGTCTCGATATACCAGGAAACCCACCAGCACTGGGAACCTCCCACCCGGTGGCCTTGCCCCCAGCAGCTGCATCCCCTGTGCGATCGCGGGGCTAAACCTCAACTGCATTTGACTGTCCAAGGGCATCTCCAAGTGGACGACCGTGGGCACTCTGGCACCAGTCGCCGCCGCGCCCTCAGTGGACAGATGGCCCCAGAGGGGTGGAGGCAGCAAGCTCAGCCTGCCAGTCCCAGGTCCCACAGCTGCCCCATCAGGACCACTTGGGCTCATTCCCATGCTCTCCATGGCTGTTAGCGTAGCACCC
>NW_027527456.1:481137-483680 GCF_008692635.1 Crocuta crocuta | reverse complement strand
CAGCCCCCGCCCCTCTGGTCACCATGGGCCAGTCTGCACCCTGTGGTTCCCAAGTACGTGTGCGTGGGCTCAGCACAGGGCTGGGTGCAGTGGGACACGAGGCTGGGGCTGCCCTCTCCCGGCCTTAGAGGGCTGTGCACCAGAAACGGGGCCGGGGACCGCCCCTCCCCCAAACACATGCTTATGAATCCAGAAGGTGAAAGGGGCAAGGGGGGGAAGGGAAGACCAAGCCGCACAAAGCCCCTCCCCCCACTCACTGGCCAGCAAGGGGACGTCTCCCAGCACCAGCTGTAGGAGGCCAGGTGAGAAAGAAGGGGTCCCCTCGAGGTGATAATGGTGCTGCCCTGGGTGGGGGGGGAGGCTGCCCAGGGGACTGAGGAAGGAGCGTGCGGGGGAGGGCAGAGGGACAGGAAATAGGAATAGAAAGAGGCCACCTGAGAGAGCCCGTGTCAGGATGGGTGGCCCTCAGTCTGGAGGCACCCACATGTTACCTTCTCTCTTCCCACCCCCCAGGACTCTGGAACCCCACGACAAGGAAGCCTTGTACATGGTTGGCAGTAGTTAATGGTACAGCCACTCTGGAAAACTGTTTCGCTGTTTCATATAAAGGTAAACATACATTTAACCCTATGACCCAGCCATGCCATTCTTAGATAGTTACCCCAAATAATGCAAACATAGTCAACACAAAGACTTGTTATATGTACACGGAATGCAGCTGTGTTCACCACAGCCGAAAACTGGGAACCCAAACTTCCGACAAGAGGCGAATGGATAAGTTATGGTCTATTCATAACAATGGACTACAATTCAGGAATAAAAGGAACAAAATACTGTTACAAAGATCAACATGAATGAATCTCAAAAACGAATGAAAAAAGATACACAAAAAAAGACACTATATATGATTCCGTTTATGTGAAGTTCTCAATCAAAACACATTTTGGTGGGGTGCCTGGCTGGCTCAGTCGGTAGAGCATGCAACTCTTTGCTCTGAAGGTTGTAAGTTCGAACCCCATGTCGGGTGACAAGATTACTTTAAAATCTTTAAGGGGCACCCGGGAGGCTTGGTTGAGTGTCTGACTTTGGCTTAGGTCATGATCTCGATCTCATGGTTCATGAGTTTGAGCCCCGCATTGGGCTCGCTGCTGTCAGCACGGAGCCCACTTCGGATCCTCCATTCCCCCCTCCTCTGCTCTCTCTCTCTCTCTCCCCCTCTCTCTCAAAACTTAAAAAAAAAAATAAACAGATTGGGGCACCTGGGTTGCTCAGTCAGTTGAGCATCCGACTGGCTCAAGTCATGATCTCACGGTTTGTGGGTTTGAGCCCCACATCGGGCTCTGCTGACAGCTCAGAGCCTGGAACCTGCTTTGGATTCTGTGTCTCCCGCTTCTCTCTGCCCTCCCCTGCTCGCACTCTATGTCTCTGTCTCTCAAAAACAAATAAACATTAAAAAAAAAACATAAAAATAAAATCCTTAAAAAACACATTTTGGTGATAGAGTAGGGTAGAAGTGGGGAGGGTGTCCACTAGAAAGGGTTGCAAGGTAGCTTTCTGGAATAATAAAAAGGTTCTAGATCTTGACTGGGGTACTGGTCATATACATAGGTGTATGCTTTGGTAAAAATTCAAGCTGTACAATTAAAATCTGAGCATTTTCTCATATGTACATTATACCCAAAGTTGGAAAAAGACAATTAGAGCAAACCTCAATAAGAAGCAAGGATATAATGAGCAGAAATGGAGAACATAGGGAAAAGCAACATTTGTAAAATCAAAGGCAGACTCTTTTTTTTTTAATGGTTTATTTATTTTTGAGAGAGAGAGAGACAACATGAGCAGGGGAGGATCAGAGAGAGAGGGAGACACAGAATCTGAAACAGGCTCCGGGCTCTGAGCTAGCTGTCAGCACAGAGCCCAACGCAGGGCTCGAACCCACAACCTGTGAGATCATAACCTGAGCCAAAGTTGGCCGCTTAACTGACTGAGCCACCCAGGCGCCCCAAAGGCACACTCTTTGAAACAAAAATTAGGAGGAAGGACAGATCCTCTGCCAAGATTGATCAATTAAGACAGAAAATGCAAACATACCAAATACAGAATTAAAGGTGGGAACTTATTAATACAGTTGCAACAGAACTTTTAAAAATAATGAACACATACCTGAAAATCTAGATGAAATGAATACATTCCTAGAAAAATACAAAATGCCAAAACCATTCCATGAAGAAACAGATTAATAGAGCAAAAAGTAGTGAATTAAAACAGTAGTCAAAAGCTTTCCTCTCCCCACCCAAAAAAGGCCCCAAATGTCTTTTTTAAAGTTGATTTATTTTTAGAGAGGGAAAGGGTATGAGCCGGGAGGTGGGGGGAGAGGCAGAAAGAGCGGGAAAGAATCCCAAGCAGGCTCCAGGCTCTGAGCTGTCCGCGCAGAGCCCCACGTGGGACGAACCATGGGATCATGACTTGAACCACAAGTCAAGAGTCGGACGCCTAACCGAAGGAGCCACCCAGGCATCCCCCAGATGGTTTTTATAGGTGTG
>NW_027527456.1:474419-481032 GCF_008692635.1 Crocuta crocuta | reverse complement strand
AGGAATCGTTAACTGCTATCTTATAAAAGTTGTTCCAGGTATTAGAAAAAAAATAAAAGCAGTCTATTTCATCAAACTAGTGTAATCTCTAACCCTGAAACAGAGGAGACCGTACAAGAACGTTTCAAGCCCATTTCACTTCCATCTGTAGATGTCAAAATCCGTAACAAAATCTTAGCCAAACGAATCCAATAGTATATTTAGCAAACCTGTTTTGATCAAGTAGAATTTGTCCCAGGAATGCAAAGATTGGATCCACATCAGAAAAGCTATAAATGGGGGCGCGCCTGGGTGGCTCAGTCGGTTAAGCATCCGACTTCAGCTCAGGTCATGATCTCGCGGTTCGTGAGTTCGAGCCCCGCGTCGGGTTCTGTGCTGACAGCTCAGAGTCTGGAGCCTGCTTCAGATTCTGTGTCTCCCTCTCTCTCTGACCCTCCCCTGCTCACGCTGTCTCTCTCTCTCAGAAAAAAAAAAAAAAAAAAGCTATAAATGTAGTTCTCTACGTTAATGGACCCAAAGTAAACACACATAGTAATCAACCACAGAAAAAGCACTTGATAAGGCTCAAGAAACCATGAATCATACTTATATAAATGAATGGGTGAAAGAGTAAATAAACGGAGAAGGGAAATATTTTTACAGTAGAATGTCAACTGATAATACTAATAATTGTCAACAATGATGGGATTAGAAAATAAATACATGCTAAAACTAGTGTTTACACTAGCAGTCAGTCTGTTGGTCAGGTCAGTTAGACTTTGATGAGGGAACAAGATATCTACATAGATTCAAAGTATCTGGCTACAGAATACATGTTAGTTCATTCCAAAGGGAAAAGGTGTATCATTAGGGTAAGGAAACCTGGCAGGTACCATGTTAATAAAAGGAGCAAAGCAAACATGATCAGTATTAAAATTATGAGCCATCTGATAGCATGAAGTAAGGAGTCTGAGTCACTGCTGTGCTGTTCCCTCCCTGAATACAGAACTGGAATTGAACCATGAGGAGACATCGGACAAAACCCCGCGGAGGGACACGCTACAAAATTCCTGGCTCGTCATCTTCAAAAGCATCAAGGTCATGAAGGTCGAGGGAAGACTGAAGAACTGTTCCAGACTGCAGGAGGCATGCTGTTTGAAAGTTCCAATGTCGCCTCCTTGAGGAGGTCTGCCCTGGCTACCCTATTTAAAATTCCAAACCCTCCCCTGCCACGCTCCCTCTGCCTCCCTCCTTGCATCACTTTTCTCCGTGACACTTCTCAACTTCTAACATCCTCTAGATTCTCCTACTTCTCGACATTGTTTGTCTCCTTCACTGGAACGAAATCGCCACGAAGGGAGAGACTTTTGTCTTGCCTTGCTCGCCGCTGTGTCGCCAATGCCTAGGACAGGGTTTGTCGTATACCAGAGCTTGGAAACTTGAATAGATACGCACATCACAACTGTTCAAATCGCTCTCACTTAGGGAGAAGGGAAAAAAAAAAAAACTAGAGGCACCTGGGTGACTCAGTTGGTTAAGCGTCTGACACTTGGGTTCAGTTCATCTCACCATTTATGAGTTCAAGCCCTGCGTGGGGGCTCTGTGCTGCCTGTGCGGAGCCTGCTTGGGAGTCTCTGTCTCCCTCTCTCTCTGCCCCTCCCTGTATCTCTCTCTCTCAAAAATAAATACACTTTTTNTGAGAAGAAAAGCAACCCAATAGAAAATGAATAAAGGACATGAACAGAGGAACCCCCCCCACAAAACAAGAACCACAAATACCTTTAAATCTATGAAGAGATGCCCAAGCTCACTCCTACNTCTCCCTCTCCCTCTCCCTCTCCCTCTCCCTCTCCCTCTCCCTCTCCTGCTTTCTTCCCTCCGTGGGCTTCTCTGCTCAAGCTATTCCTCCAACTGGAATGCTTGCTCTTCCCTCTCACTTGGGAAAGTCCAACTCGATTGCTCCCACTGATCCATTTGAGGGCAATCAATGCTTCAGAGAAGAACTCGGCCACACCCATGGCTTCAGCTGTCCCCTCTGATGGCCCATAAACCCCTATCTCCAGTCCCAGGCCTCCCTCTATCCCCTGAATTCCACACCTGGTCCCCAACTGTGCACTCTACCAACACCTGGCACAACTTGGATGTCCAACATGCATCTCAGATGTAACGTAGCCGAAAACAAACTCCCGATCTTGCCCGACACCTGATTTCCCATGTCAGTTGATAACTCCATCCTTCCAGCTCCTCGGGCTAATAACCTGGAGGTCAGCCTGGACTCCTCTCTATTTTTCATGTCCTATGTCTATATTTGATGTCTTGGCAAATCCTGGCACCTTTACCTTCAAAATCAATCCAAAATCAAATCCCTCCTCATCGCTTCCACTTTTACCATCTTCTTAAAAAAAAATTTTTTTTTTTAATGTTTAGTTTTGAGAGAGAGAGAGAGAGAAGAAAAACAAGTTGGGGGAGGGGCAGAGAGAGAAGGAGACACAGAATCCGAAGCAGGCTCCAGGATCTGAGCTGTCCACACAGAGCACAACGCAGGGCTCAAACCCACTGTGAGATCATGACCTGAGCTGAAGTCGGATGCTTGACTGACTGAGTCACCCAGGCGCCCCTTACCACCTCAATCTGATCCTCTCTCATGGCTGTCTGGACTCTACTGGTTTTTCTGCTCCCGTCTTTTCCTTCACAGTTCTCTCTCCCCGTACACAGCAGCCAGCTTGTTTATTCTAAAACAGAATTTAGGGACACCTGGGAGGCTCAGTCAGTTAAGCGTTGGCCTTTGGCTCAGGTCATGATCTCATGGTTTGTAGTTAGAGCCCTGCATAGGGCTCTCTGCTGTCAGTGCAGAGTCTGCTTCAGATCCTCTGTCCCCTCTCTCTGCCCCTCACCCACTCCTGCCCTCTGTCTCTCTCTCTCTCCCTCCCTCAAAAACAAATAACCTTCACGATAAAGATGAAAAAATAAAATAAATGTGATTTATATAATGTGACTCATCTGCTTAAAATCCTTTTACATCTCCCCACAGATCTTACAACAAAAACCAAACCCCTCAGCCTAGCTTATAATACCCTACTTGACATGGCCTCGGATCTCATCACCCAGTGTTCTCCCTTCCTCACCCCTGTCTGACTACACAGCCTTCTGCTCTTCCTCAAACAAGAACCTCCAACCTCAAGGCTTTGCATCTAATGTTCCCTCTGTCTGGGATGCTTTTCTTTCCCCCACATGACACGCGGCCTGCTTCCTCACTTTTCACATGCCACCTCCTCAGGGAGGCAGTCCCTGACTACTTTGCACAGGGTATCAGGGGAGGTCTCTCTGAGGTGAGGCAAAAAATAAATAAGAAGGGAAAGATCTGGGGCGCCTGGGCGGCTCAGTTAAGCGTCCGACTACGGCTCAGGTCACGATCCCACAGTTTGTGAGTTCAAGCCCCGTGTCGGGCTCTGTGCTGACAGCTCAGAGCCTGGAGCCTGCTTCGGATTCTGGGTCTCCCTCTCTCTCTGTCCCCCTTCCCTGCTCTCTCTCTCTCAAAAAAAAAAAAAAAAGGGAAAAGATCTGAAGGAAGAGTGTTCTGGATTACTCCAAGGGCAGTCTCCTTCATATGTTCTTTGCTATGTTGTCTCAGTGCCCTGCACTTTGTAGGCACTCAAGAAATCTTTTTCAAATGAATAAATTTGGAGGTTGTTGACGGGATATGAGATCCAGAATTTGGGATGAGGTGATAAAAGAATTTTGTGTTAAACATTCAAACATCTCCTTCTCAGCAAAGCTTTCTTTGACCACACTAAAAATGCAGGCTGACCCCACAGATTTCCCCGTACCTTGTTCTATTTCTCTCCGTAGCATTTGGCAGTTATCACATATGTATATTTGGTTATATGTTCACATATGAATATAGAATAGACACAATGTATTCATTTATTATTATATGTATGTAAATGTAAGTTAGTTACATATTGACACTAGCTATCATGTTATGGCCACTAAGTATTTATANAATAAATTTATGAGAAACTATAATTTTTACGTATTCGTTACATGTACGGTCTATGTCTCTCACTAGAATGTCAGCACCGTGCGGCAAAGGGAAGACTCCCTAGCGCCTGGCCCACAGCTTGGGCTCCATAAATGTCAAATGAAATCATTTGGCCATCTGAGCCTCAGCCTTCCCATCTGTAGGATGGGTGTGCCTTTCCTCCTGGAGGTACCCCATGTTCCGCTCCTCTTTGCCATCCCCCAGAGTACATCTCGCGGAATTCCACAGCCCAAAATTTACATTTTCCCATACTCTGGGAGCTGTAGCCCACCACGTGCACCAGGCGCTGGCCAGACAGGACTACCACCCCCAGCATGCTTCGCGCGTTTAGGAAGTACCACAGCCAGTAGGGGTGTCTGGGTCTGACACGGGCGCCGACGGCGCGGGAGCAGGGGCCGGCTCCCCTCTTGCTAAGCATCTGTGGTACGTCCCAAACCGGGCGCCCTCCAAGGCCCCGCGCTTCCGAGCTCCGCGCAAACTCTGGCTCTTGTACGACGGAGGTGGTTTGCTCTTCCGTTGCCCCGTGGCTTCGGCTCATCTCCAGCAGGAAGGCGAGGCTTCCGCCCGGCGCAGGGGGTGAGCTGGAGCACGGTGCCCCCAAACCCTGGACAGCGTTTGGGGGAGGGGGCTCAACTAGGGGGATCCCCTAATGGGCACATTTTGGAGGCTCTGGGGCCGGGGTGGCGTTTAGGGGTGGCTGTTTTCGAGGGGTCCCTTAGGACGCCCGGGCGGGATTTTTGAGTCTGTTTTAGGGAGTATCACTGGGAGACAGGGTTTATATGCCCCTCGGAGACAGGTTTAAGGGAGACCCTTAAGGTCGGTGTATCAGTACTCTGTCCATGGGGCAGGGCTTCGGGGTGCTCCCCAAAGAGAGAGGCGAAGTTTGCGGTTCCCGAAGTCAGGGTGGAAATTTGGGAGTGCTTGCTGCAGGAGAGATCTTGGTGACAGAGAGAATGTTCAGGACCGACGTGGCATTGTGGATGTATGTGTGGCCTTTGTGACCTCTTCTATGATGAGGTCCCCCCGCGCTTGGGTACTCGGGACGAGGAGACTGGACATGTCGGGGTCCATACGCTTTTAGGGAGAGGAGCCCCCAGCTCAGGCTGTGGAAGGGACACTGGAACCCAGTGTGCCAGGCTCTTCCTGAGGGGACAGCGTGCTGCCGGGCCTTCGCTGGCCGCGGCTATTTTCATTATTCATGAGGAGGTGGGGCTGTTGAGGAAGCCCATTTTTTTGCCTCCTTCGCACCTGGTCCGCGGGAAGTATCAGCTTGTGAATTATTCACGAGAGGGCGGATCAGCGTGCTGGAGGGGGTTGCTGAAGGGGCGTTCTCAGTCTGCCGGGCAAACTAGAACTCATTGATCAGTCGTAAAGGTGAGTTGCGCCCCGAGTTTTCCGTGGCTTTTCTAGGGGCATTGTGCATAATTCATGAGGGGCGTCGCTTTTACTGTCTCATTTGCATGACCGGCTTTCCCTTTACGGGTTCCAGATTTAAGCCTCAAATCTAGCGAAGGGACGAGGCCTCCTGCATTGTTCGTTCCTCCTAGCTCGGTAATTCCAGATTATCAACAAAGGCTCTAGATTCAAATCCCATCGACCCTTGCCCAGCTGTGTGGTGTTTGGCAAATCTTTCTGGGAGCCTGAAAATGGGTCTGGGCATGGTGATGATCAGATCATTTCACACTTTATTAGCCCATTTAATCCCCACAACAATCCTAGGAGGTAGGTTATTATTAGCCCATTTTATAGATGAGGAAACTGGGACACCGGGAGGCTAATTTGCCTAAAGTTACTCACAGTCCGTGAGTGGCCGAGCCAGGATTCAAACCTAGTTAATCTAGTTCCAGAGTCTGTAGTCTTCATCAAATGCCATAATGTCTCCCCACTACCACCAGTTTAATGGCAGGTACTCCTACTAATGCTGGCCGTATAGCGCTTTGTGCCAGGCACTGTCTGCTCATTTACTCATTTAAACTTCATCTCAAGGTAGGTTACTATTGTTCGCATTTTACGGCGGGGGGCAGGAAACAGTGGCCAGAGAAGTAAAGTATCTGGCCCCAGGTCACACAGCTACTCATCGGTGGATGGAAATGATTTTTGTAAGGGTTCAAGAACTCTCTAAGGGGGCGCCTGGGTGGCTTAGTCGGTTAAGCGTCCGACTTTCGCTTAGGTCATGATCTCGCGGTTTGTGGGTTCGAGCCCCGCGTCGGGCTCTGTGCAGACTGCTGGCTCAGAGCCTGGAGCCTGTTTCAGAGTCTGTGACTCCCTCTCTCTCTGACCCTCCCCTGCTCACGCTGTCTCTCTCTCTCTCTCTCTCCTAGAAATAAATAAAATATTTTAAAAAAAAAACAAAACTCTCTAAGGAGGTCACCTTTGCGCTAAGACCTGAGGGCCAGGAAGGAACCCATGTCCTGCTCTGCATTCCTGAGACCAGGGACACAATGCATGGAAAGGACCCATCACCATAATATGCCATCTGTTAATGTGATCTGTTACTATTTGAGAGAAATGTATCGGGTTAATGTGATCTGTTACTATTTGAGAGAAATGTATCGAGTGCGTATTGTATCTGGGGCTTTGGCATGCAATTGT
>NW_027527456.1:474071-474362 GCF_008692635.1 Crocuta crocuta | reverse complement strand
GCTTACCTAGTCGGTGGGCATTGTGGTGGGTTTAGCATTCTGTTTTCCAGTGTCCTTCTGGACGGTTGCCTTAAGGCATTGTTTTTTGTGTTTATTTTTTATCATTTCAAAAAATCTTATTTTTATGTAATCTCTACACCCATCGTGGGGCTTGAACTCCCAACCCTGAGATCCCGAGTTGCGCGCTCCACCGACTGAGCCAGCCAGGGGCCCCAAGGCATTGTTTTTTTTGTTTTTTGTTTTTTTTTTTAAATAAAATTGGGAGAGTTGGGAGTTTCTCTCGCTGCTCTG
>NW_027527456.1:472592-473598 GCF_008692635.1 Crocuta crocuta | reverse complement strand
CACTTAACAAATTTTATATTAATATAGGTATATATTTATATAGTTCTTTTATGTTAATATATGATACTTAAATTTAATAGTGCCCTGTGCCAGTGCTGCTCCGAGCTCACGCCATAATCCATATGCTCTGATTTTCCTAATAGCACATTTTGCCTTTATGATGTNCCTGCTCACTGATGCACCTGCCAAAGGCATATAGTGAGTCTAGATTTGGCTGAAGCAAGGCAGCCCTGGTTCCTGTGCAGTTGGTCAGGGCTGGGGAGGAGGCAGCTGCACTTCCCCTGGGTTTCCCCTTTGGTTCTCCAGCATCATCTTTCATTATTCACGAACAGGAAGGTGTGACTGTGTTGCCTTGGCTGGAGTACCACAATCCCTACTCGCTGGGTAGGGCTGTCTAGAGTGTTTCTGTCCTTCCAGCTTCATACATAATTTGTAAGTAACTAGGTGGGACCCTTCTTGGCCTCTCTGAGTTTCCAGGTCGAGCTGCCACAGCATCGTCATTTATTATTCATGGGCCGGGGGAGTGTAGTTTCCCTTTGGTAGCCCTACTTCCTTGCTTCTGCTCACAGGGTATTAGACGCAGCAACAGGCGGATCAGTACCTTTTGTTCCAGCCCCCCAGGCGTCATGCATTATTCATGATAAGATGTGGCCTTGGTCTCCTTGGCTTCCGGGCTGCTGGAAAGTCATTAATTATTCATAAGCAATGGGGCGTGGCTTCCGTGTTTTAACTCTGGCTTTCTGGTTGCCAGGTGTTAGTCCAGCAGCCACCAGGCCTCATGCATGATTCATGATCAGGAAGAGTGGCCTTGCGGTCATCCTTTTCCTTAGCAGCCTGCCTGCAACAATGTATTCATTATTCACAGTTTCATGGAGTGTAGCCTTTATGTCGCTTTACCTGTTTTCCCAGTTACTGCCACCTTCACCACCAGGTGGAGCTCTTCCTCTTTGAATGAGTCAGGGACCATTATACATGATTCATGAATGGGCGCGGCCTGCTGCATCCG
>NW_027527456.1:459433-472480 GCF_008692635.1 Crocuta crocuta | reverse complement strand
CTTCCCTACCATCTTCCTTCTGGCCACCCTCCCTCCCCCAACTCACACCCGCATTATCTGCCCTCAGAGCTTCTAGGGAGACTGGACCCTGTGAAAGAGACGATTTGGGCCTGGCCTCCGTGTCAGAGATCCATTCTCCACCTCGTCAACCCCGACCTGGCCCTAGCGTCTTCCATCAGAAAGCCCAGAGTTTCTAATCCGAGGTTCTCAACATTTACCTTTAGAGGCTCCTCTGACTCCTAGCATCTGCCTTTAGAGATTTTTTGTGCTTTCAGAAAATGCTCTCTTTTCCATGCTCCGTATTCCTTTCAGAGACTACCTCTTGCGGGCCTCGGCATCTCCCTGATCACACGGTTCCTAACTCCCAGGACGTTCCCTCAGAGCCTCCCGGAGGACCAGAAGGCGGGGTGGAACTGTTTGGACACATAATTGTCCATCACGGATCCCCCTGCCAGCACCTGCCTTGGCAGTCCCTGTTGCCTCCTAGCCCCTCCATCTGGCTCCTCTCAAACCCCACCCTTCTTCGCTCAGCCTCTGCCTTCAAACGCCGACCAGGGTTCTGGCTTCCCTCACAGATCCCTTAACCTCACATCAGGCCTCAGGATCTGCCCTCAGAGTCTTTGAAGGTTCCNGGTTGTCCTCAGTCAGAGTAGAAAACCTCCTCCTCCGCGTACCTCCTTCTCCGCGTCTACTCGCAGAGCCTCCCTGGGATTCCGCATAATTGGCTAGAGACAGCCAACCCTACTTGGAGACCTAGGCAGTATCTGCTTACTGAACTTTTTAGGGCCAGACCTGTCTGGGCCCCGTCTCCCCTTCCCTCTGTGTCAGAGGAGCTGCTTTACCTAAAGTGTATCAATCAGAGAGAAGACCGAGCCTTTGTGCTCCATCAGAAACCCTTCCCCCACCCTACCTGAGGACCCAGCATTCACCTGCATAGCCTCCTGGGACCCTGCCGTCCATGTCAGAGATCTCTCTCCCTACAGGGCCCTGTTATTTTTGGCCAAAGGTTTTTCTGTGCCACCAGCATCTGCCCGCTGAGACCTCCAGCATCCTCCCAATGGAGAACACACCTCCCTCCCAGACCCCAGCACCTTCCTACAGCCTCCTGGGCTCCCAGAACCCCCCCCCCCCATTCCCTCTGCCACTTCCATGGGGCCCAGCTACCGCCCTCCTCCTTGCAAAGCCTCTGGGGACCTCTAGTGTAATTTTCTGGTCCTTCTCTCAAAGATCCTTTCCAAAGACCCAGATAGGAGTTAACAGCCTGGCCTGGCTCTGCCCTGCCTGCCCCCCAGGGCTTCTGATCCCCTTTCTCATCTCCCCCTGAGCCTCTATGGGCTCAGACAACCACCTCCTGACTCTTCTCTTTTATGTGCCCGGGGACTTCTCAGGTAATCCCTCTTGGGCGGCTTGACAGGCCCCAGCATCCTGTGCCCTAGCTTCTCCCTCCTGATGCCCTGACCCTGTGCCTGCCCCCTCTCAAACCTTCTTCTCTGGTTTGGGTGGTAGACCATGCTCAGGCTTCAAAATCACCAGTTTGGAGACCTCGGGCAAGTTCCAAAACTCTCTTAAGCCCCAGTTCAGCTTTGCTGAACAATGGATAGTACACACGTCCTAATTGGGGCCTGAGCATATGTTGGAGGAGAAAAGGTCTCGATTTTGTACTGGGGGTAGGGAATGGTTAGCTCCCTCTGGGGTTTCTGCCCCAGGACCCTTCTGCTTGCCTTGAGACCAGCCCGTTCCAAGTCTTAGCAATTGAAATCTTCTCTGGAACAATCACCCAGAGCCTGATTAGACCCTTGCTGCTGGCAGCAACAGGAATCCAGAGGTAAAAAGTACACACATCAAAGACCTTTCTGGTCCTGGATCCTCTCCCAGATTTAGGAAGCAAGGGAGATGGTGTGTCCCAAGCAAGCAAACTGGTGACAAGGCTGGGAGATAACTAAGTACTGGAGGCCACTGCAGGTGCCCAGAGAGGAGCTTGCTTAGGTCTCCCAAGTTGCGGAGTTCTGACCATAGAGGTAGACATTTTTAACCTCAGCAGCCCCTTGAAGACAGTCCCATTTGTCCCTGCTTTTGGAGGAAACGGGGCTCAGAGTGAATGAGATCCCTTCCCCAGGTCAGAGTCCGTAAATGGAAAAGTAGGATTTACTTTATAGACTAATTCACGACTTTTTCTTGTTGAGGTTGGTGCTTTGCATTCCAAATAATTAGGTTGTCCGGCTCCTGCTCTGGGCCCTCCTCCCTCACACCTCATCCCTTAGCCCCCTGGGCTGGGCCCTCAGCTTGGTCCTGACTCTCTTCTTCCTGGAGGCATTTGGCAAACGGGCCTGTGCCAGCCGCCTGACTGTGGGCAAGTGATTGGAGTTCTCTGAGCCTTTGTTTTCTTATTCGCGATGTGGGCATGAGGTTATCTGGTTCGTGGGCATTGTTGGGATTAGACAAAGCCCTTTACCCTGTGATTGACAGGTCGTAAGCTTCTGGTAGATGGGACGGAGCTCCTGTCCACTTGCTTAGTGTCAGAGTACGACAGGTGCCAGGATAAAATCTTAGGTACAGTGGGGGCGCTTGGTGTGATGGGGGGCGGCAGCAACAGCTCATTGTAGGAGAACAGCAGCTTTAGAAGAGCATTGGGGGCAAGGGGAAAGGATTCAAGGTCCTGTCGCCTCCTTCACGTGGATCCAGCCACACTCCGAGTTCACGTCCATGGCAGGCTGTAGTGTTCTGTCTCTGGGCCCCGGTGTGTGATGCTTGGCAAGTTAACTTGACCTCATGAGCTCAGGTTTTCTCATTTGTCTGGCGAGGACGGTCAGCCCTGCCTTGCAGGGTCAGGGCCATTGAGGGGATGAAATGTGAGAATACTGGGCGGCGGCCTGCACTTCAGGATCAGCAGATGTGTTCTGGGCCCTGCTTGGTCACTGTGTTTGTGGGAACCTTGATCAAGTCGCCAAACTACCCGGAGTGAAGTTTTTTTCCCCTCCTCTGTTAGTTGAGAGATGTTACTGATAGTAGTCCATACCCTATGGGATGCCCTGAGGACAAAGCGAGGCACGGCTGATAAAGTGCTTATTGTGACTTCTGGTGCGCGGAAGATCTCTAATATATATTCATTCGCAGTTACCGTTCACCTGTTTAAGGAGCTCCACGTGCAGACAAGGCTTGGGAAGCATGTGTTTTCTCTCTCACCGTGATCTCTTTTACTGGCCTGGGCCCTTCCCCACCCAGAGCTGGGGGGAAGGGAAGGGATGGAGCTGTGTAAAGCTCTGCTCCCCAAGACCCTCTGGGGACTGGGTTTTCAGCAAGGTGTCTCCTGCCGTCACGCTAGCCTTATGGAAGCCTAAGCCATGTTTACCCCCGCGTCCCCGTCGCCGGGGCTAAGGGAGAGGACACCTGCTTGTTGTTGCCCTCCCGCTCTGTGCCAGACTCTATGGTCTGGGCTCTATTTCGTCACTTCAGCAACTCCGTGGGGTAGGTAAGTGGCGCTGTCGGCCCTGTGGCACAGGTGAGGGAACCGAGCCCATAGGGGTTAAATGATGTCTGTCAAGGAGTGGCAGGGTCTGACCTGAGCCTACACCCTCCTCTGACTTTCCCACAAGGACATTCTTCTTGTCACTCCTCTCACCCCTCAGGACTGGAGTCTCTCCCTCATGCTGGGCTGGGGAGAAAGGCGAATGGCCTAGTGGTCAGCAACATGGATTGCAAGCCAGACCGCCTGGGTTTAGATCTTAGCTCTGACCACTGTGTGACCCTGGGCAAGTCACCTCACCTCTCTGTACCTGCGTCCTCTTCTGTAAAAGGGAGATACTAGCCCTCAAGTCTTCCCTTCCCCTACAGTCACTAACCAGCTGAAACACCCACGTGCCCCAGGCTCACCTCTGACCCTCCTTTTCCCTTCCAGATGTCCAGCTCGCCGCTGTCCAAGAAACGTCGCGTGTCCGGGNCTCCCTTTCTCCCCAAACCTGTTCTTCTCCATCCCTAGGGAATGGCGAAGAACGGCAGCGAAGCAGACATAGATGAGGGCCTTTACTCCCGGCAGCTGTAAGCGGGGCCTCGGTTGGGCCGAGCGGTGGGAGGGGCACCGGGAGCAGAGGGGCAGGAGGGCCAGGCCTTGACCCGGAGTCACCCCCTCACCTGGCAGGTATGTGTTGGGCCACGAGGCAATGAAGCGGCTCCAGACGTCGAGCGTCCTGGTGTCGGGACTGCGGGGCCTGGGCGTGGAGATCGCCAAGAACATCATCCTCGGTGGGGTCAAGGCTGTCACCCTGCATGACCAGGGCACCGCCCAGTGGGCCGACCTCTCCTCCCAGGTATCTGTCCCCGGCCCTCCTCCCCTGCCGAGGTGCCAGCCTCCCCAGGCTCTGCCGCCACTCCCTCCCTCCCTGGCTCCCTTTTGCAGTTCTACCTGCGGGAGGAGGACATCGGGAAAAACCGGGCCGAGGTCTCACAGCCCCGCCTCGCCGAGCTCAACAGCTACGTGCCTGTCAGTGCCTACACCGGGCCCCTGGTCGAGGACTTCCTTAGTGGCTTTCAGGTACCTGGCGGGGGGTGTGCGCCGCCCAGCCTCCTTCCCGGGTTTCTCAGAGAGTACATCTCTGCTTTGTTCATTAGTTCTCTTTCAGGTGTGCTGGGCCGTGTGCCCGGTTTCACGCTGGGGGTGCAGGTGGGATTTAGACCTGGGCCTGCCTTTTCGGAGGGCAGGGCGTGTGAATGGGTGAGGTACTGGTTGCGAGCACCGGCCAGAGCCGTGCTGCCCTGGCATGAGGCTCTCGTCCGCTAGTGTGACCTCAAGCAGGTCCCTTCGTCTCGGCTTTACTTTTTCTCGTTTGTGGACCTGGGACCGATAGTAGTACCTACTTTGTGGAGTTTTTGTGAGGGCTAAGGGCTTATACCAGCGGCTGACACACGATAAGGGCCATCTGGTTATTAAATAAAAACTCTGAGCCGGAAAGCAGAGCCGTGGGAGCAGAGATTCGTGCCCTGTGGTGTCCCCACGGGCCAGGGCACTGCCGCTGAGCCTGGGGCGCTCGTCGGAGCTCGCCCGGGCAGGGAAGGGCAGGCACTCGGGCAGAAAGCAAAGTCCCAAGGAACACGGCCGAGCGGGCATCGTCTCGAGAATCGGGAGCCCATGGGTGTGGTAGGTGTGAGCTCAGACTTTGGCTGCGGAGGGAGTTTTACTGCTGTGTCTCCTGGGCCAACGCAGGGCCGTAGGCAGGCGGCAGCGGGCGGTGTCGTGTAAATGAGTCAGCTGTTCCCCACGCTCTGGCCTCCTGGCCGCCTCATCACCTGGCCTGCTACCTTGCTCACCCTGGTGTAGGGACTGCCATTTGTCCTCGCCGGCTCTCAACCCTGTCTGTATCGGCTGCATCGTGGGCACTGTGTGAAAGGGAGTTGAATGGGCAGGGCTTTAAGGCTCTTTCTCACTGCGCCCCCTGGCACCAGCCTCCCTCCATTATCCTCTCCCTTCTGCCCCAGTGCTGGGCCCTTCCCTGAGCTTCCTCCACCTCTCCACAGGTGGTGGTCCTCACCAACACCCCCCTGGAGGACCAGCTGCGGGTGGGTGAGTTCTGTCACAGCCGGGGCATCAAGCTGGTGGTGGCAGACACGCGGGGCCTATTCGGGTGAGTGCTCCTGGCCTTGTTCCCCGATCCCTTCCAGGCCCGGGCGGAGACCCCTAAGCTCTCACTGACCTCAGCACCCCGCTCGGCTGCCTGGGTTTGGGATTCTGTGTGTCCACCTCTCCCCACGTGGCTTGGGCACTGTGTGATTCCCGGTAGTGATGGGCTGAATTTGCTCAGCAAGTATTCACTGCGCCTTGAGGGACATGCGGGTCCCTGTGAGCATGGGACTGTCAATCGTCAGCCCCGTCGCCTCCCCCTACAGGCAGCTCTTCTGTGACTTTGGAGAGGAAATGATCCTCACAGATTCCAACGGGGAGCAGCCGCTCAGTGCTATGGTTTCTATGGTCACCAAGGTGAGGAGAGGAGCCGTGGGGGCCCTGGCACGCAGGTGGGCAGCAGCAGGCCTTCTGTCTGCCCCCAGCGCCCTGCCCCGCCTCTGAGGTTCGCTCCTCCTCTCACCAGGATAGCCCCGGTGTGGTCACCTGCCTGGATGAGGCCCGGCACGGATTTGAGACTGGCGACTTTGTCTCCTTTTCAGAAGTACAGGGCATGGTTGAACTCAACGGAAGTCAGCCCATGGAGATCAAAGTCTTGGGTGAGCTAGGGCCATGGAGGAATCAGGGAAGACTGGAGATAGGTCCCTGGGCTCTAAGTGAGGGGAGACCCATCCTGGGTGTCTGAGGTGACCCAGAGACCGAGTCCCCTGGGGTCCAGCCAGAGCTGGTGGGCATGGGGTAGAGGCGCTATCTCATGTTTGAGCTGTTCCTAGAATAGGTCCCTAGTGTCTGCTGAGGGGGAAAGTTCTCTGGTGTTTGAACAGAGCAGATCAGAGGATCCACTCGAGTCTGAGCCGATTTGGACAAGGAGCGGAAAAGGTCTTCTGGCGTAGACTTGGGTCCAAGGACACAGGGTCTCGTGGTCCCTGAGCTTGGGTCTTGGGGAGAGGAGAGAGAGTTTCCAACGTCCAAGTAGAACCTGGGGTGGAAAGATGGCTCCTGATGGCTGAGCTGGATCAGGGACGAGCTTTCCCTTATCTTGGGGGTGTTGTGGGTTTTCGGGAGGGCACGGGTAGCCTGACAGTTTCCCCGTCTACCTAGGTCCGTACACCTTTAGCATCTGTGACACCTCCAACTTCTCCGATTATATCCGTGGAGGCATTGTCAGTCAGGTCAAAGTACCTAAGAAGATCAGCTTTGTGAGTGTGGGGGGTAGCGGGCCGTGGGGGGTGGTTCTGGGCATTTCTAGGCTCTGACGATGCCCTGCCCCCACAGAAATCCTTGCTGGCCTCACTGGCAGAGCCTGACTTTGTGATGACGGACTTCGCCAAGTTTTCCCGTCCTGCCCAGCTGCACATCGGCTTCCAGGCCCTACACCAGTTCTGTGCTCAGCATGGCCGGCCCCCTCGGCCCCGCAATGAGGTGGGTGACTGGGTGGGCCAGCCAGGGCAGATGACTTTGGCTCGGAGGGCCCGCTGTGCCTCTACCACTCTACTCTCCCCTCCCTTCCCCCCTCCGTCCCCATCCCTCTTCCCACAGTGGCCTGACCGGTGCCTTTTTGGTTCCTCCTGCCCCACCAGGAGGACGCAACAGAGCTGGTGACCTTAGCACAGGCCGTGAACGCGAGAGCCCTGCGAGCAGTGCAGCAGGACAGCCTGGATGAGGACCTCATCCGGAAGCTGGCATACGTGGCTGCAGGGGACCTGGCGCCTATAAACGCTTTCATTGGGGGCCTGGCTGCCCAGGAGGTCATGAAGGTCAGGAAGGGTGGAGCGGGGCAGGGGCAGGCCAGGCACCTCTCTCTGACTCCCATCGCTTACTGTCCATCTGTGTCAGGCCCCAAGTAACCACCGACCGCTTCCCCTCCCCTCCCCGATCCCTAGGCCTGCTCTGGGAAGTTTATGCCCATCATGCAATGGCTGTACTTTGATGCCCTGGAGTGTCTCCCTGAGGACAAAGAGGCCCTCACCGAGGACAAGTGCCACCCGGTATGTGAGTGGGGCCACCTGGTATGTGAGTGGGGCCCACGGAGACTACATCATCAGGGGCATTTCTGGCAAGGTTCCCTCTGACCTGACCCTCATCCCTTCGTGTTCCTCAGCGCCAGAATCGTTATGACGGGCAGGTGGCCGTGTTTGGCTCAGACCTGCAAGAGAAGTTGGGCAAGCAGAAGTACTTTCTAGTGAGTAGTCCGTTGACACACTCGGAGCCTTCATCTCCCCGGGCCTTCGGCCACCTCTTCTGGAGTCTCCCACCTCTCATGGGAGGGTCTTGTGGTTCTTGTACCTCTGTTGCGTGCCTTTTGCCATTTTCTTTATCTTGAGGGAAAGCCTGGTATGTCCCTCTGTTTCCCCCCTTTGGCTCTGCTTTTCCTCAGATGGCTATGGATCGTTCTTTCTAGCCCTGAGACTTGAGGATGTGGCCCTAGGCCCACTTGGCCTCTCCTGCTGTCTTCAGAGAGTGAGGGGTAATACATGGTGTCACGCTTCTCTCTGCCACCCTAACTAGCCTGTCTCTCTTCTCAACTGCCTCCTAGGTGGGTGCAGGAGCCATTGGCTGTGAGCTGCTCAAGAACTTCGCCATGATTGGGCTGGGCTGTGGGGAGGGTGGAGAGATTGTGGTCACGGACATGGACACTATTGAGAAGTCAAATCTGAACCGGCAGTTTCTGTTCCGGCCCTGGGATGTCACGGTGAGTGGGCAGGGGAGAGGAGGTGACGTTTTGTCCTTTCCCTTTCCTCTTGTCTTTTGTTTACATTCTTTCTGGAAAGGAGGCCTTTCCACCTTTTCCATTCAGTTTTTTCTCTTCAGCTTCTCTGGGTCTCTCATTCAGCATTTGTTGAGTACCCTTTCTTTGAATCTGCCATTTTTCATCTTTTTTTTTTTTTTCTTCCTTGGTTTATCATCAGTGCTGGTTGGGACAGTGTGTAGGGGTCCCCCCAAAGCACCCCCTCAGGTCCAGTGATGGACTAGGAGGACTCAGGACAGCTTATGGCCATATTCACGGCTATGATTTTTCTAGCAAAAGGATGCACAGCAAAATCAGCAAAGGGAAAAGGCACCCGGGGCGAAGTCAGGGGGAGACCAGACACAAGCTTCTGAGACTCCCCTCTCAGTGGAGTCCCGCAGGACACACTTTATTCCCCCAGTAGCCAGTCGTGACAACACATGTGAAATATCACCAACCAGGGATGTTCAGGAGAGCCCCGGCGCCCAGGGTTTGTCCTATGGGCTGGTCGCGTAGGCACCCTTTGCTGGGCACATACCCAAATTCCAGCCTCCCAGAAGGAAAGCAGGAGTTGGGCACACGCCGCACTGTTGGCATAAGCGGTCTAGGCACAATGAGCCACTCTTAGTGGGTCAGGAATGGGGAGAACCCTCCTGAAACCCAGGTTCCCCGACCGGCCAACCAAGGGCTGACCTTGCCAGCGGGCCTCCCGTAGGAGAACATCTGTGCTGTGCTCACACTTCTCTGCCAGTTGGGGCTGGGGCTGTTCAGGGATCGAGCTGGGAAGCCTTCTATAGGGGAGGGTGCCATGTTTGCCTGCCCAGATCTGTCCCCCTTCCATTCATTGACTTAGTCACCAGGTAGTCGTGGGTGTAGGTGCCGCTCTCGGCACTTGGGATACGCCAAGGAAACAAAGGTTCTGGAGAGGGAGGATGGGCCGTAGGCAGCCAACACAGCAGAGCAGTGTGGCGCGTAGTTGACGGTAAGCGCCGTGCAAGGGAAACGACAGAAGCAAGCTAAGGGGGGAGTCAGGCATGCTGGGGAGATGGGTTGGCGGTTTTGGATTACGGCAGCGGAGGAAGGGCTTGTTTCTGCAGGCCTGGAGGTCAGAAGGGAGTAGGGCCCCCTTTTCTGGGCAAGAGCGCGCCAGGCCAGGATCCTGATGGCGAGACGGGCGAGAGGAGATGAGCTAGAAGAAGTGGGGCCCAATTCATTTTCCCTTGGTGGAGGGTGCAGCCAGGGGAGGGTTTGGAGCAGAGGAGGGACCTGACCTGACCCGGGCTTTGAGAGGATCCTGCTCTGTTGGAGAGAACGTGCCCCAGCCCTGGGCACCGCTGCCTGGTCGGACAGTAGGTGTTAGAAACAGATGCCTGGCCTCTTGTCCCCAGTCTGCATGTGTCCAACTGCTTCTCTTTCCACCGAGCCCCTGCCCTAGCCGTATGGCACTGTCACAGACTGTCTTCTGCTAAGTCGGGGGGCTTTCTGAACTCAGGGCCTGGTTCTTCCCAGGCATTAAATAAATCCGCTTTTAGGAGGACAGCCCTAGAGAGGTTTGTTGGGTGAGTGCATGAATAACTGAGCTTCGTTTTCCTGTCCCACCCTCGGCCCCCCTAGAAGTTAAAGTCTGACACGGCCGCTGCAGCCGTGCGCCAGATGAATCCGCACATCCGGGTGATGAGCCACCAGAACCGTGTGGGCCCTGACACGGAGCGCATCTACGATGACGATTTCTTCCAAAACCTGGATGGTGTGGCCAACGCCCTGGACAATGTGGATGCCCGTAAGTTTGGAGGCGGGGGGAGGGCAGGGCGANGCCGCTGCGTGTACTACCGTAAGCCGCTGCTGGAGTCTGGCACGCTGGGCACCAAGGGCAACGTGCAGGTGGTGATCCCCTTCCTAACCGAGTCCTACAGCTCCAGCCAGGATCCGCCTGAGAAGTCCATCCCCATCTGCACCCTGAAGAACTTCCCCAACGCCATTGAGCACACCCTGCAGGTGATCAGCTCTGCGGGGAGAGGGGAGGGAGCAGCCACTGGGCCCCTCAGGGGTCACAGGCCTACGCTCAAGATGTGCTTTTTCTCTCCACTTTCCTCCCCCACTTCCCATCCAGCAGCCTGGGTTTCTAGAGCGATTCATTCACTCTTTTTCTTTTGTTTTGAAAAGTTTTCAACGTGTAGAGAACTACAGAGAGTGGTACATGACGGGTACTCAAATGCCGTTACTCACCTAGATTTAATAGTTGTTAACATTAGGACGCTTTTCTTAAACGCGTTTTCTTGGTTGTTTCTTGTATTTTTCCATGTTTGGGCTGGACTGTCATCCTGGACCTCACAGCACTTTCCTCTTTCATACTCTAGTATGTTCTGCATGACAGGGTCTCTCAGCCTTGGCATTATTGACCTGTGGGGCCAGGTGTTTCTCTGTCGGGGTTGCGAGGGCATCCTCTGCACTGTCCAGTGCTTGGCAGCATCCCTAGCTTCTGCCCACTAGATGCCACCAGCATCCTCTTGCAGTTGCGACAGCCCAGAATGTCTGCAGACGTTGCCACATGGCCCCCCTCCCCAGCTCCAGGGGGCAAAACCGCTCCCAGGTGAGAACTCCCGTCCGACCAAAACCCAGCTTTCACGCAGAACGATTAACAGTGATTCCTTACTCCCTCCTCCAGTTATTTGTCTCTGATGCTTAGTCCCTGCTCAGGTGTCACCGGCTGTAGCTCAGAATGGCTTCCGCAGCAAGGTTCTCAGGATGATTCTGTTTGCGTGATGCCCGTGCGTCTAGAATAGAGCCCAGGGTGCCTGTCGCCAGGCTGAGTTGTTACGAAGCCGACACACCTGGGTAACCGTCACCGCGGCCACGACCCAGAACCTGAGGGCCACCCGAGGGTAGCCATTGTGCTATCAGAGTGGTCCTGTGGCCTTTGAGAGCAAATCATTCAGGATGTTCAGTCAGGAGTGTGGGGGCAAGACCCAAATAGGGAAAAACCAGTTTCCTTGGCCACTTTCCCTTCTGACCCTGTAGTATGAGTGGCTGTGTTCAAACTTGAGCACCCACCACCNCGCCTGGAGGTATTATTGTTACGGTGCCTGTTTTAGAAAGGAGGGTGTAAAGGTAAGCGTTCTGCGTGTTTCTGAAGTCACAAAAACAGATAGTAGGTCTTGTTGTTGGGGTTTGAACCTAGATGCCTTCTCCTCCACACCCCCTCCTAGGAAAAGTCCTAGGGCTTTTCACAGTGCGGGGTGGCCATCTTGTTTGCTGCCAGGCCCCTGGGGCCTGTATTGCGACTGTTTGGGTTTGGGTCTGAATTTTTGCTTTTTTTCTTTCTTTTTTTAAGTTGCAGTAAAAAAATCCATAACTGAAAAAAAAAAGTTGTGGTATTTTTTTCAATCAAGACATAATGTATCTCTAGTAAGGTACACAGNGTGAGCAGGGGAGGGAGAGAGAGAGGCAGGCAAAATCCAAAGCAGGCTCCAGGCTCCGAGCTGTCAGCACAGAGCCCCATGGGGGGCTCGAACCCAGGAACCGTGAGATCATGACCTGAGCCGAAGTCGGACGCTTACCCGACTGAGCCCCCCCAGGCGCCCCTCAGTGAAAGTCTTTCTAATGACATATACCCATTTGTCAATCATCACTCCATGTAGTCCATTTGCTCTGTCTTGCAGTGGGCTCGGGACGAGTTTGAAGGCCTCTTCAAGCAGCCGGCAGAGAACGTCAACCAATACCTCACGTAAGTGACAGACGTCCCCCTCCCGCCATCCCCTGCCTGCCAGCCAAGGCGACCCGTTTGCTTTCCTCACCAGTAACACCCAGCACCAGGCACACTTTTCAAATGAATCCATGGATCCTGGGGGTCAGGACTAGCTTCCCGTGGAGAAAGTGGGGTTGCCCTGTAGCCCACTCCTGAGCCCGCTGTGTAATCCTGCCCCTCTGACCCCTCCAATTCCCGATAGAGACCCCAAGTTTGTGGAGCGGANCCTGGAGGTGCTGGAGGCCGTGCAGCGCAGCCTGGTGCTGCAGCGGCCGCAGACCTGGGCCGACTGTGTGACCTGGGCCTGCCACCACTGGCACACCCAGTACTCTAACAACATCCGGCAGCTGCTGCATAACTTCCCTCCCGACCAGGTAATGGCCGCTTGCCGGGTCCGCTTGGCACAGTGCGTTGTCCCCAAACGGGAGCCCGCGCTGGGCTCTTCACGTGCCCTGCCGTCAGTCCAGCGGTGGCAGGCGCCCCGAGGCACGGGGCTCTCAGAAGAATGATTCAGTCTGACCTGTTTCTCCCGCTGCCTTGCTTTTGAGCCAGACACTTCGTTTCTGCCTCCTTTGCCTGTGGCATTCTCTGAGTCATACTCCACTCCCAGGGCCATACGATTATGGGGGAGAGATTTGTAGCCGAGAGCGCAGGAGTCCATATGGATTTGAATCCCAGCTCCATTTGCACTTGGGCAAGTCGCAGAAGTTGTTCCTGTGTCTCGGTTTCCTCCCACGTGAAGTAGACGTAATAGCCCTCTACCCCGTGGGGGGATTGTGAAGACTCGGTGGTACTTACTACTAGTAAGTTAGTATGGTGCCTGGCAGTCCGGAAGCGTTGGTGAAGCAGCTGTGTATCTCACACAGAGTGAGGCACCCCCTCCCTCGGTGACGTCCCTGGTTCAGCCTGGCATCAGAGCTTCCATCTCCAGGACCCTACAGTCGGGGTCTTGCCTGACTGGCC
>NW_027527456.1:453404-459422 GCF_008692635.1 Crocuta crocuta | reverse complement strand
ATAGCACATCTGCGGGCCAGTGCCAGGAGGTAGACCTGTTAGAGAGGCCTCTGCTCTCAGGTCCCGCTGCCCCTCAAAAATCCCTTTACTCCTTTAGCTCACAAGCTCGGGAGCTCCATTCTGGTCTGGGCCCAAGCGCTGTCCACACCCGCTCACCTTTGATGTCAACAACGTAAGTCTCCTCCCCAGGGTCTCCTCCGGTCAGGTGGGGGAGGGGGGTGGGCATTGGGGAGTGGGAAGGAGGGAGGCTGAGACTCGTTGGGTGAGAGCTGATGTGCTCACCCTTCGGGGCCCTGCCTTCTCGCAGCCCCTGCATCTGGACTACGTGATGGCTGCCGCCAACCTGTTTGCCCAGACCTACGGGGTGACAGGCTCTCAGGACCGAGCTGCCGTGACCACACTCCTACGGTCTGTGCAAGTCCCCGAGTTTACCCCCAAGTCTGGCGTCAAGATCCACGTCTCGGACCAGGAGCTGCAGAGCGCCAATGCCTCAGTTGGTAAGGTGTCGGGCCAGTCGGCTGGGAGTCCCCACCTATCTTGGGCCCTGCCCAGTCCAGCCTCTCCCCCAGTCCTCGGCCTCTGGCTCTGCTCTGCGACCCCAGGCCTGAGGCTTCCCCACACCTTCCTTTGAGCCTCCCTTCCTCTGAAGTGATGAAGTTCCCACTTCAGTTCGTTTGAGGCAAAGTGTCTCTCTCCTTCCTTTTCCTCTCCACTGTTGGGTCTTCAGGAGAACCAGCTGTTTGTTTCTCTTGGTCCGTGTGTATTTCCCTTGGAACGAACAACTTTTCTGTTTCTTCTTTACGTTTCTCTGGGGGCTGTGAACTCCACCACTGGTCTCTCTCTCGGTATCTGCACCCCGCCCCTGTGTTCCTCTGTGTGTGTCTTCACCCCAGTATTGTCCTCTGTATATCTTTCCTCATCCCCCTCAACAACCCCCCCATCTCCATCTCCATGTCGCTTCCCCCCCAACTCTCCATCTCTCTCCATCTCTTTTCCTCCAGCTCATGCTGCATATCAGGTACAGGGCCAGCTACAACTCTTAGGCTTTGCAGGCCACAGAGTGTCTGTGGCTAATCCGCTGTCCCGGTTGAAGCACAAAAGCAGCCAGACACAACATGTAGATGAAGGAGTGTGGCTGTTTCCCAGGGAAATTTTAGACATACGATGGGGGGCTGAATTGGGCTCAGGGACTGTACTCTGCTGACCCCCAGTCTGTGTGTATTTATCTATCTTTCCTTCTGCACCTCTCCCCATCTNCCAGTTTCCTTTCCACATATTTCCCTTCACCTGTCATCTCCACATCTCCTGTCCCAGATCCCTGCCCCCCATATCCCTCTCTGTGTGTCCATTCCCATCTTTCCTTCCACATCTCCTTTCGTTTCATCCCTACGTTTCCTCCATTCTTCTCCTCATGTACATATACATGCTTGTACGCAGAGCTGTGTTAAGTGTGCACAAGGGGTAATAGTGCATATTACATCTGTCCAATGGGCGTAAGGTCCATGTAAGGTGTGTAAGTAATACGTAAGGGGCATGTGAAATATGCGGCANGCATTCCTTTGTGATCTGAGAGCCCAGCAGGTAATTGCAGTGGAGGATACTTATGTCTCTAGAGGCCAGGAAGCCTCTTCGTCCTCTGATCCTCTCCTCATGTCCCCACCCTTCCCCTTCTCCACCCCCTGTCATAAAAGGATGACGACAGCAATTTCCATATGGATTTCATCGTGGCTGCATCCAACCTCCGGGCAGAGAACTATGACATTCCCCCTGCGGATCGGCACAAGGTGAGGGGAGTCTGGACCTGATTTCCCACCTCCCCCCCATACCCTCCCCCAGGCTTGAATTCTCCACATCCCCTTAACTGTGTGTAGGCTCTGAGCCTCTTCTACCTTAACTCCCACCTTTCCTGATCCTTCCCGTCTCACAGAGCAAGCTGATTGCAGGGAAGATCATCCCGGCCATTGCCACGACCACGGCAGCTGTGGTGGGCCTTGTGTGTCTGGAGTTGTATAAGGTGGTGCAGGGGCACCGACAGCTTGACTCCTACAAGAATGGTTTCCTCAACTTGGCCCTGCCCTTCTTCGGCTTCTCTGAACCCCTGGCCGCCCCCCGTCACCAGGTGAGGGCCCGCATCAGGGCAGGTGGTTCGTGAGCGGGTGCTGCTCTGTAGAGCTGGCTTTAGTTGGCTTCATAGCCTGTCACCAGGTGAGAGTTTCTGTCAGCGTGTACCTTTTGTGCACGCCTCACTCACTCGCTCGTTTCCCATATTTGGTGCTAAGCACTGGTCTGAACCTGCCTGTGGAAGCCCTTAGAAAAGATGGGATATTTTCATTGTACCCGAAGAGGTTATTAATTACACAAAAATAGCAACCAGTGTTCATTGGGTGCTTATTATGCTGATTACTTTTGCTTGTTTCATTCCTTAATTCACTTCAGATTTTAATTGAGCACCTGTGTGCCAGGTCCTCTTAATAGGGGCTAAGGTTCTGTTTGTGAGATAGGTTCTATAAATGACATGATAAGTGGTTTTGGAAGCCCCCAAAAAGGGCAGGATAAGGAGGACTTGAGTACCAGGCGGCCAGGGGAAGGGTCAGGGATTTTAAATGTGAGGTGGTCAGGAAAGGCCTTGCTGAGCAGATGGTATTTGAGCCCAGGCCTGGAGGAGAGGAGACAGACCAGGCAGGCTCCTGGGGGGAGGGCGTTCCAGGCAGAGGGACCAGCCTCTTGAAGGGTCCTGAGGTAGGAGCATGCCTGGCACGGTTGAGGAAGACTACGTCGTTAGAGCGGAGTGAGAGAGAGGCTGAGGGAGCAGATGAGAACAGAACGGGATCCTAATGACTAGGCCGTCGGGTCACGGGTCATCGAAGGGTTTCCGTGCTTATTCGGAGTTTGACAGAAGCTACACGTTTTTGACAAAAGAGGCTTGCAGTCTGACTTAGCGTGTTAGCGTGAGCGGGGTGGGGGCCGAGGACAGGACTGACCCTCTGGGGGCCCCCATCCCATGGGCCCACTCCTTGTCCCGCAGTACTANGTGGGATCGCTTTGAGGTGCAGGGGCTGCAGCCTAACGGCGAGGAGATGACGCTCAAACAGTTCCTTGACTACTTTAAGGTAGGGCCCCTCCCGCACTCTCCCCCCACCTGCAGGCAGCGCGTGCGGGTGACTCGTTGGTCTGTCCACCCCCATGACGTTGCTGTCCCCTCCCCCTCGTCCAGACAGAGCATAAGTTGGAGATCACCATGCTGTCCCAGGGCGTGTCCATGCTNCAGAGGCCAGAGACCCTGGGACAAGTCCTTACCATCATGGTTCCCAGTGCCAGGAATGCTGTGTGGTGGCCTGGTTGAACTTCCCGGCTGCACAGGGGCCTAAACAACTCCGTTGGACTGAGGGATGCCCGCGACCGAGCAGGCTTTGCGGTTGTCATGAAAATACTTGGCTTAGAACATCTGTGGAGGAAGAGCCCCTTTCCCACTCCACCCTGCTCCCCTTTGGGCCCGGTCGGCTCGTCAGGAGGCCTCCCACCTTAGAGAAGGAGGCCGCCTGCGGGTTGTTGGTTGGTTAGAGCAGGCTCACCGCAGGCCCTGCCAGGACCGCAAAGTTCCCCACGCTCCTCCTTGGCTCGCGGCTGAGCGCTCCAGACGATTGAAAGCCCCGGTCACACGGCCTCTGGTGCATGAGGGTGCCACTCCTGCCTCTCGCTCACCCAGCCGGAAGCCCAACTTCCCTCTCCCACTTAGAGACAGACCCCTCCCTCAGGCCTCCACTCAACCCTGGGCACCGGGAATAGCACACCCATCCGGGAACCTGGCCTGACGCTCCTCACGGCGTGTCCCGACATCTGCCTCCTGGGCCAGCTCCAGACCCCAGGCGCAGTGTGTGCCCTTGTCCACCCCGTCTCGTGACTCTTTCTTGGCCTGCTCCGCTGGGCTGACCTCATCCTTCCATACTTTTAACCTCCCTCCAGGACATCAGGGACTGAGTGCTTCACCTGTGGCATCCATCTCATGGTGATGCTACCTGTTTAGGTCAGGCAGAGAGGTTTTCTCGCCAGGGATCCTTTTTCCATTATTGCTGCTCAAGGGTACATCAAACGCCATACCTCCTGCCCAGTGTTGCTGCCACGTTACAGCAGCCCAGACTCCAACGCGAGCTTCCTCTGCCCCCTTTCTCCACGATCCTGGCTCTGTTCGCTGTCTCCCCCATTGTAGCTCCTGATTCGCCAGACACTTCTGCCCCTTTCTTCACCACGCCAGCTCCCAGATCCCCTTGCTACCTTAATTAGCCCCTGCAGCACTTCTTCATCAAGAACCCATGAGTCCTGGTTGCATCCTCATTTGCCCGTATGCCATTTTACTCCAGTCATGTGTGTCTACCTTCATAACACCACCGAGACAGAAGACCAGGGTCCAGTGGGCAGGGTTTGAGCCCCCCACACCCAGCAGGCACCACTGAAAGGGTGGGGGTACACGGTGGTCTCTTCTCTCAGCCTAGAGCTGTTTTCCATCAAACATTTGCCCCATTTGCTGAGTGCTTACTGTGTGCCAGGCACTATTGCAGGCATCGGGAGACAGCGATGGACCAAAAAGTCCCTATCTTGGGGCACCTGGGTGGCTTCGTTGAGCGACCGACTCTTGGCTTTGGTTCAGGTCATGATCTCCCCGTCTGTGAGTTCAAGCCCCACATCGGGCTCTGTGCTGACAGTGTGGTTGGTGCCTGCTTGGGATTTTTTTCTCTCTTACTCTCTACCTCTTCTGCTCACTCGCGCTCTCTNTCTCTCCTAGAAATAAATAAAACATTTAAAAAAAATTTTTTTTAAAAAAAGGTCTGTCCAGCCAGGTCTGGGGGTCTAAAAGGATGGGAGTGCAGGTAGGCATTTTTAAACAGGGTAGTCAGGGAAGGCCTCATGAAGGTGACATTGAAGCAAGGACTTGGAAGAAATGAAGGGATGAAACGTGGCCATCTAGAAGAATGTTCCAGGCAAAGGGAACAGCAAGTGCAAAGTCCCGGAGGCTGGATTATGGCTGCCTGCTTAATTTAGAAACAGCTAGAAGGAAAGGAATACGTCTGGAGTAGAGTGCGAGGAAGGAAGAAGGGTAGGAGATGAGGATGAGGTCAAGGAAGCGATGGACCGGGTCATCTAGCCCGAGGTGCACTTTTGTCTCTGTCAAGTATTTCCACTCCCATCATGCCCTGTTAAGTTCTCACTAGTATGAACTTTACTGAAAACTCTAACTAGTGTGACCAAGGCTGCCATAAAAAGAAGCCCAGAAGGGGCGGCGAAGCTGGCTTTGGATTGGAGTGCAGTGTAAAGATGTCCCAGAAAGGTCTGCCAAAACCTGCCGCCATTTGAGCTGGGCGAGGTTGATAGCGTAGGAGTTTTCCAGGCATAGAGGAATTGAGGGATTAGTTTTGTTGGCAGTGCTTGACACACAACAGACGCCCAATAAATAAAACAGAAAACCGCAGACCCGGGGAGACTCACGGGCGGGGCTCTGGCAGGCAGGAGGTAGTTAGAGGCGGCAAGAAAGAAAACCCAATTCAGGGCGCATACGCAAACGCTCGCGTGAGGCGGCAAAGAAATCTTCTTCCGACCCAAAGCCCCAAGCATGCGCAGTAATGCACCCTTCCTCTATAGGTCCGCCTTTCTTTTCTCAGCCTAAGCTCCACCCCCGTGAGTCTTGCTGGGGGAGATGGGAGGGGTTATAGGCGGGACGAAAGGCGATTGAACTTTCTTTTGACCAATCACCTTGCGGAATACTCGGCCTATCGTGAAAGAGAAACTCGGAACAAAAACAAGTGCCCGCCCCTGCACTGAGAACCAATGAACACCGGGCAGAGGCGTGGTAGGAGAATGGTGAAATCACGCCGCTTCAGCTCAGCCACGCCCTTCATTCTTGCTCTGCCTCACCCCAGGGGGCAAATCTGATTGGTTCGGCGACAACCTCAAAGGGCGGGGCCGCACACGTTCACAGTAGGAATGGGCTAGCGGAGGGAGCGGTGGGGGGGGGAGGGGGGGGAA
>NW_027527456.1:446383-453384 GCF_008692635.1 Crocuta crocuta | reverse complement strand
ACTCAGCCTTCCTGCCTCATCTGTCTTTTTCTTCCTTGCAAAAGTCCCGTTTGCCACCATGGGGATGTACCAAGTGAGACCAAGTAGGGGGACCGCGTGGTGACCGGCACGCTGGTTACTGAGTGCTGCCCACTTTGGCGCTAGCAAACTTCTAGCAAGATCGGAACTGAGTACTAACCAACCTCTACACGTCCCCCTGGCGCCGTTCCAGGGCTGGCGCCCCATTCCCCGGTGGGCGCGCAATGGCTGCGCCCCCTCCGNGCTGCAGAACAAGCCCAGACCCCGGGCGGTGCCTTGGGGTCTGGGCTGCACCGCTGGCATGTGCCCCCCTCCCCCAGCGAAGTTCCCAGAGTGCACCGGGGCGGGGGGGGGTCATTCGGGGCCTCCCTGACCTTGGCCCCGCCCTGGGCCCGGTCTGGGAGCTGGGGATGGGCAGTCCTGTGGGTGCTAATGGGGAGCAGGGTGATCAAGGGACCAGAGGGTGTGGAAATGGGTGGCGACAGGCTCCAGGTTTGCTAATGGCCTGAACCATGGAGGGGTCGGAGCATGTGATAATAAAGCTTACCGCTGTGCAGGGCTTGAGGCCCAGCGTGTGCTACTGGGGGGTTGGGGGGGTGTGTGCGCGCGTGTGTGTGAAGGACCCCGAGGGTGTGTAATAGGGGAGAGCGTGTCAGAGGAATGCTGAGGTATGCAAACGGGGTTGTGGGTGTGGAGTTCCGTGTGTGAATGGGGGATAGGGTGGTAGAGATAGGAGGTGTGCTAATACGATCCGGACTCTGAAGTCCTGGGTGTGGTAACGAGCGTCAGGGTGGTGGTAATTCTGTGTATTTGTCCACGAGGCACTGCGGCATGTGAGGGTCCAGAGAGCGCTCATGGAGGTCAGGGTAGTGGAAGAAGTCCAGTGTTGAGAGCGCGCTGATGGGAATGGTAGCTGTAGAGGGTACATGCATGTGGTAATAGAGGTCTGGGTAGTATGAGGCCCAGTATATGCTAATGGGGGCAGAGTGGGGGAAGGCTGTGCCACTGGGTGTCAGAAGTTGTGGATATGTGTGGAGTGGGAGAGCACGATGGGGAGGGAAGTGCGTTAGCACTGTTAAGAGGTCCAGTATATTAAGGATCAAGATGGTGTGAGGTCAGTGTGTGTGTGTGTGTCCGTGAAGACAGGGGATGTGAGACTCCCGGAGGCGCTCAGGGACAGCTATATAAGAAATTCCAGTGACCATTGATAGGGGCTTGGAGGTGCTTAAAACGTATGCCACTGGGGGAAGAGTCGGGGCAGTATGAGGTCTGGAAAATGCTAGTGAGCATCACAAGCATCCTCCTTGTGAGGACAGTGTGTGCTTGTGTCCACAGGGGACTGGGGCGTGTGGAGGGCCCCGGGGGTGCAATGAGGCGTATCAGGGCTGCGAAGGGATTCAAGTGTGAACCAGCAGGCATTATAGCTGTGCAGAAGTTTTAGCAAAGAGAAATAAAGGAGTAGGAATATGCGACGGTCTAGGTGTGCTAAAGTGGATTAGAACCACGTAGGGCTCAAGCGTGTCCTGACGGGGCTCCAGGCTGAACGAAGACCTGGGTGCACTAATGCGGGTCAGGCCGGAATAGAACAGTGTGGGTTTGGGTGTCCCTGGGGAACGCGGCTGAGTGAGTGAGGCTTTAGGGTGTGCTAATGGGGAGGCCCTGTGTGAGGCCCAGTGTTGCTAACAGAGGTCAGGGTGAAGTGCAGGTCCAGCTTGTGCTGATGGGAGCTGGTGGGCACAGGGTAGTGGGAGGACCGGAATGTGTGTTTAATGACGGCTCTGGCTGTGGAGGGGCCTGAGAGTGGGCAAAAACAGGTCAGGGATTGGCAAGCTTCACTTTGTGTTAATGAGATTCAGGGCAGTGTGAAGGTCCGGTGAGTGCTAATGTGGGTCAGCTGTAGAGGGTCCCAAGTGCATGTTAATAGGGGTCAGAAGCATGCATGGGGAACAGTGTGCTAATGGGGGTGAGTGCTTTGGAGACGCTAACAGGCAGCTGGATCTAGGAGGCGCCCAAGAACGTGGCAGTGGGAGTTAACTTAGAGGGGCCCGAGCGTAAGCTGAGAGTTCTGTGCCCTGTTGGGGCTTCGCATGCTGATGGGGGTTAGAAATACAGGGGGAATTGCAGGTGCTGATAGTTAAAATGCTGAGAGGCCTTCTTGAGGGTCCAGTGTGTGCTTATGGGGGTCCGAACCGGATGAGGATGGTTAGTAGAGTGTGATGACTGTGTCCTCAGTGATCACTGTGGCGTGAGCTGATGAGTGTCCTTGGGTGTGAGAGTATTCTGAGGATGGGTGTGTGACCACGGGGGTCAGGAAGGACACAATTCCCTGTTTTGAGAGTGGGGTTATGTATCTAGTTCCTTGTTCCCTCCTTCACTATTCTGGAATCTAAAAAGCTCAGAAAATGGAAATAATAATCTTTAAAAGTTTTACTTCTATTAATGTTCAAGTGTCTCTGTTCACAAAGGTCTGCCCAGAGCACCCCTGATGGGAATATTGCATGATAACACAGATTTTGTATCCTGTCTTCCTCAAATCCCCAAAAAACTGAACTCTGGAACATGTCCAGCCCTTGGAGTTTGCAGTTGGAGGTCATGGACCCATGGCTCCTTCTGGCTCCCTCTTCATCTTCCTTCCAGCCCTGCTTACCCCTGTCCCCAGATCCCCCATTTCCTGCCACAACAGGCAAAGTGACTGGGTATTCGTGCCGTGGATGCAAGGCTGCCTTTGGGGGCTGGCCATGCTGCTGCTTCAGTTTCAGGCCCAGTGTTTGGCCTACTGGATCAGGAGTTTTGTTGTTATCCTGGGTTCTCTGAATGGACCTCATCCTCTTTCCTGGGGTCTTTCTGCTAGACTGGTCCCTCTTCCCCTCCTGAGGCGGGTGGTGAGGTCAGGCAGGCGGAAGTAGGGTATAGGGACCACTGGGATAAGCACCTGATTTCAAGGTCACAGATGACCCACTTCTCTCCTCGAATCCAGCCCCAGCCCCAGCCTCCCACCCCCTATCTAGCTCCACTTCCCTTGGGCCCAGGGCCATCTTGGGCCCCGCTGTGAGTCCAGATGGTTCCTAGGCCAGGTCTTTCCCCCACCTTGCTGGCCTAGAGCCCAGAAGGAAGCAGAAGAAGGCCAGCCTAAGCGTTTTGGTGGCCCTGTTCCCTCCAGCAGCCCCATCTAGGTCATCTTGACGATGCCAGTGTCCCTGGGCCACCTTTTCTGGGGTTACCCACGAGTAACAGAGACTTACCTGCCCATCCTGGGAGAGACTGGTCTTAGGCCCCTCAGCCCCCGATTCGTTAATATCTGCCATAAGCACTTTTTGAGCATCTACTCTGTGTCAGTCACAGTTCCAGGTCCTCGGATCTAGCCGTGACCTAAACAGAAATCTACCCTGGCGGAGCTGATCTTCTAGTTATGGCGGTGAGGAAACAGACTGTTAAGAATAAAGAAACCAGGGGCGCCTGGGTGGCTCAGTCGGTTGGGCGTCCGACTTCGTCTCAGGTCATGATCTCGCAGTCCGTGAGTTTGAGCCCTGCATTGGTCTCTGTGCTGACGGCTCAGAGCCTGGAGCCTGCTTCGGAGTCTGTGACTCCCTCTCTCTCTGCCCCTCCCCTGCTCACGCTGTGTCTCTCTCTCTCTCTCTCTCTCTCTCTCTCTCTCTCTCTGCCCCTCTTTCNTTATTTGTGGAGGGTTATTCGTGAAAAGTACTATTTGAGCAGTGGTCTGAAGAGGGTGAGGGAGTGACCTATTTTGAAGGGTTTTCTAGGTACCGGGAACAGCCGGTGCAAGGGCCCTGAGGTGGGACTGCTGGGTGTGGTTGCAGAACAGCAACTAGCAATGAATGAAGGGGAGGGGAGGCCAGAGAGATAATAGGGGCAAATAGGGTAAGACTTTGCGGGCCACCCTTGAGGACTGGGACATTTATTCAGGGTGATAATGGAGGTGTGCACTCTCAACTAGAGAAATGAGACCTGGCTTGTAAAAGTCTGGGTGGGACCCATAGGCTCCCAACCTCATTGAATCTTTCTTCCAGTCCTCAGGACAGCTGGTGTGCATTGAGCCCCCCCCCCCCAACAACCCTACCAAGTGGTTGGGTCTTGGTAGGACTCCCTTCTCTGCACCCCTCACTTGGGGAGACCAGTGGGGTAGTCCTCCAGTCACCGTGACGATGGTTGCTGGGCACGCCGGGAAGGTCCTTGTGGCTGTGGGGAGCATTCTGCCTTGGCAGTTGGGGGTAATGTGGGGCTGGTGCCGGCGGAATATGCCATTCTACGGGCGAGCCCGAGGCCGGATAAGTGGCCCCGCGGTCCTGGGCGAGTCCTTCACCCCATCTACAGATGGGTCCATCACCGCCGCTGCACCTGAAAACAACTGCTGTGGAGGCCTCTGCTCCCACAGCGAGGCTGCCCCCATAGAGGCCAATACTTCACCAGTTGGGCCCTTGCCCTCAGCCAGCCACCCAGGCCTTAACACCCAGGTGTGCCACTTAGGAGCAGGGTCCCCAGGGGCTGGCTGTAAGCGGGCAAGCACTGACAGAGGTCCGGATCTGTGCCAGGTTTCTGGGAGTCCTGAGTGGTTCCGGGGCTCCACAGTGGTTGGGTGGGCACTGGTGCAGGTGCACGTCAGCGTACCTCACTACGTTGTCATGGACTTTAGGGGGCCCATGGTGGTCAGGCAAGTGCTGATGTGGGACCCATTGCTATCTATGCCCCCTGCTCAGGTCGCCATGGATCGGATGAAGAAGATCAAGCGGCAGCTGTCGATGACACTCCGAGGGGGCCGAGGTGTGGACAAGACCAATGGTGCCCCTGAGCAGATAGGCCTGGATGAGAGTGGGGGTGGCGGCGGCAATGACCTTGGAGAGGTACCCACTCGTGCTGCTCCTGGGGAACCTCGCTCTGGAAGGGGCCCGCTCAGCTCTGCACCAGGTAGGTCGACTGAGCACTTCTGCCCCCAGACTGGTCCCCAGGTGCTGCCTCCCAGCCGAGTTCCCTTTAGACTTGTGTTATTTCCATTTTCCGTTCTCCCAGTTTCTCCCTCTTCCCTGCCGTCTTCTCCTCCACACCCCCTCTCTCTGTATCTGTGCCCCTTTCCTTGGCTTTGTGCCCAGGCGTTGGGGAAGAAGAGTGCCCTGCCTGCTGCAGCTGCCCCCAACCTTCCCTTTGCCCTTCTGCGCTCTGCTATGGCCCCCTCAGGCCTCCTGGGGCCTGCCTACCCTGGGCCTGCCTTCTCAGGGCCTTTGGCTACTGTGCCTGCCTCCTGGCCCTGGGCCAGCCCCAGTCTCGGCTCACCCCTGGAACGGGGTGCTCCGCTAGGTGACTATTGCCTCCCCCACCCCTATTCAACCTGTCCTGACCTGTGTGAACCTCCCTGGGTCTTGCCACCCTCTCCCTGAGGGACTCTAGGCTGCTCTGGGGGGTTGTGTGAACGTGTGTGATGAGGGACTGTGTTACATTGAGGAGGGGGTGTCCTGGGGCCCCAGACCTCAACTGGTCTGCCCTCCCCCTGTCCTCACTACCAGAAATTGTACACGAGGACTTGAAGATGGGGTCTGATGGGGAAAGTGACCAGGCTTCAGCCACGTCCTCGGATGAGGTGCAGTCGCCAGTGAGGGTGCGCATGCGCAACCATCCCCCACGCAAGATCTCCACTGAGGTGCTTAACCCCCTGTCTGGCTGGTGGTGGGGCTAGAAAAGAGGGTTAAACGTGGGGAGGTGGAGCTCATGGTCCTGTTTCTCCCCCATCTTGCCTGTTAGGACATCAACAAGCGCCTGTCACTACCAGCCGACATCCGGCTGCCCGAGGGCTACCTTGAGAAGCTGACCCTCAATAGCCCCATCTTCGACAAGCCCCTCAGCCGCCGCCTCCGCCGCGTCAGCCTGGTGAGTGTCTTCTGTTCCTGTCCTCTCCTCCTCTCGCTGCCCAGCCGCCTCTGTCCCCTCCCGTGGACCGCCTTCAACCTGCCCCTTTACCCCACAGTCTGAGATTGGCTTTGGAAAACTGGAGACCTACATCAAGCTAGACAAGCTGGGCGAGGTGAGAGACCATCGTGAGGCCCGTGGTGGGGATGGGGGTCCCTGAGAGCTTCCTGCAGCCTCCTCTCCTGTCATTCTTCCTCACACACCAGGGTACCTATGCCACCGTGTACAAAGGCAAAAGCAAGCTCACAGACAACCTTGTGGCCCTCAAGGAGATCAGACTGGAACACGAAGAGGGGGCACCCTGCACCGCCATCCGGGAAGGTACAGACCCACAGGAAGGCTGTCCCAGGCTTCCTGGGTTCTCCAGGTGACACATATGCACACGCCCTGTAGTAAGAACGGAGACTGGGGGGGTTGGGAGGCACCCTCCGGACACACTGGGCTTCGTGCGAAAGTGCCCATCCTGCACACGTCTAGATGGTAATCAAGGTAACCAGGTGTCTGTTGCCGTGTGGAGAAGAGACCAAGAATTAGAGAGCAGGTTGCTTGCTTTGGGTCTGAGAGCACCTGTGAAAGTGCTCACCAGTTTACTGGACACAACAAGGTCTAGTCAGAATACCACAGGGAATGAGTTTGAATTGCGTAGAAGTTACATGTGCAGAGTGAATTTCACATGAAGCTGCAGGCCTCTGTACCCAGGGTTGAGGCAAAGCCCCTTTCCAGGAAGCAGAAACAGGTTGTGAAGATCTAACATCACGTAAGCCTGGGGCGGCGGTCCCCGCTTCTCGCTCCCTGCTGAGCGTTAACTTTTCACATCTGGAACATGGAGCCACACCTTCCTGGCATTGGGTGGGATAGAGCCAGTGGCCGTGAGCCCCCACCTCAGGCTGCACGGGGAAAGAAGGAAACCCTGGGCTCATCCCTGCCTGGTCCTCCTCGCCTCTATCCTGCGGGTGGGGCCCTGACCCTTCCCCCATCTCACCCCCATGCTCCCTGCAGTGTCCCTGCTCAAGGACCTCAAACATGCCAACATCGTCACGCTACATGACATTATCCACACGGAGAAG
>NW_027527456.1:444867-446117 GCF_008692635.1 Crocuta crocuta | reverse complement strand
AGTGGGGGTAGGGGTGGGGGGTGGGGAGATGGCCAGGAGCCACAGGATGTGGCCCTCTCTCCTCCATCTCCTCTTCTGTTCTCAGGACAAGGACCTGAAGCAGTACCTGGATGACTGTGGGAACGTCATCAACATGCACAACGTGAAAGTGGGTGTGGGGCAGGAAGCAGGGGCACGCGGGGGCCCCCACGCACCCACTCCACCCCACAAATCTCCCTGAAACAGACTTTCCCCGTTTGGCTTTTTTGCTGGGAGCCCTTGGAGGGCATTGGGACCCTTACCTCTTTTGTGAGATAAAGCTCTGGGCTCAGTGTCTGTGTTTGGGAGGGGGAAACAGTGTCTGCTGGGGGTCAGGCTACTGGATGCTCTTTGACCTCTGCCTGCCCTTCCTGGGTCCCCAGCTGTTCCTGTTCCAGCTGCTTCGTGGCCTGGCCTACTGCCACCGGCAGAAGGTGCTACACCGAGACCTCAAGCCCCAAAACCTGCTCATCAACGAGAGAGGAGAGCTCAAGCTGGCCGACTTTGGTACCTTGGCCTCCCCCTTCCTCCCAGTGATCCCCCAGCCTTACCCTCCCGGACTCCCCCTTCCCCGTGACCACCTAATCTCCGTCCCCTTCAGCTTCTCAGGCTTTGCTTAGGACATCCCAGCCCCAGCTGCACTGTCCCCCACACTGTCCGGGGCCGCCTCGATTCCAGCTGCCCCTTCTCTCAACCTACCAGGTCTGGCCCGGGCCAAGTCGATTCCAACGAAGACCTACTCCAATGAGGTGGTGACACTGTGGTACCGGCCCCCTGACATCCTGCTTGGGTCCACGGACTACTCTACCCAAATTGACATGTGGTGAGGACAGGTGGAAGTGTGGCAGGAGCCATGTGGTGAAGCGGGCGGCTTGGTCACAGTGGCCAGCCAGCAGACTGCCTCCCTCTTCACTGTGCCCTCCCTGCCTAGGGGTGTGGGCTGCATCTTCTATGAGATGGCCACGGGCCGGCCCCTCTTCCCAGGCTCCACTGTGGAGGAACAGCTGCATTTCATCTTCCGCATCTTAGGTGAGGAGAGCAAGCCCTAGGAGCTGTGGGGACACTTAGGGATGTCCTGTGGATGCTTAGGGTAATTCTTCCCCACCAGGAACCCCAACTGAGGAGACGTGGCCAGGCATTCTGTCCAACGAAGAATTTAAGACATACAACTACCCCAAGTATCGAGCCGAGGCCCTTTTGAGCCATGCACCCCGGTGAGGCTGGTGGGTGGG
>NW_027527456.1:438460-444131 GCF_008692635.1 Crocuta crocuta | reverse complement strand
CAATCGGATCTCCGCAGAGGACGCCATGAAACATCCATTCTTCCTCAGTCTGGGGGAGCGGATCCACAAACTTCCTGACAGTGAGTGGAACCGGCAGGGGACTGTGGGGAACANTTAAACTAAACGTTTCCTTGTAAAATATATACTGAGAAATGCACAGATCATGAGTATACAGCACAGTGAATTTTTACAGACTAACCTCACCCGCGTAACTGGCATACAGGGTGGTGAATAAGATGGGAAGCTCCCCCGAAGCCCCCTCTTTTTTCCTTCAGTTATTCCCAGCCCCTTCCAAAGGGTTACCACTAGTTTGGCTTCTCACAGCATAGGTAAGTTCTCCCCATCCTTGTACTGTACAGAAGCAGAATCACATGGGGTGTTCTCCTTTTATACCTGATTTTAAAAAAAACCTTTTTCATATGAACACTTTAAAATTACATATATTTAGGAGCGCCTGGCTGGCTCGGTCGGTGGAGTATGGGACTCTTGGATCTCAGGGTTGTGAGTTTGAGTAAATAAAAAATAAATAGCGGCACCTAGGTGGCTCAGGGATTCTCTTGCCCTCTCTCTCTGCCCCTTCTCCACTTGCCTGCGCACTCTGTCAAAACTTTTACAAGTATATTTTTTATAACTGTTTATTAATAGATGAACAAATAATTTATATTAGACTAAACAGTGAGTCCCCAAGCACTCTAGCAGGTCATCAACTCGTGGCCCATCTGGTTTTGGGTTTTTTTTGGTGTCGTTGTTTTTAATGCTTATTTAATTTTCAAAGAGAGCACGCAGGCTGGGCAGGGGCAAAGAGAGAGGGGGACAGAGGATCCCAAGCAGGCTCTGCGCTGACAGCAGCGAGCCTGATGTGGGGTTCGAACTCATGAACCGCGAGATCATGACCTGAACCGATGTCGGTCACTCAGCTGACTGAGCCACCCAGGCCAGTCTGGTTTTATCTACANATCATTCACATTTAAATTTCAGCCTGTATCTTTAAGATGTTGTTTAATAACTGTCATTATCCCACCTTTAAGAAATTGGCCCACTTCCTATATCTCCCCACTGGATTAATCTAAATCCAATCCCAAATACCATCCGTCACCTAGACTCAACAGATGGTAATTGCAATACCGTTATCACACTTGACAGACTTACCGATTTCTTGGTGTCGTGTAATAGTCCATATTCCATTTTCTCTAGCTGTAGCTGGTTTGTGTGTAAGGATTATATGACAGGTGAAAGTCAAACCTCTCAAAACAAAGACCGCTTTTTGTAATTCCCCCAATGGGGCCATGTGGGAGGTGGTCCTGGATGGCCCCGTGGGTCACTTCCCATTGTCTGTCCTCCACCCACAGCTACTTCCATATTTGCACTAAAGGAGATCCAGCTACAAAAGGAGGCCAGCCTTCGGTCTTCATCAATGCCTGACTCAGGTAGGCGTGGCCCTCGCCCTCTTCCCCGCCCTGGCCACCTACCTGCTTCCCCACCAACAGCCATCCGCTCTGCTTTCCCCTGCAGGCAGGCCAGCTTTCCGCGTGGTGGACACCGAGTTCTAAGCTGAGTGCTAAGCCACAGACCGAGGCCCCAGCAGGCAGCAGCTGGAGGGATGCCACTCCCCCTCACAGGGCAGCCCCCAACTGTATCCTCCTTGCTTGCTGCCTGCCTGCCTGCCTGACTCACACTCGCCTGCCCACATGTCCCCTTGCTGCCTGTCCAAACACCCGACCATTGGCCTGTCAGCCCACCCATTGGCCTGTCTGCTGGGTGCTAACAAAGCTCTCATCGCTCCTTCGCCTGGTGTGTCTGTCTGTCTGTCTGTCTCTCTCTCTCTCTCTCTCTCTCTGTCTCGGTAGTTTCCGGCGGACAGCATGGCCGTGTCAGCCTCCCACACTGAGGCCAGGCCTATCCCCCTTCCTTCCCATCATCCCCTCCCCCAGGACCACTACCCCATGGCCAGCCAGGGGTCCGGAACTAGTCCAGGCTGGGGAACTCGACTCAGACAAGACATGACAATGCCTCGGGTCTGAGGCTTCCCCTCCCTCCTTTCCCGCCTGCCCCGCCTGCCTCATGTTGTGTGGGCCGTTTTTTTGTTTGTTTCATTCATTGTTGTTTTTTAGTTATTTTAAATGAGGTTTTCATTTTTTAAATGCAATATTTCTGTATACAGAATGGATGGGCCCCACCCCCTGCGTGTGGCCCTCCCACAGTATTTTGTGCAATGAAGCCCCGCTCCCAGCCTTTTCAAGGCAGGGACACAGCCCCTATTTGGAACCCTGACCATCACCAGACCCTGGGGTCGGCTAAGGGAAAGCATGCCTCGACCATTCGCCTTCCTACCCCCCCTACCCCCCGCCTGCCATCCTCAGCTGCAGGGGGACCTGGGGACTACCGGAGACTCTCTGGGAGGTGGATGAGGTGGGGGGCCCCCAGTCTTTCCCTCCTACAGTCCCATAGCTGGGGCCTCCTTCCTTCTCAGGGTCTCCCTAGCCCAAGCCTCCTGCCCCCATCCCACTCGGTGCTGTTGAGTAGGGGCCCTGCCAGGAACTGACCAACTCTTCAAGGAGCCATAGTGTATATATGTGCACAAGCAGGGGCAGAGGGGCGCATGGGGGTCTGTGCCCAGGTGTTAGCCCCTTAACCCCTGGGGAGGGTGAGGCAGGGCAGGGGCGGTCTCTGGGGTNCTGTATGAAATATTAAAAAGTCTAAAGTGAAAAACCTGATTGCAAGTCCCTGCAAGGGTGGGGGTGGGCTCAGTCCAAGGTGAGTCCTGGGACCTCAGAGATTTCATGCCTGGTCCCCATCATCTAGGAGAACACTGAGAGTGGGCCAGGGACATGTCACAACTCCAAAAGGGCATTGGAGGGGCTGCAACATGCAATAGTAGAACATCACGTTGAAGCAGGCGGNTGGGAGCCGGGTGTATGTAGACAGGCTGTTTGTTTGAAAGATACTTGGAAGCCCCCATAGAACCAGGAGGTGGGGAGGTGAGGCAGGCACAGTATGACCACCATGCGGCAGACCGGACACCATGAGGCAGACCAGTTAGAGAGGGAATATGAGAGGAGGGTAGATTTTGGACCGCTGAGTAGGTAGGGGAATCCAGTACATGGGTCAGATTCAGGATTGGGGCCATCAATGGATGGATGGAGCTGGAAGTTTGGGTTGTTGGTGGCCGGGAAGTCCCAAACCATGGGCATGGGTGAAGATAACCCTGAGAAGGATGCAGTCAATGGCTTGTGAGAGACCAGAGGTCATATGACACGGTGTGGGACCGGGCCTCAAGTGGGAGGATAGTTGTGGCTTTGAAATCCTTTGTCCTGGGAGCTCCAGCCTCTGTCCCAACATCTGGGCACAGCCCAGGATAGACCTCACGCAGAAGAGAGGAGCCTGGGCGGGGCCAGGCGAAACTACTTGCGGGGAATAAGCCCAACTAAGGCTGGTTACTGAAGTTCAACAGTGGTGGCCCGAGGACTTCTGATCATTCCACCGTGTTCCTGTAAGCACTTTGGCGAGCTGTCAGCTTACAGTCTTACAGCCGTAAGGGTTCTCCATGTTCCCAGAGATGGGGAAGCAAGCAAGGAAAACACGACACCCAATTTCCTTGTAGCAGCTGAACCTTCCACAAGCGCCTCCGCAGACTTCCTGTGCCATTCCTTGGCTAGAGTAAGGTGATGTGGTCACCTCCGGCAACAAGGGAGGCTGGCAAGGTGGGGACCTTGCAAAGGGAGACCGGATTGCCAGGCCAGACTTGGAAGGACTAGAATTCACCCAACTGCTCTGGGAAGTGGTAGGGTCATTGGTGTGTGCAGAGGTTGGCCTTTGGAAGGTAAGGGAACCAGTCTAGGCCTGGGGAGGGAGGCCTCGTGTTGGATTGTAGGAAGGGCTGGCTACCCAGTAAATGCAGTGGGGGTCTGCAGAAGGGCAACAAGGAGAGGCAATTGAGAGAGAATCTGACAAGATTCAGCTCGGCTTGAAGAGCAGCAGCTTGCCATGTGCCAGACACAACTCCGTGCCATTTTAGAGACACCCCCCACCCCCATGTGAAAGGGTTGCTCCCTTTTCTCCTTCAGTTTGCACACCTGAGTTGCACACCCTCGTCTGTGCCAGGTCTGGGCTAGGGGCTGGAATCTCAGTAACAAAGACACAATCCCTGCCCTGTAGAGGTTAACCGAAAATAGAGGTGAATTATGACGGGTATGGGTGGGGTGGGGGTGAAATTGTGCAGAAAGTGGGGTTTATGGACACTCCAGGCCCAGGGAGCTCTGTGCAGCAACCTAGAGGTGTGAGAAGGCAAGCTGTTGTCTTGCTTGTGGGAATGAAGGATGAGGAAGTCGCTGAGCCAGAATCCTGAGCCTGTCTCGGGTAGTTTGTGGGATGGTCAGGGGGAGACAGCCAAGAGGCAGGCAGATGCAGGGAGCCAGAGAGTGAAATATTAATGTTCTCTAGAGGTAGGGCTGGGAGCCCTAGCAGAAAAGGATGGCAGAGCCCAGAGCAGTGGTTCTCAGCCAGAGATCGTCTCCACCCCCGGGGAACACTGGCCAATGTCTGGAGACACTTTGGGGGATGAGACACATTACGGGATGATACTGCTATCCAGTGGGTAGATGGCAAGGATGCAACTGAGTATTGTACAATGCTTCCCACAACAGAAATGCCAGTGCCTAGATGGAGAACCCCCGGCCTGGTGCAACAGTTCTAAACTTTGTGGTCACGATCCCTTTACAGTCTTAAGAGACCTTTAAAGAGCTATTGCTTATGTAGCCTCTCAGACTATTCCACCGCACACGCAGGAGAGAACAACAATGAAAAAGTATTGTGAAAATAAGTTCTGACTTGGTGAACCCCCTGAGAAGGTCTCCTGAACCAGAAGGAAGCCTAGAACCACAGGTTGAGAATCTCTGGCCTGATGCTTAAGAACATTCATAGCTGAGTTGGAACCACGCTCAGCCATTTACTACCTGCGGCAAGATGAATTAACGTGTCTGGCCCTCGCTTAACCCGTTGATGCCCATAGGGGACAGTGATATTTATCTGCTGCCTAAGGCTACTATTTACCGTGCAATAAAGCACTTAAACTGGGCCAACTATTATTAGTTATCATTGCTGTAATGCCAACAAATACACTGGGCCTGAGGCTGACTTGCCTTCAATACGTTTGTCAAGTCTAGTTCGGGCAGGGAAGCGGCCCGCAGGCCTGGGTGGTGACCTTGTTTGCATTAGGTTTTGAGGGACAAGAAGAGTAGTGCAATGAAAGAAGGGCATTCTGGTCAGGATAACAAAAACTCTCGGGGTAGGGGCCGCGGTCCGGGAAAGCCCAGAACCTTTGTGCCCCTGCGCACTCCCCAAAATGTCCTCGTCCGTATCAGGGAATTCTGCCTCCACCTTTCCACACAACCTTTTGCCCCGACTCAACATGGCGTTAGAATTCTATAAGACACCTTTGTCTTTATTAGTTCCCAGCCGGAGGTTTTGCCCCGCCCACTGGCCGCAGAGATCACCGCCCACTCAGTCCCGTGCCCGCCCAGCCACTCCACGCGTCCGAGCGCGGGGTCCTTTTCCAAGATGGCAGTAGACCCCCGGCTGTTTGGGGGGCTCTGCTTCCGTTTCCGGGGCCAGAATCCGGAAGTGGCAGTTGAGGGGGCCTCTTCCTATCTCCAGCTGCGTTGGTTGGGAGAGG
>NW_027527456.1:436370-438430 GCF_008692635.1 Crocuta crocuta | reverse complement strand
CCTGGAGAGCCAGTGGCTCCAGATCGAGAATAAGAAGACTGGGCGAGACCGTCCACTGCGGGCCGGCGAAAGCTGGTGAGGCAGGGCTGCTAGCGGAGCCTCGGCAGAAGGGACGGTTGGGGGCGTTGGCGGCNTCCAAACCACAGGGCTGTGGGCGGGGGGAAGGGAGTTGGAGCCTGCGTGGTGGAGGGAGCTGGCGCCTGGGAACGAGGCTTGTGACGTGGGCCGAGGGGCGTGTCCTGAGGCCGAGGAAAGACTGCAGAGGGGAGGTGGTGCCTATGAAGCAGAAAATGGCGCCTGCGAATGAGCAAAGTTTGTGACGCGGCGAGGTTTTTTGCCTCTGACCGAGGCGCCTTCTTCCCAGGACGGGAGAAAGTGCAGGTGATTGGCACGGGAGGGGCCTTCGATGTTACATTTGGTTTCTGTCTTAGTACTGTCTTGTTTTTGTAATCAGGAGAAATAGCTATTTTTTAAAAATGTCCATGCTTATCTTTATAAATCGGTTTGTTTTACTGATTTCTTGGCTAACCAGTGCATGTGATGTACTGTTGCTGGGTTTATTTTCTTTCTCGCCGAGTTGCATCTCATTTGCTAAATTGCGAAATACGTAAGACCTGAAACGATTGCAGAAAGCATTTACGTAGCCCAGATTGATGGACATTCTGTAAAAAATAAACGGCCTGTGGTCTTCAAAAATTTCAAGGTCGTGAAAGACAAAGGATGAAAAACTGTTGCAGATTGAAGTAATTAATGGGATTTAGAGAATCATAACTAAATGCAACGGTGATCCTGGATTGGGTCCTGGAGCAGAAAAAATAAATTCTTTAAAAATCAGGTGTTTTTCTCATAAAATTAACTTCCTCTTTTCTACTGTAAAAGATGTTAGTGGGTAAAATTGGTGAAATTTGAGGTTTGCAGATTAGATAGTAGTACTGATCATTTCTTGCTTTGGATAATTGTATTGTGGTTATGAAAGGGAGTATTTTTTTTTTTAAGGGCGTACATATCGAAATATTGACGGGTAAAGAACCATCGTGTAAGCCGCTTACTCGCAAATGCTTGGAAAAAACCTAGCGTATATAAAGGTGTATTTAAAGAAACGATCGGGAAATGGTTAAAATGTTAAATTTGGGGAATTTGGATGAAGGGCATAGGGGAATTCTTTATAAAATTCTTGCATTTTTTTCCTCCGTTTCAAAGTAACAAAATTAAAGAATAATAAAACAAAAATTTGTTAATCCACTATTCAGATTAAGATTCAGACCGTTACCTAAAGAAATCCGGTGCCCTTCCCGGTTGAAAATCCCCCTCCCTGCGCCACGGCAAACTATTACCCTGAATTTTTAAACATGTTAACGTTTTTCCACGTCTATGTATGCATTCCTAAATCGTATTTGTGGTCTACGCTTTTATTTGATGGAGGGTATATATGAAATCGTACTGGGTGCGTACCTTGTGCCCTTTGCGTCATATCAGGTGGTATATGGTATCCACATGACGTCATTGGTGACATTAGCCCTGATCGTTTGGTGAAGGTGGTGTCTGACCTGTTTCTTCTCTGTGAAGGAACAATTTTTCTCTTTCTGTACCCAGTCATTCTTGAAGAAACATGTTTATGTCCATCCCTTCCTCAAAAACGTTTCAGTACCTTCCTATCTCCCGCGGTGTAAATGCAAAAAATTCTTANGATAGTCCTCAAACACCGCAAGCCTGCCCACACCTGAACGCTTTTCTAAGTGAGGTTTGCTCATTTTACAGCGTTCTTGAATCACAGTGCTAGCGGAATGTATATCTGTTACTGGAGAGCAAAGGGCCAAGTTGAGATTCGCCAAGTAGGGAATACCAAATCCTTTTTCTTGTAAGTCTTACGCCATAGCTCTCCAGCAAGGAAAAGCCTCATTCCATCCCGAGAATAAACAATAACTGGAACGTTTTTTATAATTGGTTTGGATGTGTTCGGAAAGGCATGGGGGGGCTTTGGTTCCTGCGGCATCCTGCCTTTACAGCCTCCTCCCGACAGTACCCTTTAAATTATCCCCCTCCCCCCCTACCCCGCGTGT
>NW_027527456.1:434103-436265 GCF_008692635.1 Crocuta crocuta | reverse complement strand
CTGCGTGTGGATTTCCTTTTGGGGTGTTGAAAATGTTTTGGAACTAGATAGAGGTGTGGTTGGACAACAGTGTGTGTGTGTACTGCTATTGAACTGATCACCTGAAAATGGTTAATTTTGTGTGAATTTTTAAAATGTCCTGTCCATAAAAAAAATTACCCCACCAAACGTTGGTTCAGCATCGAAGCCAGTTTTTTCTCTGCTATTGTGGCTGATAACCATGAAGCATTTTTCCTTAACTCCATTTTTAAAATGGTTATCTACTTAGGTAAAAGCAAAGCATCTCAAAGGTCTTTAATGTGCCATTCATTTTTCAGAGGTTTGTTGTAATGGTCCAGAAATTTATGTTTATAAAGCATTTCGAAGTCATGGACTAAATCCCCAGATCCTATATCTAATACCAATATTAATATTTTGCATCTTTTTGTCAGGTGGCAGATCTGGGCAAGGGCAATTAATTTGGCCGTCTGAATCCATTTAATTTCTCCGTAGAAGCTTATATTTTAAGAGTACATTCGGATTTATGATAGCATAGCTTGCGTGGCAAATTCACTTTTGGTGGGGTTTTTGGTTTTTGGGTGTTTTTTGTTTTTTGTTTTTGAGGATGAACCATCTGCAAACATAATTAAATCGGGGAGAGTGGAGGGAGTCTCTAGAAGGTCTGTGCAGGGTGTGGGTAATGTCCTAACAGGTAGGGAGGCAAGGAACTCGTTCTTTGTTCAGGTAGGAGGAAGGAGTGTGGCTGGGTTCAGTCAGTATTGCGGAACGGATAGTGATGTGTGAAGGGTAAGCGATAGGGTCCCATTAAAGGTTAAGGACTTAGCCTAGAAATGTTGAGAGTTTTCTGTCAATGGAGACGTCTGCACAGCACGGGGGACCATTAAGTTTAAGGAAGACCCTTGAACCAAAGCAACGCTTCACAGGTCTGGTTGGTGATTGCTACGGTAGCTCTCAAACAAGGTGGCTGCGCCTTGACTTCTGGAGCTAATGAAAGACTGAAATAAACAAAAGGCCTCTGTTAATTCCCTTGTCATTGAGTCCAGGCCTCTAGTTCTTTTCAGGCTTTTCATGAACCAGGGGGAAAGGGTTTGTGAATTTAGAATGCGGGAGTGGCAAATCTTTTGGTAGACCATTATTGTTACTAGTCTTTGTTGCTTGAACAGCAGTATGCTTTTTAGTTTGAAAAGTATGCAGTTATCGAAAGATATGTCTATTAGCGTGTCTAATTCTAATTGATATAATTCTAAGCCAGGAAGATATATTTTCTTTGTGATTTCTCATTTTTTAAAAATACTGTTTGCTAGAGTATATTTCTCCTGAGCGCCGACGTCATCTATAGAATTGTTGCATCGCTGTATTGTACACCTGAAACTTCTGTAATGCTGTATGTTAACTACACTAAAATTAAAAGAACAATAAAATTTTAAAAATATTAAGTTTGTAAAATGAAAACTTAGAACATTTATAAAAATGTTAAGTTCATTGAAATTTGGAGAATTTTAATTAAACCTAATGATACCTGTTGTCATTCCTTGTAGAGGGTGAAGGAGCAAATCTTTGTGTTCTGTCCCAGAGATAGTTTAGTCGTAAAAAGGACATTTTAACAGCATTATTATTCTGAATTTGGCAAAGACAAATCAAGAATAGTTGTTAGAAAAGATACAAATTGAAGTAAGGACAAAAAAAATACCACAGAGTGAACTTTGCAAGGACCACAGTGATACCTAACAAAGATGATTAGAAGCTTAACCTTTTTTTAAAGTAAGGAATCTCTTCTAAAAATGAAATAAGATAGTTTTTAAATGAGTTAAGAGGGTGTCAGAAAACTTTACCCAAGGGTTAACAGTAATTTGGTGATACAAAAGGAACTTCTAATCTGGGCATAAAATAATGTCATTTTACAGGGGTGCCTGGGTGGCTCAGTCAGTTAAGCACCTGACTCTTGGTTTTGGCTCAGGTCACGATCTCACGGTTCAGGAGTTTGAGCCCCACGTCGGACTCTGCACTGCCAGTGTGGAGCTTGCATGGCATCCTTTGCCCCTCTCCCCCCTCCCCCCAAGAGGAGATAAAATAAAGTTTTAATTTAAAAGAATGTCATTTTACAGAAAAAGCCCAAATTCTAATTTTTCTCTTTTGGTACATCATTCATGGAATAAAGTATG
>NW_027527456.1:433007-433979 GCF_008692635.1 Crocuta crocuta | reverse complement strand
CACGGATACATAAATAATAAACTTAGAAAAATGTAGTGTTATGAATAACAAAGCTTTTAATAAACAAGTAGGAAATCCTCTCAATTTATATCTATCCATGGTATTTTTTTGAGAGAGAAAAAGAGAGCACAAGCAGGGGAGGGGCAGGGAGAGAAAGAGAATCTTAAGCAGGCTCCATGCTCAGAGCAAAGCCTGACTTTGGGCTCCATCTCACTTGAGATCCTTAGCTGAGCTGAAATCAAGAGTCTAACTGACTGAGCAAGCCACCTGACCTCCCCCCCNAAGGTCATTAACTTCTGTAAATTGTTATCTTAACCAAAATGACCAATTTCGTTTTCTCCAGACACAAGAGAAAACCAAAGGACAGAAAATACTGTTTAGTAATTAAAAAAAAATTTTTCTGTAAGCATAAATTTCATAATCATTTTTTTTAATGATTTTTATTTATTTCTTAGGAGAGAGAGAGAGACAGCGTGAGCAGGGGAGGGGCAGAGAGAGAGGGAGTCACAGACTGAAACAGGCTCCAGGCTCTGAGCTGGCAGTCAGCCCAGAGCCCGACGCGGGGCTCGAACCCGCGAACCGCGAGATCATGACCTAAGCGAAAGTCGGGCGCTTAACCGACTAAGCCACCCAGGCGCCCCTCATAATCATTTTAACAAATTTGAGGAAACGCAAATAAATGTGACTTTAGCAAGATCGGTTGTATTTTTAGATACTAGCAACAGGAGAATAGAAAACTTAAATTCCCAGCATGGATAGCGCCCTCCTGAATGTAACAATGTGGGTGCCTCCCCATCAGACAGTGGTATGACTGCCATCTGGGCTGACAGATTAGGAGGCATCCCAGCTTCAGAGATGTTAAACATTTGTAAAGTGTCCTTGAATTGAAGAAGTAAGATAGTCTTATTTGGTTAAAATTGGCATAAACCTCCGTCTTCTGTGAAGCCTTTAGAAATCCAGGATGCTGTCGGG
>NW_027527456.1:430075-432776 GCF_008692635.1 Crocuta crocuta | reverse complement strand
AGGAATCCCAGAAGAGCAACGGAAGGTTTGTAGCCTGAGCCACTGGGGCAGAGGGGGTGTGCGTTCCTGGTATGAGTGAGATATACAGGGTCTGTGGGGGTCGGGTCGGTGTAGCAAAAACAAAGAAACCGCACAGAAATGTGTGCCTATTCAGGTGACTTGTGACTATTGCCAGGTTTTTCTAGCCCTCCGTTCTCCAGCCTCCCTCGTTCTTTCATAAATGCAGGGAAGTTGCCATTTTAAAGAATCCCACGGATAGGGTTAAATTGCTGGAAAGCAAATCAGTACACTGTTCGGTGTTTTTCATCAATTTTGTAATATTTTTAAAAGTGTCTATTTGAGGCAGTTAACTATTTGAGACAGCCTTTTGTGTCTCAAAAAGCCCATAGCAGCGCGGGTTTGTGGGTGAGCGAGGGACTGGGGTTGTGTGTCGGTGTATGTGAGCTTTGAGGTCCAAGCCCTGGGATCAAAAGAGTTATCTGCTGACGTTCAGTTAGCATTTACTCTAGGTTGTGTTTTTCAGACTTGGGAATCGCTCATGACATTTTACACAGGCACGCTTCAGCGGTCCTAAATGTTTATCCTAGGTGTAGTGCATGTAGAAGTGTCTCTTTTTTGAAAAGAGAGCTGGCCCAGCTGTATACACTTAACCACAGTTGTTGTTTTTTTTTGTTTTGTTTTGTTTTTTAAAGGACGAGCTAGTCGCCATAAGCTTAGAAATCTATTATAAGGGCGCCTGGGTGGCTCAGTCGGTGAAGTATCGGACTTTGGCTCAGGTCATGGTCTTGCAGTTTGTGAAAGTAATTTCAGCCTAATTATTCTATAACGAAACCTCATATTTATTTCCTGGCACCGAGTGTGGGTTTGTGGTTTGTTTTGTTGGTTTTGTTTTGGGTTTTGTCCCTTTCCGTTCTTAATCGAATCTTTTTTGGTATCCTAAGAAGGTAGGTAATCTAGCCAAATCTGGGTTTCACTGAATAAAATTTCGCTTCTAATTATTTTTATGTGATGGTGAAACTTTTTTCTTTCATGCTGAGTTCTGGGACGAATTTCCTTTTTCTGTTGAGGTAGAATTGACGAACCACATCGTATCAGTTTTAGTGAAACTTGGCATCTTGACTTCCAGTGTGTTGATCTTTGTAGCCTAACAGCCACGGGCAGCAGTACCTCTGAGCCCGGGTAAGCCTGCAGCACTCCCGTCCCGTGTCCCGTGCAGGTTCCTCGTGAAGCAGCCCTGGTACAAGCAGTGGGAAGTGTACGTACAGGGAGGAGACAAAGACTCTGCCACCTTCCCTGGCTGCATCGATAATGCTGACCTCTTTGAAGGTACCAGGCCCCTCCCTCCCCCTCCCTCTCCCCCTCGCGTGGAGTTCTTGTTCCCTTTGTCCCTACAAATGATCAGAAGCCCCTCCCAAGCTATGTCATTGGTGAGATGGCCAGAGCGACTGACTTGCCACTCTCCTTCCCTGATTCTTCCTTTGCCGCCTCCCCTTGCCCCTCGCAGACCAGGTAAACTGGCACCTCAAGAGGGGACTAGTGGAAGGTGAGGACTATGTGCTACTCCCAGAGGCTGCTTGGCATTACCTGGTCAACTGGTATGGTCTAGAGCATGGCCAGCCACCTATCGAACGCAAGGTACAGCGGAGGGGGAGGGTGCTGGGGGGAGATTCCTGGGGGTGGGGGTAGCAGAAAGGCTTTGTAGGCCCTGGAGGGGTCTAGACCCGTATAAGCGCCTGTCTCCGTGTACGCTGAGCGAATACACCTTGCATGCACTCCTCTCCCCTCCGGTTATCTCTGTGTGTCCCGAGTGTGCGCTCATCTCTGTGTGTGCTCCTCCGATCTCAGAGGTCACCGTGCCCACGTCTGCGTGTGTGTGCCATGTGGGTACACCCCTGTACGCACCCTTCTGCCTTCCAGGTTGTGGAGCTCCTCGGCGTCCAGAAGATCGAGGTGTACCCAGTAGAACTGCTGCTTGTCCGCCACAGTGCTATGGACACACCTTACACGGCTCAATTCAGCCATATCGATTCTGTTGGTGAGTCTGAGGGCCGCGGGATGGCTTGGCGTGTCCGCAGCTCAGGGATCTAAGAATGCGTGGGGTTTGGCTGTGACAGACTGAGAAGGCATTGGTCACACTTTGGAGGACCAAGAAGGTACCGGTCAAGTTGNAGTCATTTGAAAACTTCTCAAGGACACAAGGTATTGACCGTGTGTGCAGGGTCTGTGAGGATGAGTCAGGGTGTGACGCTGAGATGGGTCGTTCATTCAGGGTCCCGGGAAGACCTTGAACGTGCTCCATCACCCTTCACAGACCTAGTTTTGCGCACCGCCCGAGAACGATTTCTGGTGAACCCCCAGGAAGAGACAAGACTGTGGATCAAGAACACAGAGGGCTCTTTTGAGAGGTTGTGCAACACACGCGTCACGTTGCTTGAGGCCGCCCTGCAGACCGGGCAGGTAAGGGTGGGGAGGGCGTCTGTACTCACCGGCAGGGCCCAGCGTGGGGCAGGTGAGGGCTCGGTGCCCACAGGCCCTCCGGGAATGCCTTTCCTGCTTTGCTTTCTCTTCCTCGACCCAGTTGGTCATCATGGAGACCCGAAACAAGGATGGCACTTGGCCCAGTGCCCAGCCACCACAGGTCATGTAAGTCCATGGGGTGTCTGGCCTGGGGTGGGGTCCCACGGCAGGCAGAATGACAGAG
>NW_027527456.1:429529-429684 GCF_008692635.1 Crocuta crocuta | reverse complement strand
GAGTTTCTCACCCACCCCAGGAACACTGCAGCGGAGGAGGACGAGGAATTCCAGGGCCAGCCAGGCATCTGTGGTCTCACCAACCTGGGCAACACGTGCTTCATGAATTCGGCCCTGCAGGTTGGGCGATGAGGCCCGTGTCTGGCGGAGCCGTT
>NW_027527456.1:429085-429476 GCF_008692635.1 Crocuta crocuta | reverse complement strand
GCAAGTCAGACTTGATGTGCCCACAGGCCTCCCCAAAGCGTTCGTACCCTCTCCCTCCGCTGGCCCCAATTTGCTGGTTCTTCCCTCCTCTGTTGTCACATTCTTCCCCCTCCTGAGATGCTGCCGCTTACTCTTCCCCACCTCCCTGGCCCTTCTCTCCCCTTCCCGTCTCCCTTCCGTGTCTCCATCCTGGTCACCACGCTCTCCTCTCCGCCGCCGTCTCCTGGGCCCTGCCTCCTCCAGTGCCTCAGCAACGTGCCGCAGCTCACCGACTACTTCCTCAAAAACCGCTACCTGGAGGAGCTCAACTTCTGCAACCCACTGGGCATGAAGGGTGAGATCGCGGAGGCCTACGCAGACCTGGTGAAGCAGGCCTGGTCCGGCCACCACC
>NW_027527456.1:426619-429056 GCF_008692635.1 Crocuta crocuta | reverse complement strand
CTTTCCTCCCTGGGGTATGCCACACCCCACCTGACCTCATCTCCAAGCCCGGTCCCAGGCTTGGCTCCCGCCCAGTCACCTCACCCAGTGTCCTGTGAAGAAGCCCCAGCCTGACCCGGCACAGCCACCGCGTAGCTCTAGCTGTAACTCTGTCTCTGGGCTTTGCCAGGGCGCTAACCCTGACTTCGCCCGCATGCGCATCCACCCCAAACCGTGGTGTCCGCTGCCCCGGGCAGGCCTTGTCACCCACCATCACCCCGTCAACAGGAGGTGGCTCAGGAGGCCTGGCAGAACCACAAACGGCGGAACGATTCTGTGATCGTGGACACCTTCCACGGTCTCTTCAAGTCCACGCTGGTGTGCCCCGATTGTGGCAACGTGTCTGTGACCTTCGACCCCTTCTGCTACCTCAGTGTCCCACTGCCTGTCAGCCACAAGAGGGTCATGGAGGTCTTCTTTGTCTCCATGGATCCTCGCCGCAAGCCAGAGCAGGTACGGGGTGATGGTGACGCGGGGACATTCCGGCATGCTGACCCCACCACACCTTGACGGTGCCCGCACTAATTCCCCACACGCCCTTCTGCTCTTTTGCGGATACCGTTCCTCCCTCAGCACCGGCTTGTGGTCCCCAAGAAAGGCAAGATCTCGGATCTGTGTGTGGCTCTGGCCAAGCACACTGGCGTGTCTCCAGAAAGGGTGAGGCTCTGCAGGCAGAGGGGCGGGAAGTGGGGGGCAGAGGGCCCGGGAAGATCTTGCAGGCTGACCGGCCTCCTCTCTGCATTACCATTCCCAGATGATGGTGGCCGATGTCTTCAGTCACCGCTTCTATAAGATCTACCAGCTGGAGGAGTCTCTGAGCAGCATCTTGGACCGAGATGATATCTTCATGTGAGTGAGGGCGCCAGGAGAGCTAGGGCTTCCCCAGGAGTCTCCTCCGAGCCAATTCCCTGTCCCCCATTGGCCTGACTCGCAGGGTACCTGCCTCGTGTGGNTCTTCTTGGGTGTCTTCTGCCTTGTGACATGTTGGAGGCTCCTGTTTCTTCTTCTGTATTCTGTTCAGCATTCCCTGAGTTCCTCGTGTCACAAAGTGCTGCGTCATCTAACACCTGTAAAGCACAAAACACCGGGTGTCTCTTTAAAAAATAATTTCAGACTGTTAGGGGTGAGTGGGTGGAGCAGCTGGGGCAGGGTCCCCGGGCCCCTCTTTTTTTTTTTTTTTTTTTTTAAATGTTTATTTTTGAGAGACCGAGCACAAGCAGGGGAGGGGCAGAGAGAGGGAGACACAGAATCCGAAGCAGGCTCCAGGCTCTGAGCTCTCAGCACAGAGCCCGACACGGGGCTCGAACCGTGAAAACCTGACCTGAGCTGAAGTCAGATGCTTAACCGACTCAGCCACCCAGGTGCGCCCGCGGGCTCCTCTTAAGTGTCCTGTCAAGTGTGGCCTGGTGTTCACCCCCCACAGATACGAGGTGTCGGGCAGGTCTGCCATTGGTGAGAACTCCAGAGAGGACGTGGTGCTGCCCATCTACCTGCGGGAGCGCACACCGGCGCGGGATTATAACAACTCCTACTACGGCCTGATGCTCTTCGGGCACCCGCTCCTGGTGTCCGTGCCCCGTGACCGGCTCTCCTGGGACGCCCTGTATCACATCCTGCTGTACCGCCTCTCGTGAGTCTGCCTTTTGGGGGACATGGGGAAGGTGGGGTCTGAACTTAGAACCAGGTGTCGAGCTGCTCAGAGTTGCCAGCCCCTTGCCGCTTGCAGGAGACAGCTAAGCTTAACATGGGCAGAGAGCAACTTGTAGGGTTTTTTCCCCTCTTCGTCTGAACCTCTGGCTTTGCCACAGTCTCTCCTGGGTGTTGGAGATGACAGGGGCCAACAAAACGGACAAAATACGCACAATTTTGGCACTTCGTTACCCTCTCCTTGGAGAGGCGTGGAGATTTGTATCTTTGTTGGTCGATTTCCGTTGTGCCTAAAATCCAGAGTCCTTAGTCAGGCAAGTAGAGCACTGTGCTCTCTGGCTTACTGTCTCCCTCGTGTTGTGCCAACGCGTCTCTTCCTCGGAGGCCTCCCCTGATCAAAGTTTACGGCCCATCGTGTGGGGGTTTACCAGCAGCTTATCATACTTAAGGTCCATGCGTCATAACCATGACTCGTGAGGTCCTACCTTGTCGGGCCGCCTCTTCGGGCGCTCCTGTGTCCTCCCCTGAGGCCGTGTGGGCTCACCACGAACAACTGCTTGCGCGCGGGCTTGCCGGTGTTTCCCATCATAAGCAAAGTAGGGTCCCGGGCCCTGGCCTGCCTGCCCCCGTGCCCCTCCCCGAGACTCTCACCTGCTCGCTTGGCAGGCGCTACGTGACCAGGCCCACCTCTGATGACGAAGATGACGGGGATGAGAAAGGTGAGGAAGAGGCAGGAGAGAGGATCGACAAG
>NW_027527456.1:426233-426503 GCF_008692635.1 Crocuta crocuta | reverse complement strand
GGCCGTCACACTGGCCCCAGAGGGCGCGGCGCAAGCACCTGTTCACCCTGCAGACGGTGAACTCCAACGGGACCAGCGACCGCTCCACCTTCAACGAGGATACCCATGGTGTCTCCTTCAGCTGTGAGCCAGGGTGGGGTTGTGGGAGGGGGTTTCCTTGGCAGCAGGGCCCATGACCACCTCCCCTCGCCCTCAGCCCAGCCATACATCGCCATCGACTGGGAGCCGGAGATGAAGAAGCGTTACTACGACGAGGTGGAGGCCGAGGTA
>NW_027527456.1:424389-426211 GCF_008692635.1 Crocuta crocuta | reverse complement strand
TCCGCGCCCTTAGCCACGGGGCACACGTCTCCCACCGCCCGTCCTGTTCACCTGCCGTGCGCCCCCTGGCCTAGGGCTACGTGAAGCATGACTGCGTCGGGTACGTGCTGAAGAAGGCGCCGGTGCGGCTGCAGGAGTGCATTGAGCTCTTCACCACCGTGGAGACCCTGGAGAAGGAGAATCCCTGGTGAGGGGCCGGACGAGGGGGTCTCNGGCCTTAGAGTAAATGCTGAGAGCGAGGACTTTTAATCTTAAGGTTGCACCGAGTGTCCTCACTGGCCATGCTGGTGTGGGGGGTGCAGGGGGCGCTCAGTAGATCCTTGCAGAGTAAGCGCACGAGACGTGAAGGGACGGCCAGAAAGATGAAGGTGGCCTCAGACATTAGGGCAGCATCTTGGTGGAGCAGGAAGGGAACAGACATACAAAGTAGTGCCCAAAGGACTCGGCAGCAGGTGGTCAGTAAGCACCTGGCGAGCCAGCGAATGGGGGACACGGAGAAGTTAGAGGGACAGAGGCAGGCCCTAGAATGACACGAACGGCTCACGGACCAGAAACCAAACGAAAGGCCATGCTAGCGGAAAAGCCCGACGGTAGCTGACGAATGACAGGATTTTAACATGTGCAGAGGGCGGGCTGGAGCGACGGGCGGGCCGGAAGGAAGGGCCGGGCAGCATCTCTGTGGAGCAGACGTGGTCTGTGGGGGCCTCGCGGTACAAAGGAGCGCGCCGTGGCTGCTCCTGGGGCGCGTATCTGCGCGCGGGTGCGGACTGGTGCCCTTGTGTCTCCGTAGGTACTGTCCCACCTGCAAGCAGCACCAGCTGGCCACCAAGAAGCTGGACCTGTGGATGCTGCCTGAGACACTCATTATCCACCTGAAGCGCTTCTCCTACACCAAGTTCTCCCGCGAGAAGCTGGATACCCTTGTGGAGTTTCCCATCCGGTCTGGGCCGGGGCCTTGGATGGGCAGGACGGGCNTTGTGGCCGCCGTTCTCCTGTGCCGCTCTGTTGCTCTCGCCCGGGGAAGAAGAGGTTGTGTCTCTCCCCGGCAGTGTGTCCCCCGCCTGCGTTTGCCCCGTAGAGCATTGACTTTCCCTCGTTCTCTCTATTTATGGTTGTCCCCTTCCCTCCGTCCTCAGCCTGGGGTGTTTAAGGGGGGAGGGGGGAGGTGCGCCTGAACACAGAGTGTATTTTCTTACCGAGGCCCTGTACCTTCCGCTGTGTATATATAAAGTGCCAGTGCGTCTGTGGCTGCGTGCTCTTCTTGCCGTGCACCGAGCGCCGGCTGGGGGGTCTGCGTGCTCGCTGGGGGACGGGGCCATGAGGAGTGACGCTCTGAGTGCCTGTCGCGTGCCACCTTGGGGGCATTTTCAGCACCTTCCAACGCCACACACGGTTCCCGGCACCAACCTCGCGTGCTCGGTGTTTTCCAAGGCGATTTACACACTGACTNAGGAATTGCTCAGGTTCTGCCAGGAGCTGGGTACACGTGGTTACGTACACTGGGGTGGCTCCCTGGAGGGGGTGTTTGACCTCTCTGGGCTCCAGACAAATGTTTGTGCCGGCCCTCCGGCCGATATGGGAAAGGCGCACCTAGAACACACAGGCATCCGGGTGGACGAGTGTGTGGTTTCTGGACACACAGATACTGACCAGACCACAGAGGCACCCAGCAGTGTCCTCCAAGAACCACAGGGGTGGCACACCCGACCCAGACCAGCCAACCCGGCAAGACAAATGTGTCCGGTCTCTGTCGTCCCTCCCCTCGGCCTCCCCGCGTCCTGCCGTGACCGCGGCTCCCCCACCAGGCAGGGGCCCTCCAGCC
>NW_027527456.1:421612-424281 GCF_008692635.1 Crocuta crocuta | reverse complement strand
CCCTCCCCCCGGCCTCCCCGCGTCCTGCCGTGACCGCGGCTCCCCCACCAGGCAGGGGCCCTCCAGCCTCATCCCAGAGAAGAGGGACACGGAACACCCTGCCACAGAACGGGAACAGCAGAGTGTGTCTGGGCGACAGACACCACTTAAACACGGGACGTCCCCCACCGCACCCCACTGTAGGCACCAACCATCTCTAAGCAGCAGCTCCCTCGGGAGCAGCTGTGGGGTGAGGGTGGTGCGGACGGATGCGTGGTATGTGGACTGAACAAAAACCCCAGCCCTTCACACGGAGGGAGGGACCTGCACGGTGGCGCTCGTTGGACCATTTCCACAGTAACCGCCTCAACAAACCCCCCACCACCACTGGCAAGGGTCACTCGACCCAGCATTACCACCTGCAAACCTCCCAGTCGCGCCGTCCACACTGATGGGAATCCAAGTAGTTGCTGTGAGGTACCCCACTCAAACTGACTTAGGCAAAAACAATGAACTAGTTCCGTGTATGACCGGATCTGGGAACTCAAAAAAGCTATCATTTAATCCTCACAGACCCCATATGATTTGAACACTATTACCCCATTTTGCAGATGAGGAAGCAGGCATAAAGGGCTGGTTTGGAATGGGCTTTCTTTTCTGTACAGGAAGACCTCGTTACCTATGCGTAATCGGGCCTGGACAAAGCCCCCCTGAAGTGAATCCGTTTCAGATTCCCGGGTTTGACCAAAAATGTCTCAAAATGACAACATGCGTAAACATCCGAAGTGAGGCGCGCCTGGGTGGCTCAGCCGGTTGAGCATCCAGCAGTTGATTTCAGCTCGGGTTCTGATCTCATGGTTTTGTGGGTTTGAGCCTCATGCCGGGCTCTGCGCTGACCCTGTGGAGCCTGCTTGGGATTTTCTCTCTCTCTCTCTCTCTCTCTCTCTCTCTCGCTCTCTCTCTGCCTCTCCCCTGCTTGTGCGCTCTGTCTCTCAAAGAAATAAATAATTTTTAAAACCTCAGAAGTGAGAGACAACGGACACAGTTCATGGAGAGGTGCCTCGCGTTCACCATTCTCAGGGGTCAATGTAACACAGTTGTGCTCACTCTGGTCATGGAAATAATGACAAGCGAACAAGAAATGTAAAACTTTAAAAAATGCAAACGAGTTGAGAAAGAACCAAGTAGGAATGATAGGCCTGGAGAGGTAGTAACTAAATTTTTAAAATGACCAGATGAGTCGAACAACACCTTACACGTAGCCAAGGAGGGAATTGGTGAATTGGATAGTTTAAAGCAGGGGCGCTTGGCCTGCTCAGTTGGTAGAGCATGTGACTCTGGGTCCCGGGGTTGTGAGTTCAAGCCCCACGTTGGGCGTAGAGCTTACTTAAAACACATGAAGCCTATAATGGATAGAGGTTAAAGCGTACCAAGGAATGCACTGTCCAGATGTTGAGTTAGACTGTACCGTATTTTGATAAACGAAGGGTATCAAACAAATGGAGGGGAAGAGAATGGAGAGTAATCAACCCGAAAGAAGGGGACATAGAGCAACATGGATGGGTGGAGAGCACGCACTCTATCGTTTACACATAAAGTTGGCTCTGTCCCCTCAGTTCAAGGGAGAGAACTGGGAACCAGGCTGCCACTTAAGAGACATGGCTGCCACCACGCCAGGGAGAGGGTCGCGTGAGGGTGGGGAAGCATGCCCAAAACGCTTCTACTTTGGGTTTTTTTGTTTTTCTTTTTAATGTTATTTCTTTTTTCTTTTTTTTTTTTTTTTACAAATAGTTAATTGTCAAATTAGTTTCCTAATTTTTTATTTCTGAGAGAGAGAGAGAGAGAGCGCTAGCGCATGAGCAGGGGAGGGTCAGAGAGAGAGACACACACACGCACAGAATCCGAAACAGGCTCCAGGCTCTGAGCTGTCAGCACAGAGCCCGATGTGGGGCTTGAACCTGTGAACCATGAAATTGGCTTCATTTTCGATGAGGTTGGTTTTTTTGTTTTTGTTTTTTAATGATTCTGCTTTATCTCTTTTGTTGGCTTATTAGCCATAACTCTTAGTTTTATTTACCGATTGCTTTGGGGTTTATAGTACACATCTTTAACATAGCAAGTCTACCCTCAAGTGATAGATACCGCATCTCATCTAGTATAAGAATTTTACCATAGTGTGCTTCCATTTCTCCCTGCTCAGCCTTTATGTTGTTACCTTGCATTTTACTTTAACGTATGTTATAAACCTCAAGATGCATTGCTTTTGTTTGTTTTTAACAGTCAGTTGCTTTAAAGAGATTTAAATAGGGGTACCTGGCTGGCTCAGCCGGTAGAGCATGTGACTCTTAATCTCAGGGTCTTGAGTTCAAGTCCCAAGCTGGGCATGGANCATACCATAGTTACCATTTCCAGTTCTCTGCATTCCTTTGTGAAGGTCCTGATTTCCATCTGGTGTCACTTGCCTTCTGCCCAAAGGACATCCTTTACGATTTCCTTTTTTTTATTTAATGTTTATTTATTTATTTTAAGGGCGGGAGAGAGAGAGCGAGAGCAGGGGAGGAGCAGAGAGAGCGGGAGAGAGAGAATCCCAAGCAGGCTCCACACTGTCAGCACAGAGCCTGACATGGGGCTCAAACCCACAAACCCGTGAGATCACAACCTGAGCCAAAACCAAGAGTTGGACGCTCACC
>NW_027527456.1:417552-421042 GCF_008692635.1 Crocuta crocuta | reverse complement strand
AAGAGTTGGACTCTCACCTTATTTTTTTTAAATTTTTATACATTTATTTATTTCTGAGAGACAGAGACAGAGTGTGAGCAGGGGAGGGGCAGAGAGAGGAGACACAGAATCCGAAGCAGGCTCCAGGCTCTGAGCAAGCGTTCAGCATAGAGCCTGACGCGGGGCTCGAACCCGTGAACGATGAGATCATGACCCGAGCCGAAGTCAGATGCTTAACTGACTGAGCCACCCAGGCGCCCCTCACCTTAGTTTTTGAGAGAGATTTTTCATGGGTATAGAATTCTAGGTATAGTTTCTAGTTCTTTCAGTACTTTGCAGATGTTACTCCCCTGTCTTCATGCCTGTGTACCTAGCGTGCCCTTTTGGCTCCTGGCTGCTTTGAAGATTTTCTCTTTAGCACTGATTTGGGGCAGTTTGATTACGATGGGCCTTGGCGTCCTTTGTTCATGTTTCTTGTGTGCGGGTTTCCTTGACATTCTTGGATCTCTGGATTTTTAGTGTCTGTCAAATCTGGAAATATTTTGCCCAGCATTTCTTCGAATGTGTTTTTCTGAAGCTCCCCCCTGTCTTCTCCTTCATGGACTATAGTTACTCATAAATTAGGCTGCTTGAAGTTGTCCCACAGCTCACTGATGCAATTTTAATGTTTAAAAAAAATTTTTAATGTTTATTTTTGAGAGAGAGCATGAGCGGTGGAGGGGCAGAGAGAGAGGGAGACACAGACTCCGAAACAGGCTCCAGGCTCCGAGCTGTCAGCACAGAGCCCGACACAGGGCTCGAACTCACGGACCGCGACATAGTGACCTGAGCCGAAGTTGGATGCTTAACTGACTGAGCCCCCCAGGCGGCCCCTCCTGAGATCTTTAAAGTTATTTTAATGTTTTTTAGTTGTCCAGTTTTTAGAGCTATAATTGACATGTTAACACTGTATTTGTTTCCAGTGTCTGACGGGATAATCCGGTACATGCGAACTGTGGAACGATCACCACAATAAATTGAGTAAACTTCCACCACATCACCTCACCTCACCAGATCTTTTTGGAGGAAGAACAGACATCTTTAATTGGAGTGCTGTGATGTTTCTTATTTGTCCCTGTGTATCCCCCTAACCCCCCAACTTAATCCCTCACCCACTCATCCACATTTCCTCCAACAGTTGCTTCTAGAAGAATTTGTGGGAAACCTGTGTTTGTTTTAAAGTTGGAATTTTATGAGCCAGCCCTTTATGTGATAGTATTCCCGAGAAATTAGGAGTATGTCTCTATTTTGGAAATACTATTTTATTTTATTATTTATTTTATTTTGAGAGAGTGAGTGTGTGTGTGTGTGTGCGCGTGCGTGCACGTGTACACACATGCGCGCACAAGTGGGGAAAGAAGGAGAGAGACAGAGAGAATCTCAAGCAGACTCTACGCCCAGTGTGAAGTCCAACATGGGGCTCGATCCTACAACCCTGGGATCATGACCTGAGCTGAAACCTAGAGTCAAACACTAGACCCACTGAGCCACCCAGGTGCCCCTAGGAAGTACAATTTTTAAAACTGCAGCAGTCACTTACTAATGTCAGTGCTAGTATACCATCAAAAAGTGCTATTTGCAGGGCGCCTGGGGGGCTCAGTTGGTTAAGCATCCGACTTCAGCTCAGGTCATGATCTCAGAGTTCGTGAGTTCAAGCCCTGCATCGGGCTCTGTGCTGTCGGCTCAGAGCCCGCTTTGGATCCTCTGTCCCTCTCTCCCTCTGCCCCTCCCCCTCTCTCTCCCTCTCTCTCAAAAATAAATAAACATTTTTTAAAAAAGTGATAGTTGCACTTTTAAAGCATTTAGGTGACACAATTTGAGACAAAGGAATAATTCACATTTCCAGAGCTCAGTAATGTCCTCAAAGTAGTGCTTTACGTATGATGGACCTCATTCTCTAATGCCGAAGGATGCCTCCTTTGTTAGCATTTTCTAGGTGTCCTGCCATGCCATCTTATGCTAGGTCTGGTTAGAAGCCCACTCCCAGCACCCATCCCTGGCTTTGACCTCATTCTCTACATCTGTAAATGTAATATGTTGGGTGATGCTCTGAACGCAGAGTTGTAGCTGCTCTGAATTTCATGGTGTGTGTGTGTGTGAATATTCTAGCAACAATAGAATTATGGTGGATGCACTTGCGAGCAATGATAAACAACAAAATTAGGAATAATATAACTGACTGTCTCTATGGCAACCTCCATTAACTGTGCGTATGCATATTTGACTCATTTCTGTAACTCGCATTTTAAGATAGAAATGATTTTTTTTTGCTCATGATCATGCATTTGTGAACATTCTTTACTTGTGATTGCAGTGATTATTGGCTATTATTTTTGCTCCCGAACCATAAAAGCTGTGGAGGAGGTAGGTGGAGGAGACATGGGGAGAGAGATGATTCATTTTAACCTTTTCTGGGACAAACAGGTGATTACTTCGGGGGCGGGGGGGGAGAAATGATTTTAGAATCTTCTTCCTGCCACCATCCTCCTCCGCAAACCTTTCCCAGTGATTAACGCCTTTCTGCGCTGACCTTGTCCTTCAACCATGGCAGTCAGGCTAGGGCTTCTTATCAGGTGCTGCCTGGACTTGAGAACACTTTGCCTGTGAGTCTGGGGGGATCTTTCTGGCAGAGCTGCTCAGTTGCCTTATGCTTGGTAGGGACAATTCTCTGGGGTCCTCATTTGGTGAAGTCTCCGCAGGAGACTTTAAGAAGTGCTTCCGAGCAGGGGTGCCTGGGGGGCTCAGTCGGTTAAGCGTCCTACTCTTGATTTCGGCTCAGGTCATGATCACCGCAGTTCGTGGGTTCGAGCTCCGCGTCGGGCTCTGTGTTGACCTCTGTGTTGACCGTGTAGAGCCCGCTTGGAAGTCTCTCTGCCCCTCCCCCGCTCACAGGCGCTCTCTCTCCCTCTCAAAATAAATAAATAAACATTACAAAAAAGGAAGTGCTTCATCACCCACGTCAAACCAGATGGCTGAATGAACTGTAACATTGTGACCCTGAGGCTTCTCGGGGTCCTAAGTCAGACAGCCAGCTATATGCTCAGGGCGCGACACCATCAGGGTACATGTAGCTGGTAAGTCGCCTCTCTCTGTGGCCTTCCGGTAGCTCTTACTGTGCTGTTCGCACCGCGAGTCCCTGATCCATTTAGCAGCCTGACTGTCATCGCCCCTGTGAGCTGGGGAAATGCATGTTATCCGAAGGACCCACAGAAAGCCGGAGTCTCCCTGTGATCCGTGTCGGCCTCACCAAGCACGATTTTATTTCGTTACCGCGTTGCTGAGGACCAAAGCTTGAGTCGACAGTTGGGTGGCCTGAACGGTCACAGAAGGTGGGGATTTCCAAAACTCCTGTCTTACAACCCCTAAACAACCACGCAGAAATGCCAACCAGCTTCTCTCTAAAAATATTTTGAAAACAAAACAAAACAAAAATAATGCTAGGGATTTGAATGCCCCACCACGGATTCCTTCG
>NW_027527456.1:417144-417477 GCF_008692635.1 Crocuta crocuta | reverse complement strand
ACACACACACACACACACACACAGAATCCGAAGCAGGCTCCAGGCTCTGAGCTGTCAGCACAGAGCCCGACGTGGAGCTTGAACCCACAAACTGTGAGACCATGACCTGAGCTGAAGTCGGACACCTAACAGACTGAGCCACCCAAGCACCCCTGGGCTCTTCAATTTTTAAACCTCTCATGTTTCCCTACCAGTCTTCATCAGTCTTGAAAGGTAGCAGACCTTTTCCTCACAGAGAGCTGTCGCTGCTAACGCATTCAAAAGCAATTATATTCAGAATTCTTGCTTGCGGCTTGAAGCTTCCAGCAAATCTCTGCCTGCCGGCTTTTTCTG
>NW_027527456.1:414980-416814 GCF_008692635.1 Crocuta crocuta | reverse complement strand
TGAGAGAGACAGCCAGAGCGTGAGTGGGGGAGGGGCAGAGAGAGAGGGAGACACAGAACCTGAAGCAGGCTCCAGGCTCTGAGCTAGCTGTCAGCACAGAGCCCGACGCGGGGCTCGAACCCACGAACTAGGAGACCATGACCTGCACCGAAGTCCGATGCTTAACTGACTGAGCCACCCAGGCCCCCTTTGGTTACCATGATTCTCTTGGTGAGAATCCTAAGAGGCTTCAATTCTCAAGACATAGAAGCCGATTTTCCTACTGGTTTGGACATTTTTCCCCTTGTCTTTGTTACTCAGACCTAGACAAGTAACATTTTCTTTGTAAAAGAAAACATTTTCTTTGGTAAAACGGTCTACTTTTCCTCCCAAAGGTTTCACCACGGTTGACTATTTGAATAGATAACGTGTTGCAGGTACCACACATTCCTTTCCTTTAGTCCTTGAAAATAACCGCCAGCCTTTTTTTTAATGTTTTATTTATTTCTGAGAGAGAGACAGAATGAGAGAGAGACAGCATGAGCAGGGGAGGGGCAGAGAGAGAGGGAGACACAGAATTGGAAGCTGGCTCTAGGCTCCGAGCTGTCAGCACAGAGCCCGACGCGGGGCTCAAACCCCCAAGCAGCGAGACCATGACCTGAGCAGAAGTTGGATGCTTAACTGACTGAGCCACCCAGGCGCCCCACCTTCTCNCGACTTTTTTTTTTGAAAGAACAGTGCCTTAAAGTTGCTACTCTCGTAAAGGCCACAGTGATTAAAAAGCAAGCAAACAAAACTCATTTTATTGCCCCAAGAGTACCAGTGCTTCCAACGAAGATTGTGGACAGGCCAGGGTACAGTCTGTACCACAGAAAGCGTATCTTTGTTTCTTAGCCGAGTGATAAAACACGGGCCCCTGCAGCTCAGCGGGATTATGACACGCTTTCTCCATTGTGAGGCAAAGTTTCAATTATATTCAGATTTAGTGGCAAAGGGTTTGCATTCCAGTTCCTTGAAAAAGTAATAATCCGGGTGGGGTATGGAGGGTAGCGTTTCGTTAATCAGATTAGTGGACGGCCAGATCCCAACATTCTTCGATTTACCAAATATAAGAGCTTTCTGTAGAATGCTGCTAGACCAAAACAGCCCCCCACCCCTCTCTCTCTGAGTACTAGTGATCAAGTTGTCTTTGCAGTGTGTGAATTGCAGGGGTTTTGTTCTCTTCTGGAAAAAAAAAAAGCTGAAAGATGAGTTGGAGGATTTTGTGAGCATAGTTTTTTGTGTGCTTCCTAATGACAGTTTTTCCTTCTAAATTTTTTTTTAAATGTTTTTATTTATTTCTGAGAGAGAGAGACAGCGTGAGCAGGGGAGGGTCAGAGAGAGAGGGAGACACAGAATCTGAAACAGGCTCCAGGCTCTGAGCTAGCTGTCAGCACAGATCCCGACGCAAGGCTCGAACCCACGAACCGTGAGATCATGACCTGAGCCGAAGTCGGACGCTTAACTGACTGAGCCACCCAGGCGCCCCTGTTTTGCCTTCTAGATTGAGCGAGCGGTTCACCTACTTGAGAGGTGGCCAGAGAAAGGAGGCAGAATTGGGTTATAGCCTTCATTTGCTAGGCTTTGAGCAAAGAGCGGATATTCTTTATGGAAGGGGCGTTAAAGCATAGTTGCAACATTCTCATACGTTTTAAGGGTGGCCTTGTGAACATTTGGATTTCAGAGGATACATTACACTTACAGGACTCATCTCTTTTAAACTCTGTAGAGGAGATATCCACACCCCGACACCCAATTTTTGACAGTGCAAGGCAGTATTTTGAATATTTTGAATCAAAATGTCCCAAAATGCCCC